>NC_045544.1:23029049-23381592 GCF_009769535.1 Thamnophis elegans
TGTTTGGGCAAGGTAAAAGATCAACTACTTGATTTTATTATCTAAACATATGAAGGGCTGTGCTCAGGAAGGTAGGGAGAAATTAAACTTATACATCTCATTGAAATGAAAAGACGAGAATCTATGTGTCCTTTCTATGAAGCAATATCCTCTTATGGAACCCAGGAAATATGCCTTCTGCACCTGCCCTGTGGGGTTCCACCACAAAACCGCATTCGACTAAAGGGTGCTCGACGAAACTGCATAGCTGACGTCATCACAGCGCGACAACAGTGCGGAGAAAAAAGCACGCTGTAAACGCTAAACCTAAAATTAACCCCGAAACCTAAACCTAACCCCCCTAAACCTAATCCTAAACCTAACCCTAAACTTAACCCTTAACCTAACCCTAAACCTAACCCTAAACCTAACCCTAAACCTAACCCTTAACCTAACGCTAAATAATCCTAACCCTTAACCTAACCCTAAACCTAACCCTAACCCTTAACCTAACCCTAAACCTAACCCTAACCCTTAACCTAACCCTAAACCTAACCCTTACCTTAACTTGAATCAGCTTGCTTTCAAAGCGCTATTTAAAGCGCCCTTCTTTCTCCGCGCTCGCTGTTGTCGCCCTGTTGATGACATCAGCGACGCGGTTTAATCAGGCGCGCTTTAATCAAGTGCGGTTTTGTCGTGCCACGGCCCTGTGGAACTGAATTTCGATGGCCCTGATTATGTTGGTCTTTTGGAAGCCCTTAACAACCTTTCTCTTCCCCCTGGTTTTATGCATGTATAGGATGTGTGGTTTGTTCTGCATTAATTGAGGGGTTCAGTAGGTTTACTATTTTGCCCCATTGTCTTTTATTTAATGGTTTTTTTTGTTTTCATTTCTTGCTAGCCATCCAGAGTTATTTCCTTTATCTAAATGGCTAGATCAATTTGCTAAATAAACAAGTAAAGATTGTGCTTGGCTTGGAAATGCTTAAATGCATGTTATTTTCATTGATTCTTCCACAGGGATGCTAGTGGACCGGCCTTCCATGCTTTGTATTCAATCTCTTTTGCTGGAATTTCAGTGGAAACTATTCAATGATTCCTTATCTCCAAAATCTTGGCAAATTTGATCTGAAAAATCTTATCTCAGTCAGAACATCCTTTCAGTATTAAAATTGCAGCTTCATAGCTCTGTCATTTATGAACTTAACTGTGGGTTGGGTGAAGCTTATTCAATGTTATTTTAGTGTTTATTGTATACCTGAAGGAGCAGAGTGAATAGACATTCTTACTTTTGTTTTTTGCCCCATCTTTGTGTTCATATCTATAAGAAAGACTATTCATAGATACACTAAGTAAAAAAAAATCCTAGTTAAATAAAGCAGAATTTAATGAAGCAAAGGTTGTCTACAGAAAGTAATAGTCCAGTACATTCTATTTCTTTGGTATTAAGATAAGCAACATTTTTTCTTCCTTAGCTTTCCTTTTAGGTAAAGTTGCTATTTGAATGGGTCTATGGATCCTTGTGACTGTTAGTAATTTGTAGCACTTATCAATATTGGCAAAATATTGTTTTGAAAGAAACTATAACAGAGAGCTTAACTGATACACATTCACATAGTTGCTTCCTCCATCTCCAGTAGACTGGCTATGCCTCCCTAGATTAGTCATCCACTGTGGCAAAACGCTCATTAATGATGGCTAATTTTCAAATGTGGAAGGAAATGCTGGCATGCAGCTCCAGTTGTGTTACATCTACCAGTCTTCCTCATCACTTGCCAACTACAGCAATATCATAAAGGGACAAAGAGGCAAAACATAATTTTTAAAAATATGGGACACTACCAAGGATCTGTGTTTCATCTGACAATGCTTTGAGTTATATATAGCCTTTTGAAATGAGAGACATCCATCATTTCCTACTGAGTTATAATATTCCCGAATAAGAGACAATCCCCATTAAAATGAGAAATGTCCCTGAAATGAAGGATACCAGGAAACACGGTGATATGTAACTACACAGTTAGGAATCATTGGATAGGAAGAACTAAGGTCACCGGACAAGGAGAAACAGCACTGATTTTACTGATTTTCCAAAGATCTGCACTCCTATAGATCACTCGTTAGAGAATGTCTCTAATAAAATCACTTCAAGATTAGAGAAAAATGCATTACTTATATGAGGCTTTAATAATGTTTCAAAATTCTGATTTTCACATTTTAGGTTTAGGAAATCAGCTATCATACTTAACAAAATGCATTTTTTGTAAGAATGCATCATTTTTATGGATGTGAAGTTATACCATTTTTTCCAGTTGAATCTTAAAATGGAGGGACAATGGGTTGTTTCTAAATCAACCACAGCAATAAAGGAAAAGTGACAATATTTAGGCAATTCTAAAAGGCTCTTTTGAAATTAACCTATAGAAAGGGTACTGTTATTTCTTGTTGATGGAGAAAGAAGTTATTCCTACAAACTTTACCTCTTCTATAACCTCTGGCCTGCCAGTAAAGCTTTTCTCCGATAAGTTCTGGGAATCTTCTACAATGAATGGGAAAGATGGAAGAAATAGAATGAAAGGAATTTCATTCTGTTAGCGGGAACATCTGAAGAAGGAATATGGTAATGTTTCAATAATAATTTCTTTCTGAACAGAAAGGTGCCTAACATCTGTAGGAAAAATAGTGTCTAAATGTGTCTAAATATTTAATGGGTTCTTAAAATTGTAGTTTGGGGGGATTTGCAAGCTCTGTGTCTTTCCTCAAACACTCAAGAAGTTTTCATTGGAACTGATGTTACATAAGGCCCATTGGCAACATCTGGTTTGGGAAATGAATGTGGTACAATAAGAGCTGAAAGTCAGCAGGAGGTCAGGGCAGAAATTGAGCTCTGGGCAATTGGATTTTATTGCATGTTTTGGTTTTGCTGTGACCTTTCGCTAACCAAAAGAAGATAGTTTTGAAAACTGCCTGTTGATTTGAGTTTGTAAACTAAAACATCGCTCATTCTTCTCAGTAGCAGAAATATAAGTGCAGATGGGAAAACAGCAAGAGTAATCGAGAGTAAGATGTATCTGGATGTCAACATTTCAGATTTAAACTGTTGCTAAATAGCTCACAATACTTTCCTAACAGAATTTACTGCCATTCTAAAAATGAAAAAGTGATTCAAAGGATTGGTAGTATTTTCAAGTGAACTAGAGTTTAGTGGCTTTCTGAGTGTCTCCAAATTAGTTTTTGGAGGACAGACTTAGAGAAAGGATAGTAAAGCCAACAAACAGATGCCATAAAGCAGTAAACTAGATCAAGGTAAATTGTTAGACTTTGCTGTGCAATATGGAAGGGATATGAGCACAAACATCCATGCATAATGATTATTTGTCTATTTTCAGATGCATATGGGAATACAGATACATTGGGAAAACTGAGCATTCTGACCCAATTTTTGATCAAAATAATTAGTACTGTTCAAACAGAAAAGTGGCAATAGCAATAGCACTTGGACTTATATATCACCCCATTGTGCTTTATGCAATTCATGCACTCCATGAGTGGTTTACAATGTCAGAATATTGCCCCCAACAATCTGGGTCCTCATTTTACTGACCTCAGAAGGATGGAAGCCTGAGTCAACCTGGAGTCATCAGGATTAAATTCCAGGTTGTGGGCAGAGTTAGCCTGCAACACTGCATTCTAACCATTGTGCCATCAGGGCAGTGTTACCTAAAATAATAGTGTAAGCCTTATTGTTCTTTCCCAAATTTGGTTGCTTTGTTGTTGTCCAGCTTTTCTTCAACAGTATGGGCAATGGAACCTATTGGACCTCAACATCTGAAGATTACAAACTTGAATTTTTAACTTGAAATTTTAACTAAATAATAACAAAAGTTATTATTTTAGCTAGTTCTCTTTTCCTCCTTCAGGTCATTGTGTTGCATTTCGCCCCATATTATTTTCCTTAAGATAATCAAGGTTTCAAGTTAAACAGTGTTTCAGGCCCATCCATTTTCAATTTTATTTTTGAAATGAATTGTGATGATTATCAAATTTCTAATAATAGCTATGCAGGCACCTGTTGTATGAGAAACATACTTGAATATATCATTAGTTGTTCATTTTGTGACAGCATATTAAGTCAGGAATGCCTCCCCTTCATTCCATTGGAAACTATAACAATAAGATGGGAAAGACATGAGTGTTTTAGTATCTATATCAGAATATGATATCTTTTGTGCCCGCTCTTCTCCTTCATATGAAATGAGATACCTGTTTCCCTGAAAATAGGACCCAACTGGAAAATAAGCCCTAGTATGATTTGTCAGGATGCTCATAATATAAGACCAACCCCCCAAATAACTCCCAATTAAGTTCATCAAGCCAGATGGATGTATCTAGTACCACATTTTCCTGAAAATAAGACCTAACTATAAAATAAGCCACAATGCATCTTTTGGAGAAAAAAAATAAAATAAGATCCGGTCTTATTTTGGGGGGAACACGGATAGTATTACAGCTATTTTTCTTCATTGTCCTGTCTGATATATAGATTCCATATGCAAAGTCAGCAGATTTTAAGAGGTAACAGAAAGTGGGTTTTTAAAAGTTATAATTAAATAAATACAGTATCTTCTGCTGAGTCTTATGCAGCTTCAACAATTTGTGATGACTATAAACAAAGGTCCTAATTTGTCACCTTGTATTTCACTACAGGGACTCATGAAACACATGATATTAATTGACTCTTACAGCTCATTAGCAGCAAAAGTACCATAGCTTTAAAATCTGTGAGCTAACTGATGCTTCGCTACATAAAACATAGACATTCATATTAGGGCAATATCTCTATTAAGCTAAGCAAAAGTCACAGAATAATGGATAATGACCAACTCTTCATCAAGCTAAATGGTAAACAAAGCCAGGCAAAGGTCACAGAGGAGACAAAAAATGTCTGATACTGAAATTATGAAAGAATATTTAGTTATACTTTTCTGATGAAAAATCTAAGGAGGTCATATATATTTAAATTAAGGTGTAGATTCTGTTAGTTTCAGGTTATATGATGGATATATGAGAGATAAAGAAACAAATAATGACTAACATCATGTTTCTGAAACAAATTGTAAGTGTAACTTAGATCTAATTCTGTTTTATAAAGGTAGATAAAACAGGATATGAAGAAAGTTGACAGGGAGAACTTTTTCTTTTACACTCAACATGCAAGGTCTAGAATTCTTCCAAAGAAAGAGATTTTACAACAAACAGAAGCACCTAATTAATAGGATTCTTTAATACAAATAACAGCTTTGTGTGTACCTTTGACATTTAGTCATGCCGGCCACATGACCATGGAGACGTCTTCGGACAGTGCTGGGTCTTCAGCTTTGAAATGGAGATGAGCACTGCCCCCTAGAGTTGGGAATGACTAGCACATATGTGCAAGGGGAACTTTATCTGGTACAAATTGTGGTGATGGCCACTTACTTGGATGGCTTTAAAGTGGAGTGGATAAATTCATGCAAGAGAAGTGTAATGGGAACTGTTGTCTTTAAAATCCAGTTATCTTCAAGTTGCAAGAGAAAACTTTTGGAGAAAAGTAAGATTTTGTCTCCTGCTGGTTAGCATCTCAGAACTATTGAGCTGCCCTGGATGAGAACCAGTATGGTAGGAATATTTCTATGAAAATATATCACACTTAAGAGATATATCCTATCTTCTTTTTCTTTACTAAATCAAGTCCACCGCACCCACTATTTTACTACAGTATCATTAGTATTAAGGAAAACTTATCAATAAGCAGCTTTTAGATGCCTTGTGTACTTAAAAGAAGCTGATTACTTATTTTTTTAGTAAATAATATTTTTATTCCATTTCATTTTCATTAGTTTCCCATATTTAGGCTTCACAGATCTGTATACCATTGTTGATTTTTACTTCTAATCATTTGAGGATTGGAAGTTATGTCATTTTTTATTATTATTAAGGTCATGGGTCATTTCTCTAAAAAAGAGTTTAAAACATTTAAGAGATTCAGCTCTGATCCCCTAAACGATTCTAAACATGCCTACTATAAGAATCACAACTGCTTAACCAAAGTCATAAAGTTAATATTTTCTTTTTATAACCTAGCTTGTCAGCTATAAATTGGCCATTCTGTTCTACCTTTTAACAATCAAGCCCTTCAATCACTTGAGCTAGGAAACCATTAGCCATTCATCTTAATCAAACCCAGTCCCATGATGGTTAAAATCTTTGGGAACTCAAACCCAAATTAGATATCCTTTCTTATGTTGTTTTTTTTTTCATGTAAAATGAGCTACATCTTATGAGGTGGTTGTTTATACTATCTGCTCTGCTTTTAATATCCAATTTTAAAATTGATCTACTTATCATTACACAGACAAAATAAGTAGGTCACAAATCAAATCAAAGTCTGATAAAGGATGATAAACTAACATTAAAAAGGCATAAAGAGCCTTACCATTTGCTATTATTTAATATTTCTCTTTCTTGATACACAGCTATTTCCTCCACAGGAAATATGAAGAAAGAGACCAATGATAAGAAACAGCCAAGCACAAGAGAAACCCTTTCAGGGCAGTTTGTAAATCATTTGTAAGCATTTGGGGAGACCTTAAGTGAGCTGGATTGAAAGCTTATAATACATTGCAACTTGTAAAGCTATTCAGCTGTATTCATTTAATGGCCACACTTGATCTGCTGTGAGAAGAAGAAACATGAAAGTACAAGCGTGCCCCATTTTGTGGCATGAGTTTTGTAGGCTGTTACAAAATCCGGCCTTTTGGCCTAGAGAGCATGCAATTTATTTCATGTGGGCCATTTAAAGAATATCTCCACAAAAACAATGACCATTATATTGGGGCAAATATTTCCACGGATGAATTTCGAATTAATCAAAATGAGATTTTCTCTGGAGATGATGTAGCACACTCTCATCATTTTCAGTTTCCATGTAATCAAGATGTAAATTTCTGCATTTGATTACATCGAATCTGAATTGTGCAGGCTACAAGAAGTGGTTGGTCGGATTCACTCATTCGCTTACAGATGAAGAGAGTGAATAGCTCTTCAGACACCACTTTCTTTACACTGTGTTTCAAGCGTCTTAGGGCTTTCCTCTCCGACCCCCTCAACTACACTGTTGGCCTCTTCAAAGGAATGAAATACTTTATCTTCCTGACAGAACTAATTGACTGGAAAATTGCATGCCCCCCTCAACAGATGTTCTTTCGCACATTGTTTGGGAATTTGTTGCCACTACAGACTGCTTATAAGTCCCAAATCACAATGCATGGGAGTATCAGAATACATGAAGTTTTACAGTATACATACTCTGGAAGGCATGCGGGAACAATTGTTCTCATGTCACCTTGTTCAGAACTACCTCTTATGCTCCATTAAAGTTGCAATATCATTATGTCAGATGGAAATAGATCCTAGTGTCAAAGAATTATGTGGCACATTTTCTTTTGATCTTAACAGCACCAGGATTCCATTACCAACCTCTATCCCTCTCTCCATCACATCTTATTATTATTATTATTATTATTATTATTATTATTATTATTATTATTATTGTTGTTGTTGTTGTTGTTGTTGTTGTTGTTGTTGTTGTTGTTGTTGTTGTACAATTGTATCACAGCGGCCAGTTGTTTCACCGGATTTGGCATTGGTTACTAGTCGGGCCCCACCCAGGGGCCTAGGACGTCGTAACGTATTTTCGTAATATGCGTGCAGATCCAAGCAGTGCGGCTTTTTGTATTTGACTGATGGTGATTTTGTCAATTTTTAACTGTTTTAAATGTAATTCCAGTGCTCTTGGAATAGCACCCAATGTGCCAATTACCACTGGAATTACCACTGCTGGTTTGTGCCATAGTCGTTGAATTTCAATTTTTAAGTCCTGGTATTTTGCGATTTTTTCATGTTCCTTCTCGGCGACCCAGCTATCACCTGGTATTGCGATGTCTATGATTGTGACCTTATTTTTCTCAACCAGTGTGATGTCTGGTGTATTATGCGCCAGTATTTTGTCCGTTTGTATACGGAAATCCCACAAGATTATTATTATTATTATTATTATTATTATTATTATTGTTGTTGTTGTTGTTGTTGGTTGTTGTTGTTGTTGTTGTTAAACTTCACTTTGATTCACAATCCGGGACTGGTAAAAACTTAACAGTTTACATCCTAACCAAGACCTAAGAGCTGTTAAGGTAGCATCTAAGTATATAAACAGTTCGGTGCAGGATGGATTTTTTTTTTTTTTGCAAAGTCAGGATATTCACATCTAATAAGATCAAAATTCTCATGTATCTAGGCAGCCCTTTGGGTATTGCTCCAAGGGCTCCTATTAGTATTACTCCAATTGATTTCTTCCTCCATAATTGCTCAACTTCAATTTGCAAATCATGATATTTTGTTATTTTTTTCTAGTTGTTTCTCATCTTTTTGTGCATCATCTGATATTATTATTATTATTATTATTATTGGCATTGATACATTAGCCAGGAGATCACAAAGTTATTGTGGAGTAGTAGTTTGGCTACCTAGTGGCCAGCTGTTGTAGGAAATGCTCATGCACTTTCCATGGCACACCACAAGAGAGTGAGCTGGCTTTGCACTAGAAGGAAAGATAAGCAGGTCTTCCTTTAGTGTCAATCAAAGCCCTCTTCCTCCCCAGAGCCACCTCACCAATATGAAAGGCTCTAGTGGCAGGAATCTGGCTACCTGCATAGAGCACCAGCTCATCCCATTGCCAAAGTGATACCTATTTTATTTACTTGCATGTTAAGTGGAAAGAAGATGAGGTGAGTGATGGGAGCTCACCTTGACCCACTGTGCCAAGACTTGAATCACTGGAACAGAGACCATCTCCAGCATCATCAAGCTACTGAGCTATCACACCTCTTCCCATTCCAATATTTTCTATTTCAATGTAACAATCACCATATGTAAAATGCAAATCAGACCTTCCTACTTTTTTACAAGAAGGTTGGGAGGGTGGGAGGAATTCACTGTGTCATAATAATGGCCTCATAGATAAAGTTATCAGGGGAAAAAAACCCAAGAAGCAAAAGAGAGAAAGAGAATGAAAACAATGTCACTATCCTATTTAGATGAAAAGAGGCCCTAGGCTATTCCACTTATGAGGCCCTTTCACCTCCCATTTTTAAGTTTGTAAATTACATGAGAGACAATAAAATACATCATTACTGTGATATATATCAATATATATAGCTGGCCTCCCGATAGAGGGCGGCTCTGCTCTGCGGCAAAGGCAGCGAGGCCAGCTGCCTCCCCTGCTGCGTTCAGCTGCCCGGCTTGGCCCCCTCGCCCTCACCTGCCTGGCCGCTGGTGGGCTCCGCGTCGACTACTGGGAGCAGCCGCACCTCTCGCCCGAACGCTGGTGCTGGGAATGTCGGTGGACTCCCCAACTGCCGCGGCGCTTGAACGATCTTAACCAATACATTTTTATGTTTGTTTATTAGTCATATGCGTAGAATTTCTCCTTATTTTCGGTTCAGTGTTTTAGTGTTCACTGTTTTTAGAATAGTGTAATTTTAATTTTGCTAACAATTTGAATGTAGGCCCCTCTTGATCTTGAGGCCCTAGGCTGAAGCCTAGTTAGCCTATAGGAAAATCCGGCCCTGCCTATTCCCTTATTTCTAGCCATATAGCATGCTAATGTGTGCAAATCAGCTGGCATCTTCAAAATTATAATGCACATCAGTGAGTTAAGCATCTGTATAACAATAAGGTTTCTCATCCATCATTCAGGGAACACCATAAGGCTGCTTACTGTCACTTAGTGCCAACTGACATCTATCGAGTTTGTCTGCCTGCCCATTTGACATTAGAAGCTTGTTGTAATCTGTGATCCATTTCTTTATTTCCCTCTTCTGTACTCTGCGTGCATGTACATGTTTGTGTTTAAGGCTCAGGAAAAGCATTGGTGAAGTCGGTTGGGTGAAAATAAAATAAAGCAAGCCAGGCAGTACATAATTAAAAAAAAATATTGCCTTGAATGTAATTATCTTTACTTGAGATTTTTAGGCCATCGTGCTTATAATGTCAACAACTATTAATTACTAATAACTTTTACTAATTGTTTTAATATAATAAAAATATTCTCATCTTCATTCCTCCTGCAAAGGGATCATGTATGAGAATAGAAATTATGTGTGTGTGTGTGTGTGTGTGTGTGTATCTGTGTGTGCATATACATGTGAGAAAAACCAAGTGTGACAGTGAATGAAAAAGAGAGGGGGAAATCTAAAGCGCCTCTGCCTATTATTATTTGCACATCAAAACATTGACACAAATATCACCCTAAATTATTTATTCAGAAAATCTAAACTTGATGAGAGCTTTGTTGGTGGAGATTCTCTGTCATCCAGGTGATAGTTGTCTCAAAGGTGATTTTTTCTTCAAAAGGCAGCTGGACTGTTTTTCCTTGATGAGGAAGAAGAAAATGTGTCACTTCTCATCCAAGAAGCTTCATCAGTTCTGATGGAAGGGGGATGGACAGATAGATGAGAGCTTTTCTGCCTATAGTTTGGACTTCGGAAAAAAAAATGGATTTCTTCTTATTTCGTAGACATTTCCCACTCTGTCTTTCTCAATACATCTCCACTCCAACAAATTATATGCTGAAGAGTTACCCAACTCCCTGATGATTTTGTGGGGTTTTCTGTGGGGACCGAGGGATGGAGGACGGTACAAGAAAACTTCCACTTGCCCATTCCACAGGTGGAAGCAGTTCTATTTCTGGAGTGGAATTATACCACTTATTCTACCTCCCTCTTCATCAGGAGACTCATAAAATTAAGATGAGTTGTGATATGGATTTCATTGTGGATTGTCCCACTGATGTACATCTGTGGAGAAAAGGTGGATTTTGGTTTCCTATTTTCAAGGTAAGTCTTGTAAATATCATAATGAGTACCGTAGCATACAGAGAATCTGGTATTTGTTCTGCTAAATTGCTTCCAAGGCACCTCTCTGATTACCTATTGTACAAAATTGTACAAGGTTAAACTTTGCAGTTCAATGCAGAAATTAGATCCAATGGGTTATCTGGGATCTTCTCTCAGATAAGAATGCACTCCTCCCCATACATGACATCTTATTTATTTTGAAGGCATAATATCAGATTGTCCTTCCTTTTAGCGCAGCAACAAGAAAATTTCACAAAATGTGAACTGTATCTCTCTTTAGAAAAACTGTTTTTGTTTCCCAAAACGTTAGGAACAATTTAGGCAATAACATTGTGAGGTTTAAAGGCAGAATTATTTTGCTGTTTCCCACCCCACCCTGGCCTGTAAAAAAAAAAAATAGAGATAAGAACAACTTCCAGGAAGTTATTTCATTCAGAGAAGTGTATTTCGTTTAGGATAGGTAAGCATGTGTGGAAAGGGTGAGTAACCCTTCTCTTCACACTTCAGTTGTGATCCAAATAACATCTCTTGGACATTGTTTTTAAAAGAAACCAAATAATGTCTAGTTTGACCTTCAATTCCTTTTCTACCCCATTGGACTTATGCCTTTCTTACTTGGAGGTCGAGAAGACTGCATTGGCATTTACAAACTGTTTGTTGTTGTTGCTTTAAACAGCATCAGGCATATTCCAGAGAAAGTCTAGCATACTTTAGGCCAAATAAAAGATTATAAAAACTTCCCTTTTATTATTTTAATAGTGAATGCCCTAGGGTCCACTAGATAATATGCTAATGATATTAATGCAATTTACCTCTGCCTTTTTTCCCTTCAGAATAAGCCATCAATAAATCACTTCTGAATAACTACTGACATTGAGAGATGGGGCAAAATGTGTGGTATCTGTAGCTGCATATTGGAAATTTATTATGCAAAATATTCCCTCTGTTGCATAGTAAATGAATTAGCATTTTTTTAAAGTGCATTATACTGAGGCACAGATCCAGGCTTCAGCACACTTTTATTCTGAGTTCATAAAACTAAAATGTCCCAGCCTAGTGATATCATTTTCAACATATGGCATAGCTGTGATGATTATATGCTAGTAATTTTTCAGTAAGTTATTTATTGATTAATTAACTGCCCATAAATTGATGGGACAGGATCTATTAGGGTTGTGTACCTTGTTCTATTATGGACCCTGTGAAAAGAAGTGACATCTTCTAGGGCTGAGTTCAGAATTTATCTTTAAGAATAGATAAGTGAGACTTTAGACTTCTTTCACCCATGTACAGATAATGGAGAAAACTAATTTAATCCCTTTTGTCTCCAATTTACATATTTGGCCAAATGAAAATTCTGGTTGGCATTACGACATACTAATCTGGTAGAAGTATTATTCAAAATATCCATAATGAGTTTTGCACAATTTTCTCTTTATACTTTACTTTAGGGTAACTTTCCAAGTCGTTATCTTGCTTCCAAATATTTATATACCAGAAAATATAGTTAATGCATTTTACCTAATATATTCATATTTGTGTATATTTTTACCTTATATATGTCAGCCATAGTACAACATTCTTTAAACTGTAGTTTTCAGTAACCATATTTCTTGGGTTCATTCATCATTCATTCATTCATTCATTCAGAGGAGGAGGTTTAAAATTGGTAGAGATAGTTAAGTCTTTTGAATAACCAAATAACATCTTCCTTCTTACATCCCTCCCTTCCACCCACAGAGACAGATAATTCTTTGTCTCTTTATCTCTAATCTCTATCTCTCATCTACAGTATATTACTTATACCATCGTATAAAAATAGTATATCTATATCCACATTTATCTATCATCTGTCGGTCGGTCAGTTTCTCTCTCTCTCTCTCTCTCTCTCTCTCTCTCTCTCTCTCTCTCTCTCTTTCTCTCTCTATCTATCTATCTATCTATCTATCTATCTTCTTCTTCTTCTTCTTCTTCTTCATCATCATCATCATCATCTATCATTATTATATATTTATATTTATCTATCCATCTACTGTCTGTCTGTCTGTCTGTCTGCCTGCCTGCCTGCCTGCCTGTCTTTCTATCTATCATCTATCTTTCTATATATTATTATTATCTATCTATCTATTTATCATATATCTTTGTATCTATCTATCTATCTATCTATCATCATCATCATTTATCTATATCTATCTATCTATCTATCTATCTATCTATCTATCTATCTATCTATCTATCATCTATGATATAGATCTATCATATACTGTAAATTATATGTTATCATCTTTATCTACATCTCTAGAAAGAGTGCAGAGAAGAGCAACAAAGATGATTTGGGGACTGGAGGCTAAAACCATATGAGGAATGGTTGCAGGAACTGGGTATGTCTAGTTTAATGAAAAGAAGAACTAGGGGAGACATGATAGCAGTGTTCCAATATCTCAGGGGTTGCCACGAAGAAGAGGGAGTCAAACTATTCTTCAAGGCACCTGAGGGCAGAACAAGAAGCAATGGGTGGAAACTAATCAAGGAGAGAAGCAACTTAGAACAGAGGAGAAATTTCCTGACAGTTAGAACAATTAATCAGTGGAACAGCTTGCCTCCAGAAGTTGTGAATGCATCAACACTGGAAGTCTTTAAGAAGATGTTAGATAGCCATTTGTCTGAAATGGTATAGGGTTTCCTGCATAGGCAGGGGGTTGGGCTAGAAGACCTCTGAGGTCCCTTCCAACTCTGTTATTGTATTGTATTGTACGGTATTGTATCATATCGTATCGTATCTATGGTATATTGTTAGAAATAGAAAATTGCACCTGTATTTCAGACTCAAGTTATGATGGGGTCTAGATATTAAAATATGTTGAAGCACAGGATTAACTGTTCCTAGCTAACTGATCCCTCCAATGCATGTAAACATTCAAGAGTTTTTTCTCTCCTTTTCTTATTTTCTGTCTCCCATCTCCACCTCAGCCTTCTTTTAACTCTTATACAGCAGGATAGTTAAAATATCCCCAGCAGTTTAATAGCCCATCTTGACAATAGATTTCAGCCCAACAAATTGCTGTGGCCTCCTGTGGGACATCTGGCATATCAGCAACCTTTCAGCTAACATGCTGAGAATGAAATCCAGTGCTGACTCACTGGGGCAGCAGCTGCAAGAAGGATGTTTTATTCATGCAGTAGAATGAAGTTCCTTGCCAGTTAGGATAGACAACGCCAGATGAGAGGAACCAAGACCTTCAAACCGATTAGAAGACCACTGCTGTGCCTGCTCACATATCAGATGGTGGAAATATTCGGGGCTGAAGAAAGTAGATGACAACATCTCACCTTTCATTGACTGACTGACACATTGCACCAAACCATGGTTTGCCTAATCACAATTTACTAAATACAGGTAGTCTTCAACTTCTTAATGTTCATTTAATGGCAGTTCAAAGTTAAATGACCTAAGAAAAAGTGACTCACCCTCAAAGTTATGGCCACTCCTGCGATCATGTGATCACAATTTAAGTGCTTGGCCCTTATTATGGTTGCAGCATCTTGCAGACATTATGAATATGAATTGCAATCTTCCCAGCCAAGTTCTGATAAGTAAAGTCAATTGAGGAAGATGGATTCACTTAATTACCTTGTTATTCCATTAATGGCCATGTGATTCACATAACGACCACAGTAATAATGGTCGTAAAATCAGGGCGGGTCATCTGATGACCCACTTAATGATTGCATAGCTTTGCAACTGAAATTCTGGTCCCAATTGTGGTTGTAAGTCAAGGGCTACTGTAAACTATTCACAATAAATCACATTATCTTAAGCCAAAAATCTATCTCATTATAACTTAACATTATAATATAATGTCATTATTGAGCTTATAGATTTTATTCTGAGGCGGCTTCATTTTTCTATTTTACATATGGAGAAGTACTCCAATATATTACATTCTGTAATGAATTATTTCAGTATTATGTTGAATTATATCAAATTGTGGTAAGAACACTCTTAATTTGGACCCTTGAAATGCATATATTCAGATTTGAGGGACATTTGAACATCATCGTCGTCGTCATCATCATCATCATCATCATCATCATCATCATCATCATCATGCTATCCCCAAGACACAAACAAAAATAAATGTAACAATGTCATTTGCTTGGGAGAATTTCCATGATGTATAATGGTGATACAGCAGATAAAGGTGTCTGAATTAATAACTATTAATGCTGCAACAAAATCTTAATCTCATCTGACAGAGAAATGTTATTGAATTAGGTTTTCTTCATTCAATTCAAATTCTGTATTTCAATAAAATTATTCTAATGATCTAAGTTGTGTCACCAAATGGAACATCATGATAGTATTGCAGAATCTAATACAAGAGAATAGGCCAGATGAGAAGGACAATTTAAACTTCATCAATTGGATACCCTCCAGATATATTGGAGTTTAGTTGTATTAAAATTCTCAACCAGAGAATAGGTAATATTGCTTGAGAATTGAAATCAAACAGAACCAGAGACCATTAGGTTTATTTATTGATTTATTCAGTTCATACTCTGCCTTTCATTTCAGCCAACATGAGAGAAGACTGGTTTAAATAACATTTCTAGTAGCTCCAAAGCATGTCAATTAAACTCTCAATAGTAAATAGGCAATGCTTATTATAAACACCCTCACCCCCACACCCCAGGTCAAAACCTCTGCATTCAGAAAACAGACATCAAATGTTGCATATACCTGTCTATCAATCCCCCTAGTTTCCATATATGGATTCTAGGACTCTGTGGGGTGCAGGTATGTGCAGTATGCAAGCATTTATGCATCTATGTATATTATATATTTGTGGCTTTCCATCAAATGTGCTTGACAGCTTTGAAGCCAAGCATATCTCAATAATAAATAACATCATTTGTTCAAAAATCATTTTCAAACTTGACACAGCTCCAATTGTTGTAAAGTACATATTGTTTCTGGAAAAGATTTGCTCTCTGTAGGCAACCCAACCTATCAATTACTTCGTCAGGTTTTGGTAGATGCTAGTTCTGAGCATTACATATGAAAGTGATTCAGGAGGTGCGATTACTCTGTCATTGTCTAGAGCTGCTACTGTATTTACAGATACCTAATAGTTAAGCCAATGCCCTGGAGTATGATGGCACCCCAGGTTGCCCTAAATAATACAAAGCAACCTGAAATATTTCCAGCTGTTGTATTTTTGTTGCTCTCTATGTTTCTCTCTCTTTTCCCCTTCACCCCACCCTTTCATCATTTTTTTTAGCAGCAATCTATACAATCTCAAACAAACAAATGCTCAGTTCCTTGGAGAGTATGTAAGATGTTCTTCAGGTTCAGAACATAAAGAATAAGGTTGGTTTGTGTTCACCTTGTTGACTACATTTAAATGACTCAAAATTATTTATAAGCTTCAGAGTGAACAGTTGAGAAAAGCAAGCAAATATAATTTTAGCAATTTGTCTACTGTTTGCACATCATATCGAGAAATAAAGAAACACATTTTGGGATCTGCTTGCTAATCCTAACCCTGTGATTGTTATTTTAACTAAAAAAGTGATAAGTAAACTTGAACTTCCAAAGAAATTCATTCCAAACCAATATTTAACAAAATATGAAGTAAAGGATAAAGGATTTTTATGGACAGTGATTTCACTTGAAATCACTGAACTCCACTATTCTTCTGTAGCATACAGTAAGGCTTGCATTCAGCCTGGAAGTCAGTTCACAGAAAGAAATTTTAGGAAATTTATTTTGAAATATATAGGACATGTCTATTTTAGATGCCATATTTGCATAATCCAGATCTCAACATCACCTGTTGAAAAAATACCCCATACAAGTTCCTTCCTCCTACAATATATTTTATAAATCACCTAACTACATTGGGAAAAAAAAACCATTATTCTTCAAGATTGCATACATTTTTTTTTTCAAATATATAAAGGGAAATCTTGGTTGAATTCTCCACTATGCGGAATTTCAACTTGGCTTTCTTCTGGATCCAGACAGAATGGTCAAACCCAAACACTGATGGACCAAAGAAAGTTCTCAAGCAATTTAATTTATCTCCTGCTTCTTTTAAGTTCAGACCTTCTCCCAATCCTGCTATCCCTTTTAAGATTGAGACAGATAGTTGTGGGAAAAATAGGTTTTATTTAAAAAAAACAACCACCACTACCACCATATTTTTAAATAATTTATTTCTTGTGGAATTGAATTTGAAAGATAAATTCTCAGGTTTCTTTGAAGAAACATTTCATTCTGGACATTGTAATATATTGCAACTCAACATTTGTGAATAAATGCGATTCTGAATTTATGGGTTTTGGATGATGTTTTTTAATATCCTATTCTTTTTTCCAACAAGTCTATTTTATTTCAGAAAGAGAAAATAATTATGTGATGGGTTTTAAAGCATGTAATTCCTAGAAATTTTTAAAGCCAGTGTCTACTAACCCCTATAGCAGTGATGGCTAATCTTTTTGCCATCGTGTGCCAAAAATGGGGGGAGTGGGGGGGATAGTGCATGTGTGTGCCCTGCCCCTGCACATGTGTGCACTACCCCCACCCCATATGCTTCAATGGTCCCACAGGCAACCCAGAAGTCTGTTCCCAAACTTTCAATTTGCACATTGGACCATTTTTCACTCTCCAAAGGCTTCAGGGAGACCTCTGGAGGGTGAAAAATGCCAGAAATGAAGGCCAAAATCAGCTGGCCAGCACGCTGGAGCCGAGAGAGAAATGCCTCATGTGCCCTAAGAAATGGCTCCGCATGCCACCTATGGCATGTGTGCCATAGGTTTGCCATCCCGGCCTTACAGGGTTATATATTAATACATGTATTTCTTGAGAAGAATTAAGTCATTTTTTTCCAATGGGGCATTTCAGGAATGGACAAGTAATAGCAAATTCTTGCTACTAAGGATTAACTGGGGAAATTCACTTTGTTACAATCCTTTAATAGCCATAGCACTTAGATTTATATACCACTTCATGGTGCTTTACAGTCCTCTCTAAGCAGTTTACAGAGTCAGTATATTGGCCCCAACAATCTGGGTCCTCATTTTACTGAAGGATATTCAGAAGGATGAAAGGCTGAGTCAACTTTCAGCCGAACAGGATCGAACTGCTGACAGTTGGCAGAGTTAACCTGCAATACTGCATTCAAACCACTGTGCCACCACAGTTTTAACTTGACATTGTCTAATCAAATAACATATTCTTCCTACTGCCTTACCATTAACAGGCATGTGTCATTTGGTTTCAGGAACTATTTAATATGCATATTCCATATACCTGCATATCGCAGCTCTGACTTTATTTCCCATCTTTTAATTGCCCAAATGGTCCTACTCTTTCTCCACAAACTTATTCTTTAGTGGATGTTTAGGAACAATCCATCCAAGTTATTTGGAAGCTCAACTTTAAAATAAAATAAATGAGAATAGTCTCCTTACGATAATATCTTTCAGTCTTTGAAGCATGGAGATTTTATTGTTATTGCTTCCACAATTTCTTGTCAAATCATTTATTGTATAACATTCCTTCATTAAGCTAACATAGATAATGCTGAATCACAGTTTTATCTGATATTCTTGATATTCTTGATAAATTGTTAACTGCCACCAGATATGTGCTTATATTCAGTAATGTGGCCATATAATCAGAAGCCTTTAAGAAAAAAAGAATATCTGTCAGCTCTTTCATAGAAAAAGCAGCAGAGGTTTGTGATTTTGCAAATCATATATAAATATTTTTTTAAAAAAAGCCTTCTAAGACCAAACTTTCTACAGAAGCTGTACATATTTACTATTCTGTGAGACCTCTAAAATTTATGATAGTATTCTTCATCATTTCATGACCAGAATTTCATTTATAAGAGTAGAGGGGAAAGTTATTTTTCCCCTTCATTCCTACTAAGTTGCTTTAAAAAGTTCCTTTAGGAAATTGGGTAGGTCATTTGGTACTTTGTAGACCCTAATGTGGGTACTTTTAAAGAAAGGAATCTGTACTTTGAAGCTTTCACTATATCTCAGAACAGAAGATGGATTTCCAAAGATAATGGAGGCATCCTGTTGAATTTTTCAGTAGTATCATTCAGATTTCTTTTTCTAAGATATTGAAAGAATCTTCAAGATTCTTGTACCTATAGCACTGCAATTAAGTCCATCCAACTTAATGATGGTGATCCTATCCTCTTTTCTTCCCTCTTTCCAAGTATTTGAGCAGATGTGCCAAACTGGCGGCCCACAGGCAGGATGGAACATGCCCAGGCCATACC
Organism: Thamnophis elegans; assembly: GCF_009769535.1. Classification (NCBI taxonomy): domain Eukaryota; kingdom Metazoa; phylum Chordata; class Lepidosauria; order Squamata; family Natricidae; genus Thamnophis; species Thamnophis elegans. The sequence continues at coordinate 23,048,284 of NC_045544.1, forward strand.
TACCCCAACTCTTCAGAGGGGAAAAAATCATCACAAAACATCATGTGACGGCAACATGTCACAGTGAGTTTGACACCCGTGTATTAGAGGCTTTACCAGAGAGCTAAGCATAATATATCTAAAATATGATTATTTAAGCCTGGTCATTCATGTCTTGAGTGAGTTGATTTATTTAATGATCCATTGTTGTGGTGTTTATTGGAGTGTCCTCCAAAACCAGTGTTCAAAAGCATCAATTTCTTCCTATCCTACTTCTTCAAAGTTCAACCTTCACTTTCATAAAGTGTCATAGAGAACTTTGGTGTACCATTCTCATCTTTGTAGGTGTTATAGCCACATCACAGCATCTGAATAGCTTTTCCAAGATCTACAAGCTGTTCTAGTTCAGGTTGGTGAGAACCAATCACAAATCAGCTATCACCAATCTGCACCAATCACAAACCAACTTATCTAAAGATCAATCAAAAGTCAGGTCACCTGGCTATAAAAATACGAGCCCACTCAGCCCCTGCTCAGTTCTCATGATCCAAATAACAAACGCCTTGCCTCTGAAGATGCCCACCATAGTAGCTATCAATATTTCAGTAAATTTGTTGTTGGGATCATGGTCACTTAACCCTGAAGCCTACCTTGCCCCAAAACAGGTTCCATGAGTTTCCATGAACAACCATTCAATCAGGAGAATCTATGGATTATATTTTCCAAAAATAAATGCATAACTTTGAAAAAATCAGGAAGTAACAGGGAGTTTAATGATCCTCTCTGAAGATAAACTCCATAGTCCTTTGTGATCTCTCTTGCTGAAAACTCTTCCTTTTAGAGGATGAATGAAAACACTAGAGAATCAGTGATCTTTCAGTTGATACTAATTAGTGTTAATGGTTAGCAGAATTAGTAGTTAGCCATGACTTAACAGAGAAGGTAACAGGAGTGGGAATTTTGCCAGAAAGTGACTGTAATCCTAAAATTCTTGATTTTAAAGGAAACTAGATCTGAGAATACTCACCAGCTTTCAACAATGAATTTTAATGAAGCTACAGTAATTATTAATAGGGCTGTGCAGATATTTGAAAGGGTATCATTTCAGTACAAATGCAAGAGAAACACTCCAGTGAAGATGTTTCAGTGAGCAAAGTGGTCCCTTGTTTCTGAGAGTGAAACAAAGGCACCATATTGCTTGGCTGGTTCATTGTCTGTCTACAGCCTAGTTTCTCTGGCAGTGCTCACCAAACATTGGAGATACTGCTGGCGAACACTCTGCTTAGCCTTCTCTGGTGTCATTCTATGCATCCTGCAGATGGGTTCCTTGCTCAGCTATTCTGGCACTGCTTGACAAGAACTTTAACCAATTCCGTTGGAAGATATACAGTGACGTGCGGTGAGGTTTATACCTGGTGAGGCTCAGCTGGGCATCCTTTTGCGAAGCAGCTCAGCAGGGCAGCAGTCGGCCTCGGCAGGAGGGGGGAATTTGCATCGCGGGAGCAACCAAGTGCCCAGGTCTGCAGCAAAGGCGCTTGGCGGCTCCCATGATGCAAAGTGCCCCGCCGCCCCCCGTTGCCCCGGCCTGCATCCGCTGTTTCTCCAAGCTCTGCCGCTGGAAGTCCCGGATCGCCTCTGGGGGAAGGCTAAGTGAAAAACGGAGCGAAGCTTCTCAGTGGCCTCCCGGCACTATGCAGAGGCTCTCACAGGAGCACATGCCAGTGGCCGGTGGCCCAGAGCAGCCCCGGCTGCGAGACAAGGCAGCGCTTAAAGCAGCCGCTGCCGCTGCCGCCACCACCACCCCACCGGCCGCTGACATGCGCTCCTGCGAGAGCCTCTGCGCAGCGCCAGGAGGCTGCAGAGAAGCTTCGCTCCACTTCTCACCCAGCCTTCCCCCAGAGGCGATCCGGTACTTCCAGCGGTGGGACCTGGAGAAGCAGGCCAGGGCAGCGGGTGGGCGGCAGCATCGGGGACGGTGGGGCACTTTTCATCACAGGAGTCGCCAAGCGCCCAGGTCTGCAGTAAAGAGCCAGCCTCCTCCTTCTCTCCCACTCCTCTCTCCTCTGAAGCATGCCCCGCCCAACATAAGCGTGCTCAAGAAGACATGATTCGCTGCTTCCAGATCAGGAGGCGGAAGAATTAGTGCCTCTTTTGCATCTGAACTTTTTTGCCTTTTAACTCTTTCTTAACTTTTAGAAGGCGAAAAATTCCTTATGGAAAGGAGGCCCCGAGTTCTCTCGCCTCCTGCTTTGGTTAACACTAAGCAGACACCAAGCCACTGTGACCTGGAATCTGGTAGCAACTATCTTGGCTTTAATTATTTTTTAAAAAATATTTAAATTTCTTTCTTTTTCCTGAGGAGACTGGTGAGGCTCCGCCTCCCTTGCCTCTAGTGACTGCACGTCCCTGAGGATATATCACTTGCCTTTATCAGTGTGCCCTTTCCAAAGCCAGGAGAAGTTTCTGTTCAGTTATGCCTCAATAGTTTAGGTAAATGAGAAGTAGGAGACAGGGGTTTGTGAGTATAGAGTGGGAAAGACTTTGAGACAACATGAAGTGCTCCATCAAAGCAATTCCTTTCCCCTCTTTGCTTTGTGGAAGAAAACCATGTCACTTCTGCAGTGTGGTTCTCTTTATAATGTCAACTCTGAGTTACTGCCCATAGTAATTAGTAGAAATCATGGCAGGTGAAGTTAATAGGTGGCAATAGGTTCCCAAAAGAACAAAGTTCTAAAAGTAGAACTACAGACAATTCCAACAAGGAAAACAAGCCAGCAGGACAAGTCATTTTGGTTTTACAAAAAATATCTAAGCACAAACCCCAAAACTAACAAACAAATACATATAGCAGGTTAAAAAAAATTTTTGCCAAATATTTGTCAGGAAAATTAAAATTCCAAATGAGCTAAGGTGAAGGATACTAAGAGCTTCTTCAGATATGTTCAAAAGAAATTGTATGCCAGTTGTTCAGTAGGTTGCCAAAAAGAAATGGGTACTAGAGAAAATGCAGGATTATTTGACTCCTTTTTGTTTGTCTTTCAGTCTTCCATAAGAAATAGAAGTGCACTCAACTGAGCAGTTCTGAAGAGCTGGTCCTAGCCAGTAACTCTTCAGCATATTCATGCATGACTTGGATGAAGATGTGAAGGGAATTCTTATAAATCTCTGTGTGATCTAAAATTGGTTGGGTTAGCTAATTGGAATCTTAATGAAGAACTGCATACCAAGGAGATAACATGATTCTCTTCATTGAGATGAAGTGACAGCACTATTTGTTCCAAAGATGTACTTCATATTGTCTCACAGAATCAATCAGCTCTTGCAATAACCAGAGGTAGCTAGCTGAATGTAAACCTACTCCATCTACTTGTACTGCTGGAAGAAGTGGGGGGGAAGGGAGGAGGAGAATAAAATGATGCAATTATTACTGAGCTGGAAAAGGACAAGGAAAATTTGACTTGATGATATTGCATGCAGTAGGAAATGATCTTAGAACTGTAGTTGTTGCCCAATCCGAATAGGAGTCAACAGTGTGAAACTGCTGCTAAAAAGAAAGGGCAAATTTAAGCTCTATCAACAGAAATGTAAATACAAATCATAGGAAGTATAATAGTCTCATTATTTTCTGCAAAAAAAATGACCAGTTAAGTACTCAGTCAAGCTCCACATTGTAAGAAAGATTCAGAAAATCCAGAATAGGGTCAGAGAAAAACAACAAATGTGACCATCAAATACTTTGCCTTTACCAGGAGGGACTGAACGAATTGGTTAAATTTAGTTCAAAGTTCAAATTTAGTTCAAAGAAGAGAAGACTGAGGAGAAATCTAGGTTAATCTGGACCTATTAAGGTTAATTTGGCATTTTCCTCAGAGAAATAGCAAGCCAATTAACCTAGCAACTCAAGAACTGGTGAATAAACCCCACTATCCTGAGTTAAAAATCTCAGAGGCAAGCTCTGTTCCTCTTGAGATTGATATAGAAAAGAAGTGGGGAATGGCTGGGTCAGAAATTCTGAGAGTTGAAATCCACAAGTCATAAAAGAGCCATTGTTCCCATCCCTGATAAAGTGGGGTGAATTGCAGGCAGGGCACTTTAGCCTTTAGAACACCCAACGACAATGAACAGAGAACCAGAAGTTAACATGGGGGAAAGGTGGCCACTTGCAGTGAAAGTGTATTCAGTGTATCTTTAGGTGTTGTGCATGCTGTGTGAATTCCTGATCCCAACATATAATTTTTGTCTCCTTCTTGGCATTGGACCATTGTATGAGGACAGTTTGTTGGAGTTTTGATTCCTTCACTATTCACAATCCAGCCAAAAGTCAAAGACTTGATAGATGGAAGAGGTTTTTTTTTTTCCAAGACCTGGGTAGTCATAAATTGAATTCCTGATTTTATAATGCTTCTATTTACTTTCTAACAATCCTAATTATATTAGGAAGATATGGGAATCCTCTTCAAATATATCAGAAGCTATCACGCAAAATATATCCATGACTTGTTCTGTCATGCCCCAGTGTATGGGGGGGGGGGGGTAGAATAATTTTCTTAAATTACAGGAAAACAAATTCCAGTTGAATGTTAAGAAAACTTCCTAACAATAGGATCAGTTAAGTGGAATCAATTATCAAGGAATGTGGTGAACTTTATTTCATATCACTGTTCAAAATGACAGTGGTATGTATAGCCATCTGTCACATACATCCATGTTGGAGATCTATTAATTTAGATTCCTGTGTTAAGCAGGGAATTGGACTGAGTGGTTTAAACTGCTGCTAAGTCCTTGACTTGCGACCGGCCGCAGGTCCTCGACTTACAACTGACAGCCGGCAACAGCTCAGCAGCGCCTGATTGGCTGTGGTGCGACCGGCTGAGCGCAGGCTGCCTAAGCATTCCTATTGGTTGCCCTGCTTGACAGCTCTAGTATAAATGGCTGTCAAGCAGGGCGAGGTGCTGAATTGCTGTACATAGTTGTTGTTGCTGTTCTACCGAATAAAATAGCTGTTCATTTACCTCAGCCGCCTCATGCCTCTTCAGTTAATACCGAACTTAACAACTGCCACTTCCAAATCTATGATGAAACAAAATGGTAGCTGAGCTGGAAGGCTAGGTGGGCTAGAGGGATTTAAGTCTCTTTTGCTGTTCACCTATTGGACTGTTCTCATACCCTGTTTTGAAATAAAACCTCTCTGGATAATAAGCCCAATCAGGTTTTTGAGCTCATATGCTAAAATAAGCCCTCCCCTGAAAATAAGCCCTCCCTGAAAATAGCCATGAGGTGAACACGCTTGCCTCTTTTACCTCTTGTATTATGCTAAACAATTCAATCTTTTCATAATACACAATCTCATAATTCCATTTCCAAGTGACATATATGGGATTACTTCTGTTATTTCTAGTCATAGGGGCCAAATGATTTCTGAGATGGAGGGAGACAGTGCAGCAATGATTATCATCTGTCTGGTTTACTGACTTTAAAACACTGCAGTTGTAGTGGCAACTCTAGGTCCCCCGATTTCTTTCTTTTTTTCTTTCTTTTTTACTATTTACAAAAAGCAGGATATGAGGTATAATGTGTCAGTAGTATGACATTAGCATGGCTGGATGGGGATCTAATGAACTGCATAACAGCCAGAACTACTCTAGGCTTCCAATGCCCCAGGCAAGATTTTATTTTTAAAAAAGAAGGATAATATGGTAAAAAGATATTCCAGGTATGTGGAAACAAGCATCCTCTCCAATCTGAATCCTATCCCATCCTCAAAAATCATATATTGTATAACCAGATATTAATTTACACACACACACTCATACACATTCACATACAAAACCAGGACAAATCAGCAATTTGGCCTAGTTCTGGCTTAGAAATATCTTCTTCCATCAGCAGAAACATTTACTGGCTGTTTTCAGTTTATAATTTGCATGCTGTTCTAAACAACATTAGTTTTGGCTTTGAAACATCCAGGAATGTTGGGTGATTCGTTTTTACTAATTTTGTTTTCATAATAACCCGCTTCCTTTATACATAACTTGCCAGTTGGGATGAATCTTTTTCAAGAAATGCAGCTTTAATATTTCAGGGACCTTCACTACAGCTTCTTCTATTCTGCACAGCAGTCTACCTTTGAGTCAAACTTTTCTTTGGCACTCCATTCCTGGTGCCCTGCTACGTTTTGCTTCATTAAAAAGATTAAACTTTAACTTCCTTGGTTTTATTTGAACAGTTGTAATCCAGCTTTGTTTAGTATACAAACAGATCACAATGTCTGATTACTGTGCCCTGGCAGGGGCCCAATAGAAGCCATAATTTAATGGAAAGTGTTGCCTTTAAAGAGACAACTGAGTGTCCTAAAAGCTGACACAGTCATGTAAAGCAAATGCACGCCATTTTGTCTTTTCCAAGGAAGGCATAGCCTTCATTACATTGAGCAGGTTTTATGGCATCATTTCTCTGGTCATATCACACTTATGCCAGAAGCACCAGAGGTGGTATTCAGTATTCTGGGAAACTGGTAGCAGAAATTTTGAGTAGTTCAGAGAACTGTAAATACTACCTCTGACTGGCTCCACCCCCATCTATTCTCTGCCTCCCGAGTCCCAGCTGATCGGGAGGAAATGAGGATTTTGTAGTAACCTTCTTCTGGAATAGGGTGAGAATGGAGATTTTACATTATCCTTCCCCTGACACACCCACCAAGACATGCCCACCAAGTCACATTATGCCTACCAACCATGCCCACAGAACTGGTAGTAAAAAAAAATTGAATCCCACCACTGAAAAGTACCAAGGTGCTTCTGGGTTGAAAAGATTATCATTGTTTCCTGGGGGATGCTCAGTTGGTGTCCACGAAAGCACCTCAAGTGAAGGACAGGAGCTCACTCTGCCCCATGGTTAGGACACTGGGTTGGAGGTTAGCAAGCCCACAAGTATTTGAGCATCAGCTTGCTAACTTCCAACCCAGTGTCCTAACCATGTGAGCCCCCCATGCTCCCATTTCTCTGGTAATATGCTAGGAATAAATTATTTTCCCTATTTCCTTAAAATCTAGAAACATGAGGGGAAAACATACTAGCACTTGGGACAAGGGCAAGGGCAAGGGTATTATATTACTAGAGTAAGAATGGCAGGACAAAGTTTAGAACATTCTATTGGGGTTGTGGCAGCATGGAACGGTGGAATATTGCTGAAATACATTCCTTATTGGAGATCCACAAGAAAAGAATGCATGGGAAACCAAGAATGAGGAAACTTGTGTTTTGTTGTAAATTGTTCACTACAGGCTAGGCTCTAGAGGAAAGAAAGCATGTTGTCCTTGTTGGTCTAGCTTTCCTCCATTCTGCTCAGTCTGGCCAACAAGATAATAGGTGCTTCATCCAAGGAAATCATTTCTGAGGATTAGCATTGTGTTGAATGGAATCTTGTGGATTAAAAGATTGCATTACACAAGATGGTTGTGAGACTTTTATGAATTTACAGTAGGTCTCAGTCAGGTTTAGTTCATAATTGATCCAATCTTTTAAAGATACACCCTTCGCCTTTGAAGAGCATATCTAAGGCTATATATCTGATGACCAAGACTATGACTAATTGGTAGGAGTAAAAATAAGTTTTCCAAATTAGGAACATTGTTTAAGAAATTCATATGATTTGTTCCTATAGATAGAGTTTGGCTGTACAATTGAAATGATTTAGTTTGATTTAATTGTTTCCCCCAATTTGAATTTTTGAAACTTGCTTTCAACTGTCCTTCCTTCCTTCCTTCCTTCCTTCCTTCCTTCCTTCCTGCCTGCCTGCCTGCCTGCCTGCCTGCCTGCCTGCCTCTAGACCTGTGGTGGGTTCCGGATCCCAGTGTAACCGTTACAGTGCAACGGGGCCTGGCATCCACCACATGAATGCACACAACACGCACATGCATCCTTACCTTTTGTAACACTCCAGCTGCTTGGTGGAGTGTCACGCAGGCGCCCTACACTCCGTGCATGTGCGCGGAAGCACCGAAGAGCTCAAATACTGGTAAGGAGCATGTACCAGGGTGTACTGTGGCATACGAGTCATAACCCATCACTGCGCTAGACCCTTCAAATGTGCTAACATTGTAATAGCATTTCTGAGTAGTGTGGGTTAAGAAATCTCTTCTGTATACTAGAAACTAGACATTTTGCTTCTCATCCAAGAAGCCTCTTCAGCTCTGACTGGCTGGTGGGGAATGGAAGGATTTATAGTCCTTGCACAAAGCTGGTCATTTGCATCCTTTTAGAGAGTCATTGAGGCCACCTAGAGATTTATCTGTGTCATCAGGGTCACCTGGTGCAAATGAGTGTAGAGCCTTCTTGGAACTGCTGAAAGAATTGTGTTGCAGACTGGACATAGGTGATGTTGTATTCCACACCCGGTTGAGAGAAAGCTGTTCAATTTTGACATAGATGGCCTCTTTCACCTCTTTTTCAATCCAGCGGTCCTCTCTGTTCAAAATGTGGACTTTGCTGTCTTTGTCTTTTTAACTGCAGATGGACTGCTGAATCTAGTCCTGATGGGTTTGTTCTCTTGTTGTGCCATGCAACAAGCCAGCTGTCTGCAAGGAGTATAAAGCCTTCCATTCCCCATCATCCAGTCAGAGCTGAAGAAGCTTCTTGGATGAGAAGTGAACATCTTCAAAGAAAAATGAGAAAGTCCAGTTGCCTCTTGAAAAAGCACATTTGGAACAATGTGGAACATGTCCTGGATGACTGAGAAGATCCGTAGAGACCTGGTTTTTAGTAGCACAGATCCAGTTATCCCAGTTTGGCAACATGTTTCCACCATTCTTAAAAAAGAGTTCCAACACACCTTTGAATCAGGGTAAAAAACATATAAACTAGGCTCTCTTACCTTACTTGATATAAACAAAATACATTGTATATGATATTCTTTTCTGTGGGAAACTCTCACATAGGGGTAACTCCATAGCTGTGTCAGCTAGCTGACTAGGTAAGCTTTTCAGATGTGACTCATATTGTACATTTCCCATAGTTGACTGCATTGCTTTCATGCTTGATGTCTATATAGAGCCGAGGTGGCGCAGTGGTTAAATGCAGCACTGCAGGCTACTGCTAGATCAGCAGTTCAGCGGTTCAAATCTCACCGGCTCAGGGTTGACTCAGCCTTCCATCCTTCCGAGGTGGGTAAAATGAGGACCCGGATTGTTGGGGGCAATATGCTGACTCTCTGTAAACCGCTTAGAGAGGGCTGAAAGCCCTATGAAGCGGTATATAAGTCTACTGCTATTGCTATATTGCTATATGACATAGATCATAATTTCATTCAAATCACTGTGAAGTATAAATGTTGATAAGCGTTGTAACTCTTTGGTTGGAAATGGAGCATATAAAATGAATTTACATATTATAAAAGAGCAATGTGTTTGGGAATATAAAGCTGACCACTTGCTTAAACCCAACCAAATAAACCTTCCAAAATCATATGATTGTACATGAACAAATGAAAGAACAAAAAAATAGTAAAGGGGAAAAAACACCAAGTATTTAAGATTTTCTTTTTTAAAAAAATGCTTCCATTCTCTTATAGAGAAGCAACACATAACCAGAAATGTCATGAGCAAAGGAGAATTAAGCATATTAATCTGCTCTCCATCCCTGTCATTAATATGTTATAGATTCTATCTCTGTTTTCAAATTCATTATTTTTTTAATGAAAAAAGAAAGATATTTTAATGGTAAAAATATCAAAATGATTAATAGTATGCCTGCTAATGACATTTTTAAAGTATTTTGGGCTGGAAATGTGACACTATAATCATTAAAAATCAGATTCAATTTCCAAAGGTACTAATCTTAAAACTTTATACCACTAGCAGAAACATTAAAAATTATATCCAGTGAATCCAGAAGCTTTTAATTGGATAGGGAGGGGTAGAAGAAACAGGAGCTCTGCCACAAAATAAATGTTCTTTCGAAAAATTGGAAAGCATTTTCAGCCGCGGCATAACAGCTGAGAATATATGTAGACAATATGCATGTTATGCATTCAGTACGGAGAAAATTCCCAAAGCACTGTGATCTTTTTTTCTAAAAGACATGGATTGATCCAAGTGGTACATAATGGCCCCAAATGAGGGGAGGGGAAAAAAAGAATCCAGCAATAAAAGACCTTTCTCATGCATAATGCATCTGCTCTCTCTATTGGAGCTTACATCACAATCCGAGGTTTAATTATTCCCGCCTTACACAGCACAGCAGTGTGAATGGAATGAATGTGTTCACTGCGGTTCTTTTGTGCACCTATTTTCTTTTGTAAATAGAGAGGGGGGGCAGCAGAATTGTTTTGTTTAAGTGAGGAAAAGCTGGTATCCACATCTCAGGGGTGTGCCTCTCTGTGTATTATTTAGAATATCCAGACTTTAGAACAGTAAATTGTTGGACCTTCTCAGGAAAATATTGACCCTACATTTCATTCCAGCATCTGCATCTTTGCACTGTCATGTGAAATGGATATGTGGTTAGATTGGAGCTCTGGTTCACATCCAGAACCATGTCTCTAACTTTAGCATGTTTGTATGGATTGCCAAATGAAACAAAAAAATATACATATGCTATACATCTAGACTTCCTCAAGAAGGATTTAAAATGCAGGAGAAGCTTTAGGATGTTGCCAGTTCGCACTGGTTTGGGCAAACCAGTAGTGGCAGTGGCGCAAGGCTACTCCCACCCACCCTGACATCATCACGGGCCTTCTATGCATGCAGACACTACCAAACTGGTACTGAAAAGTGTTAGGTATGCTCCCTGTTGGAAGGGCGAGTATGTTCAGAGAAGCATTGTGAGAGTTGTGTTGGAAAACACACAAACCAGCATACAGAGACACAGCAGTTTAAATAGGCTTTTACTTTCGTGGAAATGGAGGTATCAAAATCCATCAAACAGTCCACGTCATACACAGATAAGACAGTTAGTCATCAATGTCTTTCAGTTAAGGGATAATCCAAATAACATAGTCCAGTATCATATAATCAGTTCAGAACTCAAAGTTTGCTAGCATTTTCAAAACTTACAATAGCTCACCGCACTCAGATCAGATCAGCTCAGCATCTAACGAACCAGAGAACTAACAGTCATTCTGGCTCCCTCTTATGGCCGATTGAGGAAAACAGCAACCAATCACATTTTACAGTATGATCTAAAGAAACAGGTACAGCATTGCTATATGGTTTATATATTGCCAACCCAATTAATTATATATATTCCTATATTTGTAAGTATAATCTTTATTGTCATTGTACTTAAATACAACAAAATTGTATCAACATTTTATCCATATTATCCCATGGTGTCGAAAAACTCCTGAATCTACATGCTTGCTGTTACTGTGTCTTGCAGAAGTTACAATTAATTGGAAATTTTGGAGAAACTTTCAGGCATATGTGAGATCCCTGTCAGGGATCAGACCTATGCAAGATGAAGAAGAAATGCTTGATTCCTTTGTGCAGGACGTTCTGTCACGAAATACAGGAATAGTGGGATTTAGTTAATTGTGGGCATGAAGTGGTAAAATTTATTTGCAAATATTCCACGCTGCGTAGTTCCTTGTTTCTTATCTGTTTGTTCTTAAGGCTTTTCCACATTAAAACTTCAGCTGCATTTCTCCCATATGTAAACCATCTGGATATTTACCTTAAGAAGTCTTTTTGTGGATTTCACCCATCCTTCCTCTTTGGCTATAATGATGACCAGATGTTCTGTCCAGACCATTAAGAGTTGGTTTCCTCTGCTTCTTTTCTCTCTCCCAATCACACCAGGGAAACAGTGGGCGGGTATTTGAGGACTGATGGGAGAGCAGGAAGAACCAATTTTATAGTTCCTTTTGTAACTTGAGCTAGAAGGAGAAACCTGCCAATTTCACCAAGGAAAAAGAGAGCAATGGTCAGTATTTCATTGTTCTATCACTAAATATGTAAAAACCAAAACAAAGGACCAGCCTTTCAAATTAAGCATGCACATACTCTTCTGCAACAGAGGGCAGGAATTGGTAGAAATGGTGGCTCTTGATGGGAGCCCAGACCAGCAGTTGGAACATTTATCTGAGACAGAGTGAAGCGCAGTCAGTGGATCAGAATAGTGGTGGGTTCCTACCGATTTGGACTGGTTTGGCTGAACCAGTAGTAACTTGGCAGCCTGGGTTGCTGGAACCGGCAGAGACCCAGGCCTGCCACGCCCCTGAACTGGTTCTCGCGGCAGCGCTATAGGTGCTGCCATCTTGTTATTTGCTTCTGTGCATGTGCACAGTAATTTTAGTTGTACTGCGCATGCACGCACAGTGCGCATCAAGCATGTGTGGCACAGCCATTTGATGCTGAGGAAGTAAGTCTTATTTTGAGAACAGCGGTAGCCCCCTCTGGCAACTTTAACATCGGTTTCATCTTGTCACCCTACTTATTTTTAGTGGGAACCCTCTGGGAACTCCCTGGGGGGGGTTTACTCCCCGAAAGAAGATTCTGGGACTGTGCTGCGGGCAGACAGATGATGGCACTGTATGTTCTTACTGAACTCCCGCTAAACTTTCTGACTAACATCGCCCGGCCTGATGAACTCCCGGTTTCCCTAGCAAACCAGGATTATTCAAGAGGACGTGACTGGGAAGTCAGTAGGGACTGGCCATCCTATGAGACTAATTGGAACTGTGACTGGGACTGTGACCACCACTATTATAATTCTCGCGGACGCCTGCTCCCCCGTGACTCAGGCTTTGTCCCTACGTCATCACTATTAGCTGCAGAACCACCTGATGAGGGCCATTTGGCTCCCCTTGAACTCTTTGAACTCGCAATCCAATCCTAATTTAAGAGCTGCGCATTATTTTTTTTACTCTTTTAACAAATTCTTCCTTTTTTCTTCTCTCTTCTTCCTTCTGCCTTAGTATGGGATATGTTTGTGTTATGCCTGTTTGAGTGAATGTTCCCACTTTTATTGTAATTATTGCTGTATTTTGTTTTGTTTTTAACTATTACGTGGGGATTGTTTGGGTGAGTGAATGAATATGTATGACTCGGAGGGCCTGCTGGGGAATGCGGGGGCCACTGAGGTGGTTGGGGGGATTACTGCCATGGGAGTGGGTCGGAGCATTACGGTCACTACAGGGAGAGGCAGATACGGCGGGGACTTTAGGGCTGGCCATTACCGGGGAAGGAGGGCTCGCTATATTACAGAGATCCCTCCTTCCGGCCCTATGAGTCCCACTCCAAGGCCAGATGGCGCGAGTAATCAGGACCCTGGTCTCAGGCTGCTGTTGCTAAATGCCAGGTCTGTTGTTCACAAGGCTCCTCTCGTCCGGGACTTAATTTCTGACGAGAGGGCAGACCTGGCATGTATTACTGAAACCTGGCTGGGCACAGAAGGAGGAGTCCCCCTTGTAGAGATGTGCCCAGAAGGATTTCAGGTGCTTCATCAGCCGAGAGCCCAGGGAAGGGGTGGCGGTGTGGCTATTGTTATCCGGGAGTCTCTAGTACCTCGTAGGATCCCTGCTCCGGAGCTTGTCGGGTGTGAGACTCTGCTGGTGAAGTTGGACCTCAAGGGTCAAGTGGGTCTGCTGCTAATGTACCTGCCTCCCAACTGCGTAGCAGCAGCCCTCCCCTCGCTCCTCGAGTCAGTAGCCGAGCTGGCAATTGAGTTCCCCAGGCTTATGGTTCTGGGGGACTTCAATTTGCCATCGCTCGGTGAACACTCTGATGGGGCGCAGGAGTTCATGGCTTCCATGACAGCCATGGGCTTGACCCAGGTAATTCGGGGCCCAACCCACTCAGTGGGTCACATGCTCGACCTCGTATTTCTCTCGGAGCAGTGGATCTTGGTCTGAGGGGTAATGAGATCATACCCCTGTCGTGGTCAGACCACTGCCTACTGAGGCTTGACTTCCGGAGGCCAAACCCCCACCGTAGGGAGGAGGAACCGACCAGGTGGTTCCGCCCCAGGCGACTTATGGTCCCTTCAAGGTTCCAGACGGAGCTTGGGGTTATTCCTGATACTCTCGCCCACAGTTCGGCGGAGACTCTGGCTGCTGCCTGGTACTCGGCGGCATCGGAGTCTCTTGACCGGATTGCGCCACTATGGCCCCTCCGGGTCAGCGGATCCCGGAGACCTCCTTGGTTCACCGAGGAGCTCCGGGAGAAGAAGCGCCGGAGGAGACGCCTAGAGCACTTGTGGAGGTCCGATAAGTCCGAGTCGAACCGAGCACTCCTAACAACTTGCACCAAGGAGTACATCAGGGCACTTAGGGCAGCAAAAAGATCTCATATTGCCACCTTGGTTGCGTCCGCTGAGTCCCGCCCAGCCGCCCTGTTTAGGATAACCCGTTCCCTCCTAAATAGGAGGGATACGGGGGAACCCTTGCAGGGTAGAGCTGAGGATTATGCCCAATTCTTAGCGGACAAAGTTGCTTGGTTTTGGTCGGACTTGGACTCCACCGCTGCAGATCCAGCCAGGACACAAGAGGATTACTTGGCAAACCATCTCTGGGTTGAGTTTCAGGATGTTGCCTCTGGGGATGTGGACAAGGCCATTCGAGCTGTGAGTGCCTCCACCTGTATTCTGGACCCGTGTCCCTCCTGGCTGGTTGCCAACAGCAGTGAGGTGACACGTGGCTGGATCCAGGCGGTCGTAACCGCCTCCCTTCGGGAGGGGCACTTCCCCACCGCACTTAAAACGGCGGTGGTGAGACCCCTCCTGAAGAAACCATCCTTGGATCCAGCCATTTTAAATAACTACCGTCCTGTCTCCAACCTTCCCTTTGTTGGGAAGGTTGTTGAGAAGGTGGTGGCCTTCCAGCTTCAACGGGCCTTGGAGGAAGCTAGTTACCTTGACCCCTTCCAGTCCGGCTTCAGACCCGGTTACAGCACAGAAACTGCTTTGGTCGCATTGACCGATGATCTCTGGAGGGCCAGAGATGGAGGCCATGCGTCCATCCTGGTTCTCCTTGACCTCTCGGCGGCTTTCGATACCATCGACCATGGTATCCTTCTGCGACGACTGTGGGAGGTGGGGGTGGGAGGCACTGTTTTGCAGTGGTTCTCCTCCTACCTCTCAGACAGGTCACAGTCGGTGTTGGTCGGGGGGCAGAGATCGTCCCTGAGGCCCCTAAAATATGGGGTGCCGCAGGGTTCAGTTTTATCCCCCCTACTATTTAACATATACATGAAACCACTGGGCGAGATCATTCGGAGGCACGGGATAAAATACCATCAATATGCGGACGATACGCAATTGTATCTGTCCGCCCCGTGCCAACTCAATGAAGCGGTGGATGTGATGAGCCGGGTCTTGAGGCCGTTAAGAACTGGATGAGTGCTAACAAACTGGTACTCAACCCGGACAAGACCGAGTGGCTGTTGTGTTTCCCTCCCAACAATTTGGCCAATGTTCCATCTATCAGGCTGGGGGGTCAAATTTTATACCCCTCAGATAGGGTTCGTAACTTAGGAGTCCTCCTGGACCCACAGCTGACTTTCAACCATCATTTGTCGGCTGTGACCAGGGGGGCATTTGCCCAGGTTCGCCTGGTCCGCCAGTTACGACCCTACCTGAACCGGGAGGCTCTCGCAACAGTCACTTGAGCCCTTGTGATCTCTAGGCTGGAATACTGCAATGTGCTCTACATGGGGCTGCCCTTGAGGTGCATCCGGCGACTGCAGTTAGTTCAGAATGCGGCCGCGCGAGTGATAGTGGGCGCACTGCGGTTTGCCCACATAACACCCATCCTCCGCGAGCTGCACTGGCTACCTGTTGATCTCCGGGTGCGCTTCAGGGTGTTGTTGACCACCTTTAAAGCCCTTCATGGTAGTGGATCTGAGTACTTGAGAGACCGCCTTCTGCTGATTACCTCCCTCCGACCGATAAGATCGCACAGATTGGGCCTCCTCCGAATCCCATCCGCCAGTCAATGTCGACTGGCGACTACACGGAGGAGAGCCTTTTCTGTTGCAGCTCCGACCCTGTGAAATGACCTCCCCGTCAAGATACGCACCCTCACCACCGTCCAGGCCTTCCGCACAGCCCTCAAGACCTGGCTATCCCAACAGGCCTGGGGATAAGCTTCTAATTTGCCCCACCCGAGTGTTGAGTGTTGAATGCAAGTTGTGTTTTTATTATTTTACTTTGTTCACATACTGTTTATTTTTGAATTGCACCCCCTCCCTAATGATTGTAAGCCGCCCTGAGTCCCCTCAGGGAAAAGCGCGGCCTATAAATCCTAATAAATACAAATACAAATACAAATCCCTGAGTGAATCAGCAATAGTCTCTGCTGGAACCCTCCCCTAGATAAGACTGGTCTAGTTGTGCCAGAAAATGGAGAAAAATACTACTTGCGATGTGGAACAAGAGAACTCAGGTGGAAGTTTGTCAAGAGTTTGTTGCAAAAATCAAATCCAGAAAGTACACAAAGATAACTGATTCAGCAGGATTCATCAACTTCTTTCTATACATAATAACACATGAATAAATATATAATACCAACAAATGGTTCTTCAGTTTCAGTTCAGAGCAGCAGACCAGACTAGTTTCATTTCTAGCAAAGATCTTAGTACAAAGAGAACCTCCTCTATACAGGGCAGTTAAGCTAAGCCTAAGCCACATCCAGGCACCTAGCTGTCTCCAGCAAACACTGTTTCAGTTTCTAAACAGCCCTTATTGGCTGACTTAGTTGCTATACCTATTCATTGGCTGACCTTGTTACCATGTTTCTGCCAGTCATGAATATTCTGACAAAGTTGCCCTCACAGCAGACTAAGGCTGAGTTGAGAGCAACCGTGTCACCCCTTCCTGATTTTTTGAAACAATAAGTGTTCTGTCCTTGCAACTTGGGCTAGCAGGAAGTGTTCTTCAGCCCTTAGTTTCTAATATAAATATATGGAATTAAATAAAGCTGAGGAGAGTGGTGTGCATGGTCTGATGATTCCTCTCTCCTACTTCTGTACTGCACGGGGCTAGAGTATTTACTGACTTACTCTATGCCTTGTAAACAATAAGCACAGTGTTCTAGGCAGACAACAATGGAAAGCAAACAATTACATAAAGACGAGACAAGTTTAAAACCACAAACGCCAAAACGATGTTTTACACAATAAAACTTAATACAGCATAAAAATGCCTCAGAGAATAAAACCAATATACGCAAAGCGATGAAAACCACTGCAGACCTTGAATATCTATAAATCATTGAAGGACGTGAAGAATTTCTTTAAAAAAACTCCTAAAATTAAAATCACCTAAAATAGAGGCACTCCTCTCTAGGGAGACCATTTCCTAATTGAAATTCCATCTCTGAGAATGCCCAGTTTTTAGAAACCATCTGCTAATACTTTACTTGGCAGAAGTCTTAAAAGTCTCAAGAATCATGTATGTACATATACTATATATGTACAAGACTTGAAGGCAAGACACTGAATCATATAGAGCTTCAAATATTTGAATTGACCCCTCAAAGACATTAAAAATATTTCATTATAATTCTTATATAACTAGCGTTGCACTTTCCTGGACACAAGACAGTCATTATTTTCAAGTTAGTCCAACATTCATCTCATTATGTCTTTACTAGAGATTACTAGAACATGGAAAGTAATAGTTCATAGAAAGATGTACTGCATTTGGCTAAATCCAAAAGTCTGAGTCAGGTATGGCATTCTGATGAAGATGTGTGCTGGTTATTCTCTTTCAGTCCAAGCTAGCCCATAGAATTATTGTTATGGGAATAAAATTAAAGGAAAGTTTCCAGAGAAAAGATAAACATAACAAGCAAGTAAGCAACAAGCCAGCCTCTGCAACTGGATGTTTTGATTCTACGAGTGAAGTAGGCTCTCTTCAAGCAAACAAGAATCAAAGATGCATAGCCATGGGGATTCATGCATAGTTCAGCACTGCAGAAAGAC
Organism: Thamnophis elegans; assembly: GCF_009769535.1. Lineage (NCBI taxonomy): Eukaryota > Metazoa > Chordata > Lepidosauria > Squamata > Natricidae > Thamnophis > Thamnophis elegans. Next base: position 23,066,180 of record NC_045544.1, read on the forward strand.
AGACTTGGTGGCTGCAAATAAAATCCCCCCCCTTTTTTTTTGTTGCTCTGTAATTTGTCAGATGAAAAACGAGATGGAGAGAATGAAATGCATGGACTATTAGATCTACCTTCTAATTACAATGACTACTTTTACAGAGGCTTCCCAACTAACATCTTATATTGCCATTTTGCACAAATATAATCCATTCATCCGCAATAATGTCTCTAATACTCCTCACAAATAGCCTTTTAAAAAAGATATAGTCATGAGTGATGGCCCTAATATTTATTTAGAGATGCAAAGATAAAAATTCTCTAGTTCCGTGATGATGAGCCTATGGCATGCATGCCAGAAGTGGCATGCAGAGCCATCTCTCCCAGCACATCAACCATCAACCATTGCTCTTCTGGGTTCCAGCATGCACGCCGGCCAGCTGGTTTTTGTGTATGCGGGAGCACTGGAAACCAGAACAGCAGCTCCCTGGTATGCATGCATGTGCTGGGAAGCTGAGCTTCTGATTCCCAGTGTGTGCATGCATGCTGGCCAGCTTGCCTTCGTGCGTGCATGCATGCCAGAAACCAGAAGACTAGGTGACCAGCATGCATGTGCACACCAGAAACTAGAAGCTCAGCTTTCCAATGGATGCATGTACACCAGGGAGCTGTTCTTCCAGTTTCCAGCACTCCCAGTACAAAGACCAGCTGGCCGGCACCCATGCTGGAACCCAGAAGAGGAATGGGTGATGGCTGGGGTGCCAGGAGAAATGACTCTGTGTGCCACTTCCAGCATGCATGCCGTAGGTTCGTAGGTTCAACACTGCTCTAGTTAGTACTTCTGCAGATATGATCTCATAAGGCAATGGCTTCAATTTCAGAAGATGGTTTCAATTTCATAGCCATGCTTGAAGCTGGGGATAATTTTGTATTGGCTGCACACTTTTTCCTTTTGCAGCAGCTTCACAACATTATTCAAGTGTTGGAACTCTTGAACCCCAATGTTAAAATGGGTTCCTTCCAGATACTATTAGTGAAGAACACACAAACAAACAGATAGTGAGCTTATACCTATTCCCCCTTTCATTACTTCTTTATATTGTTGTATTTTATTTTTTTCCAGTGGGAAAAAAATAATTGAACTCCAACCAATTAGAGATGCACTAAACCCAGTGTCAGTGTTCCTAGGAAGACCGGAATGGAAACAACCAGATGAACTTAATTTTAAGGCGACTTTAAAAGAATCTTGCAAGTCTGAAAGTACAAATATCTTGCCTTCTCTTTTTACAACCTGATAAGTTAGGAGGCGGGGTCTTTTCTGATTTTCTTTCTCTTACCTTTATGCAGCTGCTGGCTGCCCGCTCCCCCCCCCCCGATCTGATCATTTTCTAGGTTACGTCTTTTCCCCCCCATCACCCATGAGATCATTCCCACATACCATTACAACTAGTTTTTAGTGCAATTATAGTGACACAATGCTGCAGTGCTGCTTTGTCAGCCAGCAGAAGAGTGTGGGGGTGGGGGTGGAATTTCAAGAGATCAGAAGGAGGATGAGACAGAAATTCCCACCAATGAGACAACAGTAAATCAGTAAGACTCAAAACCTCAATGGCATTATGGGAATACAGAAGTATAAATTTCATGCTTAAAACAATTCATGTACAGAGAAACCCTAACCCCCCGGGAAGGAATTCTAGCAGCTGTGCCTAGTTTGACATTCTACTTTAAGTGCTTCCTATCTCCAGGAACTGCATTTAAACCTTTTTTTTTTCCTCCCCAAAGAAAAAATTACCATTTCCAAGGCCTCACTCAATATCCTTTCTTTATTCGATGCAATTAACCGGGAGTTAAACACCTTTATTCAGCTGTATGAACTAGCCTTCTCCACATCACAAATACAATGCAGAATTGTATCAACATCTAACAAGGGTAACAAAATCCTTTTGTCCCATGAACTTGTGTAATCCAACAATAACACCTAAACATTTCAAATGTTGTGATAGTATCAGGGGTGTCAAACTCTCAGACCATGGGTCAGATGCATCATACATTGGCCAGGCCCACCTCCAGTTTAGTGAAGGGGGAAAAAGTCACAATACATCAACGTGACACCATGAGTTTGACGGCCCTGTGATAGTAGGATGCTCTAAAACAGGGGGGTGAAACTCATGTCATCATGGTGCTGTCACGTGGCATATCATGTGGACTGTTTCCCACTTTGCTAAACCAGGCATGGGCCTGGCCAGCATGTGATGCATCCTGCCCACAAGCTGGGAATTTGACCTCCCTGCTCTAAAGTCATAAATTAGTTAATGTAACTCCTTCCCCATAAATACAACTGATGGCTTGTGCAGGCAAAGTACGGCAGGTCTAGAACCTACTGTATTTTTTGTTTTCTGTTTTGCTTAGCCTGGCAAAACAGGCTAAATTTAACAAGAGTCGCACCTGGCAAACTCCCTGCTAAATTGATACTGATTCTCTAGGGCTTATGGCCTACCATTTAAGACCTCTTTCCCTACACAGTAAGGTTTCTGAAGTTAATGATTCTATGATGCAATAACCCTTTAGCAACAGGACACCAAATACTGCATCTCGGAGGCATGCCACAGAAACCTTGGGGTGGTTGGTGGGCGGTGTGGTTGGTTAAGTGTCTCCTAAAAAAAATGACAATGAATGGAAAATAAACATATTTCTGTCCATTCCACCATAGGATGATGTGATGACTCCAAGCAAACACATTCTAGAAGCACTCATGGGATGCATGCAGCCAACCCTGAATTTCAGACTAAGATTGAGTAATTCAGTATTTAGATTCCATTCTGTGGGATGGAACACACAGCATTTTGCAGAAGGTCACCTGCAATGTCAAACTGATCGGCTGCATTTCCAGCATTCTTTAAGTTTAATAGCATATATTCCAGATCGCGGGCAAGACAAGGACAGCCAATACATGTTATTGAGGATTCCTCAATGTGGCTTGTACTACATCGCAGCAAGAAACCTTCTGATAGATATAACAACGTATTGTATATACGTCAGAATGTTTCTTTCTGTGAGCTATGATTAGGGAAAATTCTGCTCTTCTAAATGTCATCAGGTCTTTGTGGCTTTAATTGTAGCATAACTTAATAATTTTTTGATATTGCACTGACCTAGAAATCAGATGCTCCCTTGTCTTAAACAAGTATTTGCCAGTAAAGCCAACCAGATAAGGTCATAAAATTGCTGTGCATCTCTGCCACCAGTTTTTGATGCACTGGGTGATTTCCTTCACTATCTTCTCATCAGCTGAGACAAGCTGGAGTGAAACATCCCAACTTCTTTGAAGCCCAGAGGGAAATATGAGGAACATGAATGGTTTATCAGATTACCTGCCAAGCATCAAACCTATAAATGTTCATCTCGTATTTCTAGCACTTGAAAGAGAGAGAGGGTGAAAAACAGTTATAGGCATGTCTTGGGTTAAGTGGAGCAGGAGCTCATCAGCATTCAACACCATTGCCATGGCATGAAGGATAAAAAATAACAAGGAAACATGAGAAGACAAGTAGATAAAAGGAAAGCACTGAGAAGAAAAACATGTTGTTTCTTAATTGAGGTGGAGGAAGTCATTGCTTGTGGTTTTTTGCTCGACGAGAAGCCTTCCCACTCTCTTCTCCCAAGCTAGGTTAAAAATGAAGTGCTGACCGTTTGCTCGTAAAGTTACCATAGGATCAATCAGTAATTATTATTTTTTTCTGACAATGAGAACAATCAACCCTTCAGAAGTTGTGGGAGCTTCATTACTGGAGGCTTTCAAGAAGGTACTGGACTGCCATCTGTTAAAAATGGTGTAGGGTCTGCTTGGATGGGGGTTGGACTAGATCACCTACAAGGTCTCTTCCAACTCTGTTAATAGCAGTAGCACTTAGATTTATATAATGCTTCACAGTGCTTTTACAGCCCTCTCTAAGTGGTTTACATAGTCAGCCTATTGCCCCCAACAATCTGGTTCCTCATTTTACCCACCTTGGAAGGATGGAAGGCTGAGTCAACCTTGAGTCTAGTGAGATTCGAACTGCCAAATTGCAGGCAGCCAGCACTGCACTCTAACCACTGTGCCACCATGGCTCATCTGTTAGATATGGAAGAAGAAGGGGAAAAAGGGAAAAAAGTTCCCTTCAATATGTCATAGAAGTGAAAATAAGGACAATTTGGAATATTTTTAGTACCCCACTCCTTAGTCCAAGATTCACTTCTTATACACGTTTGCCTGTCTTCTTTTTTCTACACCCTTTCATGCTGCTAAAAAGTTTGTCTGTGGAAGGATAGCAGCTTTTGCTGCTGCTACATTGAGAACATTTCTGAAGCATGTTAACATGCTGCACAGACCTACTTTGTCATATAAATGGGCAGTATATGCTATGCTGCCTTGGAGCCTCTTGCCATAGGTGAAAAACAATGTAAACCACATTTAATCCCCTAATGCTACTATAGTATTGTTATGAGTCACCCAGAAATGCTTTTAGTGAGATGGGCAACTATACAAACTTGAATACTAAAATAGATAATAAATAAATAAAATTCCCAGTGGCTATATCAAGCAGTCTTCCCTAACCAAATGTTCTTAGATGTGTCAGTCTATAAATACCATGATTTCAATCAAAACTTCAGGCAGGGCATAAGCAATGAATCTCTCAAGAAATTGACTGTACTCAAATGCTAAGAACAGAGGAATCAAGCAAAATCTCAAATAATTAAAATTACTTTAATTTTTAAGTATCTCACCTAGGAGTAATGACTGGAACTTTTGAAAACAGGATACACTTTTTAAAAATTCAAAATGGACCACGTATACTGTATCTATATACTCCCTCTCTCTCTCTCTCCCTCTCCCCCCTCCCTCCCACCCCCCCCCCATCTCTCTCTCTCTCTCTCTCTCTCTCTCTCTCTCTCTCTCTGTGTGTGTTGGGGTACACACACACACACACCCCAACAAAAACTACTTAGCAGAAAGGAACAACATTTTATTCTACCAATTTGTTTTTTCTGTTTAACTGAAGGATGGTTGATTACCTGTCGTTTACTAAGCCAGATAAGAGTTTACTTCAAAGTAATTGATATACAGATGAATTAATTGTGGGAAGCCAGCCATTGTATATCTGACTTGGAGGTAATCGCTATAGTTCCAATGTGGTACTAACTCCTCCTCCTGGATGTGGCTGCTGGCAGATTTCCAATTTAAGGTGATTTAAGGCCTAATTAAAAGTTATATTTGCCCCCGTCAGGAGTGAGGGGAACGAGATACTTATGATGATGATGATGATGATGATGATGATGATGATGATGACGACGATGATGATTCAATCCATCACTAAATGCAAATAAAAGGGTGAAATTTAATTTGAAATTAGACTGAGAAAAGCAGCAATAAAATCATAAATATATGCACAAACTTAAAATAGACTTGATGTGCATTTCTTACCAAAAATGCCAGAGCTAGGAGATCTACTTCACCCAAGTGAGCTTTTTTGAGCATTTCTGAAGAAGCCATGAGGCTTCTTCTAGATCATTTTATGATATATCTTTATAGCTTTTTGAATTAGAAACACAATAAAGAAGAGTAAAGGCATTGTGGAAAGCTGACAGATTCTGCCGATGGGCAAACCATGCATTTTTGCCCACACAAGATTGCTCCTTCCCAACCTGCTTTCTTTTACATCATCATGTCGTTTGAAAATATAGAATTCCATCTCACTAGATAAGGAAGCAGCTAAATGAATAATTTGATTTTGAGATGGAAAGCTTAAACTATTGTGGGAAAGACTGTTCATACAGCTGGGTGACTATTAATGTGCTATGAATCAAGATTCAAGTAAAAATCTTAATTGTACGCTGAACTTGCTGGTGAGTATGAAGCAGCTCATTCTTTTCGCTATAGATCATTATGAAGTAGACCAGTGGCTTTAAAATGCTGGAGAAAGTCTGTGCTCTGGCAGTTCAAGTCCTAGCTCTGCATCGCAGGGTGAGCTCCCATCACTTGCTTCAGCTTCTGCCTACCAAGCCCTTTCAATAGCATGCTGCATGCAAGTAGATAAATAGGTACCACTTTGATGGGAAGTGTGGTGATATTTCATGCAGATGGTCGGACCCATGGCAGTTTTTGAACCGGCTAGATGCAACATCTAACTACTAGGTGATATCTATGGTGTGAGAATGCCCTGGATAACACCACAGGTTTGCAAAGTTTGCTCCTTGTGGTGCACCCTGGATAGCACATGAGCACAAACTAAATGGACTAGCATTCTTTGGCAGCCAAATAACTACTCTGCACTAACTTTGCAGTCCCTTGGCTAATTGTATCATCATCATACTCTAAATAAATAAATACACCATTATGGGCAAAACATAAACTTATCCTATAGGATGTTTTATATGAGTATACATATATAGTATATATTCTGTATATCCTACATAATCAGCCTTTTTAACAAAAACTTGCCATGTATCGCAAAATAGCTGGGGGAGGGGACACATTGTATGCATTTACACCAGGATATCTTAATCAGCTCAATAATTTATTTTCAATATCAGAATAAAGCACAGAGATCTTTTGTTCCCCAAATAACTTCTGATTTTAACGAAAGCTTTATTTCAGTAGTTTTGGGCTGAAGGTGGAAGAAAGTCTTTATTAAACGTTGCAGCTAATGTGTAGACTAATTCCAAATGTAAAATAATATTATTATATAAATGATTAATTACAAAAATTCTAATATATCGGAAAGGAGGTTTTTTTACTTTTTATCTATTTTTGTATCCAATCATGATTTTACAACACAGTCCATGGTTACGAATCTACATTCCTTGTAGAATATGTTCCCATGCTTCTATAATTAGGTATTATCTACACAGATGGGATCAATTTTATCCTAATAATCTTTGGTTTTGTAATCTTTTTTCAAGCTTTGTTTGCTTTTTAATTTAAAAGTAGAAGTTATTAAGCAGATTATTCTGGGAAGTGTAAATTAAATCTTTTGACAATTTACGTTTGGTCTAGCACTACAATTAAAATCCCCTGATAGGCTGCTTATATTCTCCTAAAAGTGGAATTCCACCTTTTTGTGTTACACATAAACTGAAAGAATGAAGTAGTATATATTTAACTTTCTATTCAAAGAATGAAAACTAAGGTTTAAGTAACAGAACAGCCAACTTGTGAGTTTTTGTTCCTAGGCTACCATTGTTCAGAACCATAAGCATGGAGTGATAGCTTCATTTTACATACAATATTCAATTTTAGCAAAAGTACCCATGCTACTTTTCTTGATTGAACATATCAACCAAACTGACACAGTTTCATTTTCATGGCTGAATTCAGCCTTGGGGGAAAAATAAGGAACAAAGACCTATAAAAAGTCAATTTCCTCTTACTATAAATAACTGCGCTTAGCACTGGCATACCTTCCCAGGTGACTTCCCACCCCTTTCTAGTTTAACACCACAAGTTGTGATGAAATCTATTGAGGGAGCTGTACCATGCTTTATTCTGTCATCCACTTGGTCAAGTGAAGCATCACTCAAAATACCTTCAAGTACATCTCCTGTGCAGTGGCACCTGCAGATGGGGTTATGGATGAAGTTGGGAGGGCCACACCACTCAGTTCCATTGATGATAGCATAGGAATATGCTTTCAACAAAATGTATAAAATGAAGATATGATCAATCAAACCCCATGTTAACATAGACATACTTTTTTCCACACTGGCTAGGCAGAGTTCTATTTCCTGGAAAGATTATAAAGAAACCAAACGACATAGAACCAGTTCAGAGGATGATAGAAAAAGCATAGTCTGCCTTCTGAAGCTAGATAGTTTGTGGCTTGGCAAAGATTTGATTGAGAATACTGTATCAGAAACCCAACAGTATAAGAGCCACAGTGGTGCAGTGATTAGAGTGCAGTACTGCAGGCTACTTCTGCTGATTGCCGGCTGCCAGCAGTTTGGGAGATCGAATCTGACCAGGCTGAAGGTTGACTCATCCTTCCATCCTTCCGAGGTGGGAAAAATGAGGACCCAGATTGTTGGGGAAAATATGTTGACTTTGTAAACCACTTAGAGAGGGATGTAAAAGCACTATGAAGCAGTATATAAGTCTAAGTGCTATTTCTATTGCTATTCAAACACTGGCAACTCACTGAAAACTGTAGGGAGGTAGATTCCAATATTTTTGGTTTATGCCAGGGGTGTGAACCTCAAGGCTCGCAGGGTCTGGCCACAGGGTAATTGAATCCAGCCCATGGGGCCCACCCTGGAAACAGCAAAGGAACAGCCTGTGGTGCCTCTGCCAGTGAAAATGGATCTTGGGAGGGTCACACACAACTTTCCTGAGCTCCATTTTTGCTGGCAGAGGGTTGCAGGAAGCAGTCACAGCTAAAAACGGACCTCGAGAGTTCATTTTTGCTGGCAGCTCAGGCCACCACAGGCACCCCGACGTGAGTGGCCTTGAGCTGGCCACATCCACCCTGGCCATGCCCACCCAGACCCCCTGAGGTCAAACACAACCCTAATGCAGCTCTCAATGAAATCTAGTTTGAAACCTCTGGTATATGCTAAGCCTTTTCTCTTTATGGATTTCTAATTCTGCACCAGTTGCAAGTAGCCTAAGCTACTGATTCTGTCCTGATTCTTATTTGGACTTTTAGAGAAATGGAATTTTCTATGTTTATTTACTATAATATCAAATTAATTTGTTCTCTTGGAATACTATGATTGTTATTTACTTGAACCATTATCATAATATTTAGATGATGATGCTTACAGTTTTTTAGATCAAATATATTTAGTTCTCTTTGTACAAGACATGTAGCTATATCTGTTTTATGACTCCACAAGGCACATGCCCAGAAACAGAAAATTGGGAGCCAGCATTTCTCTGCTTGAATATTGATTATACAATATCTGCTTCAGTTCCTCTGGGAATCATCCGATGGTTCATTGCCCATTAGCAAACAGTTTACCCAAGCTAAAGATAATGTTTCAGATACTATAAGAGAAACTACAGTATAGCAAGTTGTTTAAAGCAGCTCCATCCCAAAGGGAAAAAGAGAAAAAATGAATTCTTCAGCTATTCAAACTTTTCCAAGAGTAAGCACACAAAAATATGCATGTTATAAGATCTTTACTGCTCTTTGATACTTTCTGATTTTCTACATCAATTTTAAGGGAAGTGTTCATAGCTTAAGAACCATGGTGGCGCAGTGGTTAGAGTACCTCTCGCGAATCCATTTTACCATACGAGATGGCAAAACTGCCGCTCAAAATCGCAAACAATGGGTGGAGATGGTTCGGGATGCATGCGACTCTACAGCGAAGGGATTGGCGATGCCGTACCGACGCTAAAGACTTAAGTCAAGTAAGTCAAGTAGAGTACTGCAGGCTACTTCTGCTGATCAGTGACTGCCAGCAGTTTGGCAGATCGAATCTCACCAGGCTCAAAGTTGACTCAGCCTTCCGAGATGGGTAAAATGAGGGTCTAGATTGTTGGGGGCAATATACTGACTCTGTAAAATGCTTAGAGGGGGCTGTAAGACACTGTGAAGCGGTATATAAGTCTAAGTGCTATTGCTATGCTAAACACCAATCATCTTTCAAGGAATTCGCCTGATTATTTCCCTCTGGATTTAGATAGTCCTGATAATCAAATTAAAAGAAACAACACTGAAAAGATATACTATTGAAGCAACATAAGAGTGCTCTCAAAAGAATCAATATTTTATCTGTTTAATTGAAGATTTAAAAAACAAAAAGTAGTTATTTTAGAGCTTTTAAAGAAGCCATCACATGTCCCCAGTATTTGCTAATGATTATGAGATTAAAAAGAGTTCTTTGGGTGGACAGTAGTTTTCTCTGCTTACCCATCTAGGCCTGCTTGACAATAATCGTTTTAATGGACAATTGGTGTCCTAAACAAAGCCGGTTGAAAGTTTTCCTGAGCACAGTTATAGTGACAACATTCAGGAACAATGTAAAACAGCTGTGCAATGTTTTCCATATTTAATTTTAAATATTTGAATTAATTAAATAAACATGAAATGATCACTATCCATGTGTGCAATGATTTTCCATTTTGTTTAGGTAACAATTAAATTTTAGTCATAGCTATTGGAGGATTCATAGAACTTTGGAAAATCCTAGGTACTTGTGAAGTCACAAGCTGGACCTCCTTCTAAATCTTTCAGTTTTATTCTTGTGGAATGTAAGTTAGTACAACAATAGGAATAACAATGCAAAGTTGTTTTTATTAGTGCTGTTCACATTCTAAAAATCTCATTATTCTACTTGGAAACCACTTTTGGACTTCATGCTTGAGATGGAAAAAAATGAAACTTTGATTGTAGGTTTTGCTAATTAGGTAGGTTTGGTATTATAGAAAGGCTAGTATATATTATTATATCAAAGTAAAAGGTTTTGGGTATTAACTTATTCTACTGTACCAAAAGGAGTTGGTACATTGTTTTGCTATCTAGAAACATTTTCCTTTGCTTGATAATGAATCAAATATATATATGTATGTGTGTGTGTGTGTGTTATATATATATATATATATATATATATATATATATATATATATATATATATATATATATATATATATATATATAAAAGTTATTAATTATGTTTAATAACAAAGTTTCTAGACCTCCTTTCTTAATCACTACAATTTATATCCAATTTCCCTTTTATTATGTCAATACACATATTATATTATTATCATTATCAATCATTTATTTAACAATATCCATCATCATTTCATTTTTTCTTTTTTTTGTCTTAGTTTAACTAAATGATCACCATTTAGAATTTATACCAAATTTCCTATTATCAAACCAATACATATGTGTACATTGTTATCATTATCAATTATTTATCTAACTATACCCATTATCATTTCATTTTTAATATAATGCTCTAATTTTAACTAAATTTGACTAATATTTTGTTATTAGTTTTCATATCTCAACCTGTGTCTTTCCAGTAATAGTGCAGTCTTATATCTTTTGCCATTTGTGGAATTAGTCTTTTGGTTATTTCAATCAAATTTGTGTGGACTTCTCTTCGCAACTTATTGCTTTTTACATATCTTGTAAAATCTCGAGATCCTCCATCAGCTTCTTTAATCACCTTATCTTTGGTTATCAGTAGTGCTTTTGTCAAAGTTTCTCTCCTTGAATCCATCAATTCTTCTCTCTTTTTTTCTTCTTCTATGCCTTGAAATCTGGGGTAGAGCTCCTTTCCATATATCTTCCCTTTCCAGGCTCCACTCTTTCCATCTCCAACAACACTGAGTTCACTGTCAGTATCCATAATTATCTTGCCTCTTTGTTCATTTTTCCCTTGGGTTTTTAGGACACTAACCTCCATTTTTTCCATTTGCTGGATATCTTCAATTTTTCCATCGAAGGAGACAGGAGATTACGTCACAATGGTACAATGTGTGATCTTAGAACTCCGAGATCGCAGTCGTTTTTTTTTTTTTTTTGACAGTCCTTTTGGACCTAAACTATCCTGAAGAGATGGTGACAAGGAAGAGTATGTCTTGTTGATCTCAGAGACATCACAAAATCCATGATTGATCCAAGAGAATCTCTTCTTGCCAGTGACAGAAGCGCAGACAGCTTTGCAATGGGAGGAAAGCAGAAAGAGAAAGTATGTCCTTCTGGTGAGGAAATTTTATTGTTATAAAAGAGACTGCCCCACCCCCCAAAAAAAATCAAGGCTAAATTAAACTTGCAAAGAAAAGAAAATAAGTGGTGAAATTAAGCTATATTGGACAGTGTGTTATCCTTTTTTTTAAATGGATGGAAGTTTGGCAAATATTTCCTACTTTTTAAACTGAAAGTATTTCACTTTTTCTTCTTCTATTTCTTTTCTTACCTATAGATTAAATCTTTTTCTTTATTTTATAATATTGGTTTGGATGGTTTTTTTCTCTTTATTTTGCTCCATTTAAGAATTTTGTTTCTTTTAAGCCTGGAATATAAATAAGATATAAAAGGAATATAAAGAGGGTAGTAACATCAGAGGGAAAAGAAGTTACACTGCCACTTGGAGATTGGAGGTTGAGTCTTGGAAATATTGCTTTCTCTTTTTTCTCTTTGATCATTTTGACTTTCCATTTCAAAGGATTCAGCTTGTTTACAAAAGAGATAAGGAGAAGATCATGGGTTGTTTATACAGGTGCTCTTTGGATACTTCTTTGGCAGCTAGAGAAAAGTGAAAACAAAACCTTGTTTTGAAACTAGAGTGGCAGTGTTTACTAGTTGGAAGAATGGCACAACACCAAAAAGAAGCCATAACATAATAACAGATTGTTTGAAATTAAAAAAAATTATTAGCAACAACAGAGAAAATTGAGAAGAGATTGGAAAATATAGATTGTAATGCAATAATGAATCAATTTTCAATAATGCTAATGTGTTATCGGGCAGAGAGTTTTCCAGCAGCTTGACCAAAACCATAGAGAAAGAAGTGCACTCCCAGAATGGCCACTGCCAGAAGACTCTGCCCCGGCTCCCAGAAGACTTGGCAGCAGATGGCTGCCCCAACCAACCTCTCAGAAAAATCCATCCTCAATGTTGGGATGGCAGTGGTGGTGGCAGCAGTGATGGCGGTAGCCCTGGCCCTGGTCTTGGCCCTGCAGGGAGAGCTGGCCCAGGTTGTGGTGAGGACTGGGAGGGGCGCGAGTGGGGGTGAATATGCACTCGTGCAACACCCCCCCCCATTGGCTGGGTAGAGTGCCATTCACTGACCCAGTGGTATCCCGAAAGTGCCAAGCCACGTGAGTGCCAGTCCTCTCTCCCCCTGGTGGCTTGGCGCCTTTGGGATATCACTGGGTCAGTAAGTGGCACTCTGCTCAGCTAGAGAGGTAGCAATAGCAATAGCAGTTAGACTTATATACCGCTTCATGGGGCTTCCAGCCCTCTCTAAGCGTTTTACAGAGTCAGCATATCGCCCCCACAGTCTGGGTCCTCAGGTAGATTGCTGGTGGCTGCTGTCTTGTGAGTGGGCTCCCAAAGAGCCTGGCTCCAAAATAATAAGCCCCTCCCCTGATAATAAGGCCAAGGCCATAAGACCCTTTCTTATTTTCAGGGAAACATGGTACTAAATCATCCTGAAGATGAGGTAGAAAATGGAAATCTTTTTCCTAGGAGAAAATGGGAGAAAAGAAAGAAAGAAAGAAAGAAAGAAAGAAAGAAAAGAAAGAAAGAAAAGAAAGAGAGAGAGAAAGAAATAAAGAAAGAAAAAAGAAAGAAAGAAGTCAAGCATTTTAAAAGAAAGGTTTAAAAAAATCAGCAACCAGCAGTTAAAACAGACAACATGAAAATGAATCTCAAAATAGACAACAGCCTTCCTTCCTTCCTTCCTTCCTTCTTTCCTCCCTCTTTTCTTTCTTCCTTCATTCCTTCTTTCCCTCCCTCCCTTTTCTTCCTTCCTTCTTTCCTTCCATCCCTCCCCCCTTTCTAATCCAATAAAGGGATTGTTTTGAACCTCTTGCTCAGAAGAAATGAGATATGAGTAAAGTTTACTCAAAGAAAGTTTTGTTATTTGATCGGTTTAATGCATACACTACATAAAGGAAAAACTTAGGTTAAGGCATATGTAATTTTGAAATCAAAGAAGATAAAATAATATCTGAGAGGAATATGCTGACATATGGCTAAACAATTATGGATGCTTAATTCTTAGAGATTAAGACAAACCTCTGAATCATGATGTGATGGTTGGAAAAATCCATATAATTAAAAAATCTGGAGTCTGAGCATTTTCCAAGGTCATTCTCACTTGATAAACTTCTGATCTTTTTAAAACATTAAAATATGTCATTTCTTTGGAGCAGGAATAGAGAATCTATGTTAAATTATTCACAGATGTTGGTGTTCAGAATCATAGGATTTCACTTATAGAAAAAGGGTGATATATCAGAGAACATTTTCCTGAATTTGCATTCCAGTATCCATTCAAACTACTATGCACATATATTATGCTACATTTCCTTAAGATACAAGAAAAATAATTGTTGGACTGGTTCAATTGACGGCCCATTTAGTTCTCATATTCAGTTCCTTGCAATGGCCAAAATCCAGAGAAATCCCACAGACAGAACATAAACATAAAGCATTTTCCCATTCCAAAATTGCAGCTAAAGTTTATAGATAATACACATTGTACATATTGCCTTTTTTAAAGGAATATTGATGTGAGAATACAAAGGCATCATGATTTTTCTATGCACGGTGATTTGCAGTGCAATTATGTACATGTTTATTTTAAAGAAAAACTACTTGAAATAATTGGTGAGTTTAAAATCCACATTTGAGAGGCTACTACATGGACTTTTCATGGAAAATCGAGAAGAATGGAGGTCAAAATTACCATTTATGAAACAATCATTTAATCCCAATTTTACAAGGCAAATGAAACACCAAAATGAGAAGCAAAGGTCCTCAAAGGGGTTGAGGGCCATAGGGTGTGAAATCCTAGGAATCTGATATGTTTGCAAATTTTGCGGAAGCTTTCCTGTATATCTCAGGTTATTTGTGTTGTTAACTGGACTTTCAGGAAACCATTGTTAAAAAGAGGTCATCAGGGGCACATCCCTGAATAAGGGTGGAATGTTGCAGCTTCTTCACCTTGTTATTATGTCACAATTGCCTTATTATGATTGCCTTCAATTGTGCTATGAACAGGTGAGCAGCCTCTATTCTTTGGTTCAGAAAGAAAGCTTTGAATGGAAGCAGGGAGGGCAAGTTTGAATCTGATAGGATTAGACAAAGAGAGGAGCTGTATCTGAGCCTGGTCACATCTGAAAGACAGGAAGGAATGGAATTGCCCCCCATGTTTTTGGATAACATCTGTTTTCTCCACTATAATTACAGATATGGGAAATGAAGCAAGGCATATGTGCAATTACTAGGGTATTATTTTTTTGTTTATAAGTCAGTTCTCTTCCTGTGGATGCACATGTATGTGTATGAGAGTACATGAGCATACATAATGTGCACTTTTGTTAGATCCTTGAATTGTATAAGGCTGTCCAAATTCACCTCTAAAGCTTTTGTTGTTATTAGTTGTGAGGTCATGTCCGACCCACTGCGACCCCATGGACAACATTCCTCCAGGCCTTCCTGTCCTCTACCATCCTCTGGAGTTCATTTAAGCTCACACTGACTGCTTCAGTGACTCTATCCAGCCACCTCATTCTCTGTCATCCCCTTCTTCTTTTGCCCTCAATCTTTCCCAGCATTACGCTCTTCTCCAGTGTATAGTTCTTCTGTGTAATTTTGCCACCTCTTCTTAATCTCTTCTGTCTCTGTTAGGTCCCTGCCATTTTGGTCCTTTATCATGCCTATTTTTGCATGAAATGTTCCCTTCATATCTCCAATTTTCTTGAAGAGATCCCTAAAGCTAAAATGGTATAAATTATTTTTGTGAATTGCTGTACTGTCATTTGGTAGTTAGTACACGTTGTCACCAAATGATGGTGCAACAATTCACAACAATAATTGTGAATGTAGAGAATCCCTGAGAGTTTGTAAAGAAGCATGCAGTGAAACGTAATAACTCTGAATTGTTGCATAGTCCATTTATGTACCCTCATTTGGTTATGATTGCTGCTGAAGTCCCTTCAACATTATTTCCTTCTCTTTTTCCTCATTTGGGATATGACAGGGCTGTGCAGAACTTGGAAGAAACAACTTCCGTTTAGTAAATATTTTATTGATTTTATTGAAGCATCATGACCAACCTCACTAAGGCAGCTCAAATGAATGCTTTGACTTGAAACACAAGATCATATACCATGTTTTATCAAAAATAAGACAGGGTGTTATTTTCTTTTGACCCCCAAAATAAGCACTTGGCCTTCTTTTGGGGGAGGTCTTATCATTTTTGAGATCCAGGAGGCAGCAAACGTGTTCACCTCGTGGCTGCTGCTGTGTTCTAATATTTTCAGGGGAGGGCTTATTTTAGCGCATTGGGCTTATTATCTAGGGAGATCTTATTTCCAGGAAAGCAGGGCATCTTAGTAAAAAGCACTGATTCCAGTGGAGTTGTTCCAATGGTTTGGATCAAAATGATCCTTTGGCCAGAGCAGGGTAGTTTTGTAACATTCTAGGATCAACCTACAGAAGAAGAAAATATACTTAAAAGAAGAATCAAGGTACACAATACTTACATCTTCAAATCACAATTTGCCCAGATTCGCCTGGTGCACCAGTTGCGTCCCTACCTGAACCGGGGGGCTCTCACAACAGTCACTCGTGCCCTTGTGACCTCTAGACTGGATTACTGCAACGTGCTCTACATGGGGCAGCCCTTGAAGAGTATTTGGCGACTTCAGCTTGTCCAGATTGCAGCCGCGTGAGCGATCGTGGGTGCGCCTCGGTTCACCCACGTAACACCTATCCTCCGTGAGCTGCACTGGCTGCCTGTTGATCTCCGGGTACGCTTCAAGGTGCTAGTTGTCACCTACAAAGCCCTTCATGGTATTGGATCTGGGTACTTGAGAGACCGCCTACTGCCAATTACCTCCACTAGACCAATTAGATCCCACAGACTAGGCCTCCTCCGAATTCCATCAGCCGGCCAGTGTCGACTGGCGACTACCCGGAGGAGAGCCTTCTCTGTGGCTGCTCCGACCCTCTGGAATGAACTCCCCATGGAGATTCGTACCCTCACCACCCTCCAGGCCTTCCGCATAGCCCTTAAAACCTGGCTGTTCCGACAGGCCTGGGGCTAAAGACTTGCTGCCCCACTTCGAATGGTATGATTGTTGTGCTTTTAACTATGTATGGTTTCTATGTTTTTGTAACTCTGTTTGTATTTCCCCTCCCTTTTTGAGTTGTGAACCACCCTGAGTCCCTTCAGGGAAAAGGGCGGCATACAAATAAAATTAAACCAAACCAAACCAAACCAAACCAATTTGACCCATTGCCCTTTATTGCTTTTACAACTGGACTTTCTTTGAAGAAATCTACATCAGATTGATGATTTTCATTTTGGCTAGTTTTATTCTTATATAACTTAATATTGTTGAAAAATGTTGAAAGTAGACGTTATGGCAAAACTACATTTTAGGATTCATGGTACAGAATGAAAAAAATCCCTTGTTTCCATATACCAGAATACTGAGGGAAGTCTACACCTTTCACCTTAGTTTCCTCCACCCCTACTGTCCCATTAAAAAAATACATTACTGGTGCTAAATGACCCATGATTCTTCTCACCCTCTTTTCTTAATCTGTACAGAATGCTACAAAGGTACTTCATCAAACACCAGCAGTGTTTTGAATGTAAGTGGAAGTGCTCTCCATCCCCTGCTGTTGGCTTCCGTCTTCCAGGCATGGGCCCAGAGAGGAAAAAAAATTCCATTCTACTCCCAATCAACATCGGTTGAAAGCTATTGATGGCTGTAACTTCTTTAAGTAGCCACTATGGACTAATTTTCTTTCTGATTTACCCTTAGGAATGTGGAAGGGAAGGTGGAGAAGAAAAATGAATCCTTTGTGAAGATTCTGAAATGGATTTTAGAAATTATTTTTTATTTCCTCTTTTGAGTTTGTGTAAAGCCTAAATGTGTCATACAAAACTTTCTTAATTTTTTTTTTTTGGAGGGGTAAGCCTTCTGTTCTCTGAGGTATTCTCTGAGATATTCTCAGAGTGCTTTAGAATTTATTTAGGATGTTATGTTTGTAAGATGATGAGATTGCTCTACATCTTCATCATGCTGCAGTTTCTTCCCTGCCTCTTCTTCCCAATTTAAAAAGAGCCTTGGAAAGGGTTCTCCTAGAACGTGGGTGTCAAACACATTTTGTCACGGTGGCATCATGTGACATATCGGGACTTTCCCCCCCTTCGCTAATCCGGGCATGAGCGTGGCCATTGTATGACACTCTGTCCTAGAAAGTCTTGCATAAAATACAGGAAGCCAAAGAGGTTGAAGGCCTTTGGAAGACGTAAGGTAAAGGTTCTCCTCGCACGTATGTGCTAGTTGTTCCCAACTCTAGGGTGCAGTGCTCATCTCCGTTTCAAAGATGAAGAGCCAGCGCTGTCCAAAGACATCTCCATGGTCATGTGGCTGGCATGACTAAGTGCCAAAGGCTCAACAAATGCTGTTACCTTCCCACCAAAGGTGGTGCTTGTTTTTCTACTTGCATTTTTACATGCTTTCGAACTGCTAGGTTGGCAGAAGTTGGGGCAAATAATGGGAGATCACTCTGTTTCATGGTGTTAGAGATTTGAACTGCCAAACTGCCAACCTTTCTAATCGACAAGCTAAGCATCTTAGTCACTGAGTCACTGCATCGCCTTTTGGAGGACATAGAACACTGTAATAAATGTCACTCAATCCAACCCTTCTCCAGAGCCAATTTTCTTGTTTTTTGTGGAGCCAGGAACAATTTCAATTCTCAAATGAAAGTAAATTGTAAAGGGGGAAAAACAGCATAATTATTCATCACAATAGGATGAGTAAGGTAATAATCCTTAGTAAATCTGCACGTATTTTCTCCAAGTCTCTTTGGCTACAGGTTAATCAGACTCTCAAAGCACCTTGGCAACACTTTGTACCATAATCTAATAATTCTAGTTTTCCCAATTTGCTATCACAATAGCAAGTTAATTAACTGAAAATGTCAATATAAAATTACTTCAAAACCACTAGAAAGGTAATGAAATACTAATTTACTATTTTCTATCATCTTCTTTAGTGCTACCTTAATGAAATTTCTAATCCTTCTGAATTGACATTTAATTCTACTGTAGACCAATAGATGGCAGTAATAATTGCCTTTTGCAGTAGGGAAGTAGGACCATCCAAGCAACAATGCATTGATTTAAAACATTTCCTTCCAGAGAATTCTGGCATAACATTTTATTATTGTTAAGTTTGAAGAGGAAATGTTTGTTGGTTTCTGCTCTCTAAATAAGTGCATGTTCATGTGCATGACAACTTTGATTTAATCTTCAATTCCAAACCCTGTATGTATATTCTTTTACACATGCACAGAAATACACAGACACAGATAAAAAATGATCTAGAAACTTTCAAATCCCAAGTAACACAAAATATTAACAAAAACAGCTACTGCAAGAAAATGGAGCACCAGGCTTCCAACTTAGCAAAAATAGTCCTTAGGCTATTAGGCTTTACGAGATAATTTCAGGTTACCCTCAGTTCTTCACAAAGATTTCTAGAAGTAATCAAACAGCAAATAAAGGCTTGGCTACTGAAAGAGATGCAACAGATATGTATAGAACTAATCAATTAAAAACAGTGTGAATTATCACATATCTTGCTTTTAATGTTATTTCGCTTCTTAATTTCCCCAAAGGCTCCCTACTTAATTCTACTTACTGCTGGTTTTTTTTTCCAAATAGCTTACTTTTTATTCTAATTTAATAATTCATCACACATATTATTCAATTCAGTTCAGTTTATTATGTTTTAGACCAATACAAGCAGAATACTCTATGAATGAACGAACGAACAAACGAACGAACGAACGAACGAACGAACGAACGAATGAATGAATGAATGAATGCATGAATGCATGCACACATACAAAAGTAGTTTGGTCTGTGAATAAATGACCAAAGTGTGTGTTCATGTGTATATATTTTATCCTAATAGTAGATAAACAAAATTAAGTTTAAGACAAAGTTATAATACATTTATAAAGCAGCCTAACTAACATCCATAAGTAAGGTTCATCCACATATTATTGATATAGATTTTAGTATAAAAAGGATGCATTTTTTCAATGTATTTCATACTTTTAGTCATCATACCTCCTAAATATATCCTAAGTTGTCCAATGTGTTCATATTGCTTCTTATATTTTTAAAGTTTGACAGATTATTTTTCAGAAAGGTGACTAAATAGCATATCACTTTTCTTAATTTTTGTTTAAAAACTTAGTTATATAAGACAATACCCAGGAATCTGTCTGACTTGGTGTCATCTTCCAGTATTTTCATGTGCTCCTTGAGGTTTTAGACCAGGTCTTTCTTGCAGGCTCCAGGAATCAAACTTGAAAACCTGCATGCAAACTATTTGTTTTATTATTGTAAGAGAAGCTATTTCCATAGCCTAACTGAGGTTGTTCACACTAGATCAGGGGTGTCAAACTGGCAGCCCATGGGCCAGATGTATCATGCGTAGGTCATGCTCACCCTTGCTCCGCAAAGGCAAAGAAGTCACAATATGTCGTGAAATGTTACGTGATGCAATCAAATCACCCATGCACTAGATAATTGAAAAATTATGATTCTTTTATATATTTTATTATGGTTTTATCATAAAGTAGTATATTAGTATATTATCTCCTATACTGTATTGTATACACGCACACCAGTGGTGGGTTCCTACCGGTTCTGACCGGTTCAGCCGAACCAGTAGTGGTTTGCCAACCTGGATTGCTAGAACCGGCAACGACCCAGGCCTGCCACGCCACCAAATTGGATCTATGGACGGCGCCATAGGCACCGTCATCTTGTTTTTTAGCTCTGCGCACACGCAAAACAATTTTAATTGTACTGTGCACATGTGTGCAGTGGATGTGCATGCACAAAACAATTTTAATTGTACTGTGCACATGTGTGCATGTGCCCCTGACACATGCACACATGCCATCTCCTCCATTTTACTCATATATGGAAGTTTTGAATGCCTCGAATTCCTGTAGAACTATGTGTTCATTCCAGCCAACGAATCATTACAATCCATTTTAAGAAAGATGGAGTCTCATGTTAGTAAGAAACTTAACACTAGATGAATACAGATTCCTGTTTCCTCAATAGGAAAGTGTCATACATTGATATACATCTGTGTTGTCCTGTCAAGAGAGGAGAAGAATTTCACAAGTCTCTTGCTTCTCCAGATTGCTTATCAGGTGCAGAAATGCCTTTTATCACCTCCCTGAAGATTTATTTGTTATATTACATATCCCTCTGTATTTTATTTGTCACTTATGGAGCTGCATAGTGTATCTCAAATTAAAATTAAACCATGCAGGCCAAGTATTTCAAGGACTTATTCAATCTCTCACTTAAGCCCATGGCTGCTGAGGAGATGCTGAAGCTTTTAAGTATAATAGTAAATCTAATGCACAATGTGACAGGTCCTGTTGTTTAATTGACTATCTATGGTTATTAGTTGTATCAGAAACATAATATTGATTTATCTGATATGATGTACATCACCATGAGACCTGCATGAGGCCATAAGCATCTCTTCTGCCTTTGATGTATATTGAGGATACAGCCAGTAATATATTTCAGCATTCTACAGAAGCAAGGATGAGGTGGCTCAGTCGCTAAGATGCTGAGCTTGTCGATAAGAAAGATTCAAATCCATCGGCCATCGATCAAGGAACTACAATAACAAATCTGGAAGCAGTGGGAGGAGCTAGACCTAAGGTTATACAGGCCGTGCAGGAAGCTCTAAAAATGCTTCAACCAACCAAAGATGACAACTAAGATTTTAACATGGAATGTCAACGGACTGAATTCTCCACAGAAGAGGAAGAAAATATTTCATTATCTCAAACAGTTTAAGAACGATGTAATTTGTTTGCAAGAAACTCATATCAAGTCAACTGATCAAAAATATTTGATCAACTCAAAACTTGGTCAACATTTTGCAGCTTCTGCTATGGAAAAGAAGAATGGTATAGTTGTATACTTAAGAAAAGATATGAAAGCTGAATTAATAGAAGCAGATCCCTTCGGAAGATATATTGCTTTAGACTTAATCTTAGAAGGGAAAAAGACATTACTTTTGGGAATTTATGCTCCCAATCAACAGCAAGATAGATTCTATAGAAATCTTCATGCTAAATTAGTACAGTGGGACTATAGTTCCTGTATACTATTGGGTGACTGGAATGGAGTGATAGATACTAAGAGAGATAAGAAGATTTCCCGCCTAAATACCAAGATGCGAGCAAAGTTACCCAAATCTTTCTTTGACATTATGGATGATTTTGAATTGAGAGATATTTGGCGAGAAAGAAATGCAGAGGAATATGACTTCACTTTCTTCTCGGACAGGCATCAATCCCTTTCAAGGATTGATTTTATCCTAACCACTAATGATTTGCTTTCTAGGGTCAAGAAAACAAAGATTGCAGCTAGGGTCCTTTCGGACCACAACCCAGTTTGGATGGTGTTGGGAAGGGTAGTGCAGGCAAGAAGGTCTTGGAGATTGAATGAAAACTTATTTAGATATGAAAAGTATATTAATGATTGTAAAAAATTACTATCTGAATATTTTGTTTTGAATATGAATAAGGGTACATCTATGGAATTTGTATGGGACGCAAACAAAGCGTATATGAGAGGAGTTTTGATGAATATAAATAAAACACATAGAAATAAGCAAGGGTTAAAACGAACAGAACTGGAAGAGGAAATTAAGAGAAAAGAGCTGGAGTTAACAATGAACCCAGACGATACAAAGGTTAAGGAAGCTATTAACATATTAAAATCTCAATTTGACATGTTGATCTCTGACCAGGTAGCTACTAATTTATTATATGCAAAACACAATACTTTTTGTAATGCAAACAAACCTGGCAGATGGTTAGCTTATCAGATTAGGAAAAAAAGGAAAACTCGAAATATATCTAAACTGATTTACAGAGGGAAGGAGGTGTTTCAACAGGAAGAGATTCAAAAGGCTTTCTGGGAATTTTTTACAGAACTGTATAAAGGGGATAAAATTAATGGTTTAGACATAGACAAATATTTAGACAAAGAGAAAATACCTTCAGTTAGAGAAGAACACAGGCAAAAATTGAATCAACCAATAACCTTGGGGGAAATCCTGCAGGTAATTAAGCAATTAAAGTCAGGGAAAGCACCAGGTACAGATGGCTTGACAGCGGTTTACTATAAAAACTTACAGTTAGAAATGGTAGAACCTCTTAGAGAATTATTTAATATGATTCAAACGGAAGGTAAAGTCCCTCCATCTTGGAAGACAGCGTTTATATCTTTGATACCCAAAGAAGATCAAGATACTACTCAACCCAAAAATTATAGACCTATTTCATTACTGAATGTAGATTATAAAATTTTTACTAAAATATTAGCAAATAGGTTAATGTTGGTCATTCAACAATTGATACATATGGACCAAACAGGTTTTATACAAGGGAGACAGATGAAAAGTAATGTTAGATTAATTATTAATGCATTAGAATATTTGGGAAAGAACAACCAGATCCCTGCTGCGTTTATATTTTTGGATGCTGAGAAGGCCTTTGATCGAGTTAACTGGCAATTTCTGCTGAAGATACTGCAAAAAATGCAGATAGGAGATAATTTTTTACAGTCAATTAAAGCAATATACCAACAGCAAACAGCACAAATTATAGTCAATGGAAATTTAACAGACTCTTTTCAAATTGGAAAAGGTACAAGACAGGGCTGTCCTTTGTCCCCATTATTGTTTATTATAACTTTGGAAGTATTGTTGAATAAAATACGGGGCTTGGATGGTTTAAAAGGGATCAAGATTAGGCAGCAAGAATATAGAGTCCGCGCTTTTGCGGATGATTTGGTCATAATATTGGAACAACCGCAGGAATCCAGTATGGTTTTAATGAATACGATTAATCAATATGGTCAAGTGTCGGGTTTTAAAATAAACTTAGGAAAAACCAAAATATTAGCTATAAATATGAATATTAAACAAAAGGAAGAATTAGGAGTGATGCTAGGATGTGAGGTAGTTAAAAAAGTCAAATATCTTGGAGTTAACATTTTAACTTCAAATGGGAAATTATATAAGCATAATTATGAACCACTTTGGCATAGCATACAGACAGAGATGAAAAAATGGGAGAAATTGCACTTATCTTTGCTGGGTAGGATAGCGGCAGTGAAAATGAACATTTTACCAAAATTTTTATTTCTTTTCCAAATGTTACCTATACTTAAAAAAGATGCGAACCTTTTAGAATGGCAGAAGGGTATCAACAAATTTGTGTGGGCAGGAAAGAAGCCGAGGGTAAAGATGAAAATAATGCAAGATGTACGTGAGAGAGGAGGATTGAAACTACCTAATTTAAAACTATATTATGATGCAGTGGCATTATCTGTAATTAGTGATTGGACTCATTTAACCAATGATAGAATATTGAATATTGAGGGACACGATCTGGTATTTGGTTGGCATGCTTACCTGTTATTCAACAAAAAATTGGATAAGAATTTTAAAAGTCATATTTTAAGAAATGCTTTATTGCGGGTTTGGAAGAAATACCAATATAAATTAAATGACAAGATACCCATGTGGGCAATTCCTAGACATGCAATTGAAAATATGAATACAGCACAAAAACAGGACAGAATTACTTACAGACAGCTTCTTACCTCGGAAAGGGGGGGGGTATTACAATTAAAATCTTTAGAGGTATTAAAAGAGGAGAAGGTAGTTCAAACATGGTTTCAGTATGGGCAATTACAGGCTAGGTGGAAAATAGATCAAAAAATTGGTTTTATCCAAGTTGAGGATAATCTGTTTAAACAAATAAGAGATCAAAGCTTAATGCATATAAAGAGGATATATAATGTATTAATACAGATGGATTCGGAAACAGAATTAGTTAAAGATTGTATGATAAAATGGGCTCAAAATATTGAGGAACCAATAATGTTGGATACATGGGAAAGAATCTGGGTAAGAAATGTGAAATTTACACAAGCTCAAAATCTGAGAGAAAATTTTTACAAGATGTTCTATAGATGGCATTTAGATCCTAAAAAGTTGGCTTCTATGTATCCGAATGTACAGCCTAAATGTTGGAGGTGTGGTTCTCTCGATGCTACATATTATCATATATGGTGGACCTGCCAAAAGGTTAAGGCATTTTGGATAAAAATATGGTGGGTCATGCAAAATGTTTTTAAAAGAAGGATAAAGTTTATTCCTCAGTTATTTTTACTAGGTATATGTACTGACTTTACAGTGGTAGAGACCAATTTGATTCTGCACCTGATAACTGCAGCAAGACTGTTGGTGGCGCAATATTGGAAGAAGGAAGACTTGCCTACAATCCAAGAATGGACATTGAAAGTAACAAACTTAGCCGAGATGGCTAAAATATCGGCATATCTCAAAGATTATTCAAATGAGATATATAAACGAGACTGGAAAAAATGGATTGACTATATACAAAATAAATACGGGACTAAGAAATTCCAGTTAGCCTATGCTTAAGATCAGAAATGATTTAAACTGTTAAAAGTCAGTTCAGTAAGAAGAAGCTAAGGTCAATCTAGAATGTCATTAATTTCTTTATTTCTTTTTTCTCAATAGATTTTAGACTGTGTTAGTTAAAAATCCATACCGTGTACGGGTTCTGGGAAGTCGGGGGGGGGGAGGAGGAGGGGGGGTGGGGGGTGGAGGGAGGGAGGGGCACACACAAAAAAAAATTGTACTTCAATGTCTTAATGATTGACAAATGATGACATATTTGTGTTTTTTTAAAAGAAAAATAAAAAAGTTCTGTTTTATAAAAAAAAAAAAAAATCGAATCCCTAGCACCACATAACAGAGTGAGTTCCCGTTACTTGTCCCAGCTTCTGCCAAGCTAGTAGTTTGAAAGCATGTAAAAATGCAAGTAGAAAAATAGGGATCACCTTTGGTGGGAAGGTAACAGTGTTCCATGCGCCTTTGGCATTTAGTCAACGATTAGCATATATGTGTACCTTTACCTCACAGAAGCAGGGTTCCTATATACCTTGAACTCTTCAGTTTCTTTTAATTTAACTGATTATTATTAATTTAACTGATTATTATTTAAATTTTAAAGCTTCAATATTGTGTTGTTTAAGTGGGATAAGTGCTGGAACAAAGTCATGGATTGGCGATAGCACAGTATTCTTTTTATTTTTGGCAGGCAAATGGGAGCTAGTCTATTACAATATGAAGATGATAATTCATTATGGTACTAATTTATTAGAGCTGACAGAGTTGTTAAGTGTTCTCTTTGGTTCATAAACTTCAAGGTCTGCCTGCAGTAGCTGTTGTTGTCTGGACATGTTTTCTAAATACATATTTTGGTCAGGTACAAAGGGAAAAGAAAAGGGTGCCTGGGAATGTACATTTTTCTGAAATAATTGACAGCATAAACTTGTTTAGTTATTCTTAAAACCAACATTTAAATAGTGATAATGTATAATTTCCTTCCTGAATTTGCAAGCTCGTCTATAGGCAGCTCTGAAACCTTCTATCTTTGTACGTTCCAGCATGAAATGATTGATTTAAGGCCTCGCAAATTAACAAATAGATTGAAATGAGGCTCTCAGTCAGGTTCAGTGCTTCTCTGCAGGTGGTGAGAAAGTCCACAGATTAAAAAATAAATAATTCAAAAGTTTGTACTTTAAGATACAATATGCTAAAAATTATTTATTTAAGAAGGAATATTCTTCAAAATGCCGGTTCATAGTAAGATTTTTTAAACTGATAATATAGAGAGATGATATAGATATATAGATATATAGTAGACATTTTTGGGAAACTGTGAGGCAGGCTAGGAGGAGGGATCACGCACAGAATTAGCCTTGAGTCAAGAGCAGAGGTGGTATTCAGCTGGTTATCTGCAGTTTGGGCAAACCAGTAGTGGCGGCTGCGGGAGGCTCCACCTGGCCACCCCGACGCATTGTGCAGATGTGGGGCATGTGCTCATGTTTGTAAACTGGTAGGGAAGGTAAGTAAATTCCACCACTGTGCAAGAGACCTCAGGCTCTCAGTTCTATAATAAGTAGAGTGAGGAGATTCTTATGCTATAGGAAGAGCACAATAAAGCAGTTGATTTGAACCATGCATGTGTGGGGTTCAAACCAACATCAAACTCTATATCCGACTGCTTGTGCCTCACAAGTATAGCTTATGTAGATGATACAGATGATATAGACATGGACATATACACACAAAGAAGTATATAAAAATTCTAATCCTTCAAAAATGATAAATAATACAAATATATTTAAAAACTTTCAAAAGAAAAAGTGATTGCAATAAAAGCAACCATTTAAAAAGATTTTGCATATGGCAGAATAATTATATGAGCGTTTTTGTATATTTTTAAAAATTCAGAATTATAAATTTGCTCAACTCATGAGCAAAAACTTGCACAATTGCATAACCTTGTCTTCCAGCCTTCTGTGATCATAAGAAATAATAACTGAATTACCAGAAGTTAGGCTTTTCTATTTACAATCCCATTGCATTTAGTAGAAACTGAAACTGAAAGCAAGAAAGAAGTGTCCATGTTTCTTATATGCAGATTTTTTTGGTAAGTATCCTTCATTATGATGGCATCTTCAAGAGGACATTTAAATTGGCTCACTTATTGATGTATTTTTTTACAGTTATATAGAAAGCTGTGTGTTGTTCCTACTGAGAATATGTATCAGCAGTGAAATATTGCCAAGGAACATGTGCAAGTCCAAACTGCTGTGGGCAGCCTTTTTAATGCAATGTGTGAATGTCATTCTATTTTTTTCCTTTTTTCCTACTACTTTGATTCTAGGTTGAAGAAATAGAAGGGGTAAGAAACAACAATCAAGCTATTATCCACTTCT
This sequence comes from Thamnophis elegans, assembly GCF_009769535.1. Taxonomy (NCBI): domain Eukaryota; kingdom Metazoa; phylum Chordata; class Lepidosauria; order Squamata; family Natricidae; genus Thamnophis; species Thamnophis elegans. The sequence continues at coordinate 23,093,788 of NC_045544.1, forward strand.
TTGTTGACTATATCCCAAATTGTAAAGGTTTAAGAAGTATAAAACCTATGTCCCTGTGTTTGGGGATGTCATGAGAATAAATATATATCTACAGAATCCAAATCAATACACAATATTTGCTTATCTCATACATTTACATACTAATAAGTTGTCCAAGAACCATGATAGAGCAGTGGTTAGAATGCAGTATTGCAGACTAATTCTGATGACTACCAGGAATTCAATTCTGACCAGTTCAAGACTGACTCAGCCTTCCATTCTTCCGAGGTCAGTAAAATGAGAACTCAGATTGTTGAGGACAATATGCTGACTCTATAAACTGCTTAGAGAAGGCTGTAAAGCATTATGAAGTGGTACATAAGTCTAAGTGCTAATGCTATTTTGCATGTTACCATGATAGTGGATATGTGTACAACTAATAGTGCAATCATCTTGAGTCCTAGTATTTATGTGAAATAGTTTCACAGTGCTTCATTGCCCATGTTTCCCAGCACTCTTGATGTGGCTGCAAAGTCATACTTAGGCATAATGTAAGGTCAGAATTCATGCCCTAAACTGTAGCGTGTCTCACTTCCAACAACACAATATAAGCTTTGGAAAATATTGGGAACAGCTGAATAGTATTCATAGCAGGGATGGATTCCGGCAGGCACTACTGATGGTTTGCTCATGTGCGGGCTTTGCAAGCACACACTTGATGTGCAGTGCAATTTAAATTGTTCTGTGCAGAACTGAAAAACAAGATGGTTCCGCCAATGGTGCCACCAGGGGAACTGCTTCGGGGGCGTGGCAGGCCTGGGTCACTGCCGGTTCCACCAACTCAGGCTGCCAAAACATTATTGGTTCAGCCAAACCGCTCCAAACTGGTATGAATCCACCACTGATATACAAGTATAAATCTTATGGAGAATTTTGGGTCAGAAAGTAGATATCTCCCTTTACACTTTTGGACTATTTAATCAGAAGTTGAACAATAATTGAATATAACTTATTTCGAGGTTTTGTTTTTTTTAAAAAAGAGCCAACTAATAAGTTAAGATGAACTTCAACTCATGATCTTTAGCTATATAATTCACATGAACTGATAGTGTGGCTCAATGGGACTTTTATTTAGATCAGGCTCCCTATAATTCCTGTAAGGAGTTTAAGATATGTATCTCTTAGGCGTAGTCCAAGAAAGACACAATAAAATCCAGCCAATGTTCAGTTTTTTTATTTGCTTATACCACATAGACAGAATCTTGCCAGGTTAAATCTAAAGTACCTTAACCTGAAGGATATACATTGAGAAATTATAGGGAGTGGCTTTTCTAAATCTCTTTTCCCACAATCCAGCTCTGAACTGTGCTGTCTCTTGTCACACCCTCTCCTTGGATTATGTTGCATCCTTCCTGGGAACCTGCTGCATTACTGTGGTTCATTCCATCATCTCTCCCTTCGTAGACACATTCCATCCCAGGAGCAAAACTGGGAAGTCAAGACGGAAACTTACCCAGGGGACTTCACTAATCCACTAATAAGGGAAAATTAGATTAACTCCTATCCTGAGGAAAGCCTTTATCACTCTTCTTTTCAGATGATCTCATGTTCAGTTTTAGATGCTACTGCTAATGTTTTTGTTTTTGTATTTCTTATGTACCAAGGAGTAACTCCTAGTGGGATTGTCATTGAATGTAGTAGTCATGAGTAGAATGAATAGATTTTGGTTGTACTTCTAATTTTGACATTTTTTAATATGCCATAGAAAAAGGGAAATTAGACTATAAATTACATTGTAATGTGTATAAAGTGAAGAAGCTTTCAATTAGTCATGTTAACCTTAAATCTAACCATGATACAAGAAGTGATGTGCCAGTGCCTGAGGCTGTCAGGGTCTGGATGGGAATGAACAAGCTTGCACTCAACCCTGACAAGACCGAGTGGCTATGGATTTTGCCCCCCAAGGATAGTCCAGATATTCCATCTTTAAGCCTGGGGGACAAAATCTTACACCCCTCAGAGAGGGCCCGCAACTTGGGTGTCCCCCTGAATCCGCAGATGACACTAGAACATCATTTGTCAGCTGTGACCAGGGGAGCTTTTGCCCAGGTTCGCCTGGTGCACCAGTTGCGGCCCTACCTGGACCAGGAGGCACTCCAAATGGTCACTCACGCCCTCATCACCTCAAGACTCGACTACTGTAATGCGCTCTACATGGGGCTGCCCCTGAAAAGTGTTCGGAGACTACAATTGGTCCAGAATGCAGCCACGTGAGCGATACTGGGTGTACCTAGATACACCCATGTTACACCTATCCTCTGCGAGCTGCACTGGCTCCCTATTGGTCTCCGAACGCGCTTCAAGGTGCTGGTTATCACCTTTAAAGCCCTACATGGCCTAGGACCTGGATATCTACGAGACCGCCTCCTGCCACATACCTCCCAGCATCCAATAAGATCTCCGGGTGCCTTCTCCGGGTGCCTTCAACTAGACAATGTCATTTGGCGGCTCCTCATGGGAGAGCCTTCTCTGTAGCTGCCCCGATCTACCCCCTGAAATCCGGACCCTCCCCACTCTCTCGGCCTTCCAAAAGTCTACTAAGACCTGGCTATTCCAGCAGGCCTGGAGCTGTTGACCCTTGATTGAGTTCCAGCCCCACTAAGGTTGAGTGCATGTTGTGTTCTTTTAACTTGCTTTGTCTTTGTATTTTAATTTTTTTAGTATTTTTAAAACTGTTTTTATGTAAGCCGCCCGGAGTCCTTCAGGATTGGGCGGCATACAAATTCATTAAATCCTAAATCTTAAATCTTGTTGATTATAAGTAAACTGAAGTGAGTTTTCTTCTTCCTTCTTAAATACACAGCTATTATTTTTTTCTTCTTAAGGACAGAATGCAGACTAGTTCCCAGTAGAGGGAAAATAGACAAGATCAGAGATGTTTTTCTAGACTATCCTGTCTGATATAATAACAAAAAGCTAATGATAGATTAAGATAGGAAAAATGGCATCTATCTCTGCTTGTTGACTTGGAAGAACACAGTAACAGTAGAAGAGAAAGAAACAGAAGGAGACAGAGTTCTCTAATTCTTATACAGGATCTATGATTGTTTTGACAGATTTAGAAGCAGCATATACACTAATCAACTCAAGTTTCCTCATGTAAATTCAAGATCTTATGTTGTTTTTCCTGAGCAAAAAGTTTGAAAGAAATAGAAACTGAGAAATAAATCTTAGGTTTTTTTTCTCCATAGTTTAAAGTCAATATATTGAATTTACTCTCTTCCTATTTATTGGTTTCAATTAATGAGCTCTTATCTGAGGGATGTTTGGAAGATCAGTGAATATCTACTCCTGGTGCAGTGGGTGAAACACAGATTGATTGTGATTAAGGGAAATATTGAACATCATATTTATTCCCCAAAGTATGATGCAAAGAAGCTTGTCTACAAAGCATTTTTTCAAAGCATGACATAGAGAAGATATGTGAAAAATCCAGAGATTAAGACAATTAAATCTAACAGAACAAGAAAGCTATCACTATTTTTTAAGAGACCTAAGGGTCATTGTAGCACAGTATTGTGATCTATGTGATCAGAATGAAATCAGAATGATGTCAGCTTTGGAAGCCATATTAACACCAATTCATTGTAGTTGGGGTTTTCAGGAACATTGACATTTGAAATTAATATATGAAAGAGGTGTTGTGCTCAAAATATCAGGCTTGGATCTACCATAAATAAATAGTTATCTTCCTATCTTCAATTTTCCTTTTTGGGGGGGAAATATTGTTGAGGAAGGGAGGGCTGCAAATTTCAGCACCAAAATACATGAGTCATCTGCAAAATAAAATTCAAGGACTGTAAATAGCATTACCTAGGACAAACAGACTGAAGGTTAGTAGAACAACATCTCTGAATCTCAGGTATCAAAGTATATGAAGCTACTTCAGTAATCTCCCTCAATAAAGATGTTCTTTGGCATAACTTCAGCTGGAAAACAATAACATTTCTAAACAATCCATACTGAAAAAAATACAAGAGTATTCTAAGACTGTGGCATTCTGACTAATTAGCGATGAACAGTCATACAGAGCTTTGTCTATGGTCCTATCAAAAGGCATAAACAATGACTCAACATTAACGTATCAGCACATCAATGACTCAACATTAACGTATCAACACATAGCATCTCCCTCATCACACAGCCATCAGCCACCACCTAGATAAACTAGAACTATCTCCCTGTCAATATTCAATGTTACTGGTTTGAGATGACCAGCTATACAAATCAAATCAATCAACCAATCTAATACACAAAAGCCAATTATACTATGACAATCATAGGATGAAAACAATGCTCCCTCACCTAGCCATCCATTCACCTAGCTATTAATACCACAAATTATAGGAGAAGCAGCCAGCATAGAATAAAACAGAAGCAGTATGTCATGCCCCCATTGGAGCCATCTGCAGAGGAAGATGAGAGGGAACCGGAGCTGACAGAAATTGAGGGGGCAGCTTCATTGGCTTCGGAGAAAAATGGGGAAGACCAGACCTTTCAGGATTAGGACAGCTTGTAGACAGGGAAGAACAGGGGCAGGATGAACATGAGAGAAAGAGCTCAGGTGATGAGCAAGGATCACTCCCTCTTGATCCGAGAGCATGGTGAGTGGAGAGAAGGCGAGAACAGCACAAACCGAGCAGGCTACTCGGGAGAAGAGTGCCCTACCTGTTAGGTAAGCTCCCCGTTGGGAGAGCGAGTATGTTCAGAGAAGCGTTGTGAGAGTGTTGTTGGAGAACACACAAACCAGCATACAGAGACACTGCAGTTTAAGTAGGCTTTTACTTTCGTGGAAATAGAGGTATCAGAGTCCATCAAACAGTCAAAGTCAAACATGGATAAAACAGTCAGTCATCAATGTCTTTCAGTTAAGGGATAATCCAAATAACATAGTCCAGTATCATATAATCAGGTCAGTATTCAAAGTTTGCTAGCAGTTGCAAAACTTACAATAGCTTACGGCACTTTCTAACAGCCAGCTTCCAAAACACTCAGATCAAATCAGCCCAGCATCTAATGAACCAGAGAACTAACAGTCATTCTGGCTCCCTCTTATGGCCGATTGAGGAAAACAGCAACCAATCATATTATACAGTATGATTTAAAGAAACAGGTACAGTATTGTTACATGATTGATATATTGCCAACCCAACCATTAGAATTATATTCCTAACACCACCCATCTTCACAAGGCACACCTGGGGAATGAGGCTTAAGGAGACGCTGTGGGAAGTGGCATTTGTTGGGAACAAATGCTGAGTTCCTGAATTGTTGTGTGCCAACATTTTAACTTTCCAAGAGTTCTTGAATTATTTCTATCTTTCTGGACTAATTACCTGGATCCTTTGCTTCCTGAAGTCCTTAATTTGCCCTGCTAGATTTATTGCTGTGCAGCCTTGGTGTACACAATGCTGGGCTGGACTATTTGCAGCCAGAGGCCACTTGAGGTGTATGTCTGTGTGTGTGGGGGGAGGGGGGTTGCTCTGTACTGACTTTGCACAGTGATGATTTTGCTCTGAGCCTTTCAAGAAATATGGAAGCTTTAGGGAAATTTAGAGCAATAAATGGGCGGTTTGAACTGTACTTCCTGTGTTATCTTTGTGCTATGCCATAGGTCATCACAGTTCACCATAACCCAAGCAAATAATCTATCCCATCATCTATTAGCAATAGGATCATTCCATCCAAGCACATACATAGCAGAGGTGGGTTGCTCCGACCCTATGGAACGAACTCCCCGTGGAGATTCGTACCCTCACCACCCTCCAGACCTTCCGCATAGCCCTTAAAACCTGGCTGTCCCGACAGGCCTGGGGCTAAAGACCTTCACCGTACCCGAATTGTATGAATGTTGTGCTTTTAATGATGTATTGTCCTATATGTAACTGGGTTTGTCTCCCCCTCCCCTTGAACTGTGAGCCGCCCTGAGTCCCCTTGGGGAAAAGGGCGGCATACAAATATTAATAAATACTAAATACTACTGGTTTGGGTACGTTCCCATGTGATGCTTCTGTGCATGCACAGAAGTGTCCAGGCAGGTGGGCAGAGCCTCCTGCTGCTGCTAATACGAGTTCAACCGATCCAGGCCGAACCAGCAGCAACCCACGTCTGATGCATAGCAGGAAAGACCACCAATGAACCTCCCTTTGTGAAGGGTCCTGTGCTGATGACTCCACTCTGCACAGCAATGAAGCAACTGTTACCCCTAAAAAAAGCTCAGAGTATACCAATAATGCAGTATCCCAACTCTGATCTATGCATATTTGCTACCACCATATTTATTTACAAATGGAGGTAAACTGGATGAATAGAACAAATAAAGGAGCAGACTTTTTAAAATGTTTCATGGCAAATAGATAGTGATGTGCTACACATAGAACAAAACATGAAGCACATAATTTTTATTGAGTCGCTTCAGAAGATGGGCTCTCAATGAGTCTGAAAGCTGGGAAGACAAACACTCTGGTCCCAGATGGCGACTGCAACATTATCCTGGAATACATATATTTGTCTTCATTCATAAGAATGGAAAGACATAGAATGACAATGATCAACAGCAGCTGCACCAGTTGAAAAACTGCAATGGAGCGAAGGTAAAATTTACTTTCAAAGATGGGTATGGAGTTTTTTTCCCAAAAACAACTGGGTATAACATAGAAAGCAAAATACTGTACATGTGATAATTGTATTATGTGCATAAATAATTGCCACTCATGAAGAATGCGCTTTTCACTAAAGTGCTGCTCCAAGTAACAAAAGAGGAGGATATATCTGTTATTTAAACTGGTCTATGTCCTTGCTCCATTTATTAGTAATGAACTTTGAAAATTGGAGGCATGCAGTGGCTCAGTGACTAAAATGCTGAGCTTGTCAATCAGAAAGGTTGGCAATTTGGTGGTTTCAGCTGCCCTTGAAAAGTGTTCGGAGACAACAGTTGGTCCAGAACGCAGCCGTGTGAGCAATATTGGGTGTACCTAGATACACCCGTGTTACACCTATCCTCCGCGAGCTGCACTGGCTTCTGATCAGTCTCCGAACGCGCTTCAAGGTACTGGTCATCACCTTTAAAGCCCTACATGGCCTAGGACCTGGATATCTGAGAGACCGCCTCCTGCCACATACCTCCCAACGGCTGATAAGAACTCACAGTCTGGGCCTTCTCCGGGTGCCGTCGACCGGACAATGCCAGCTGGCGGCCCCTCGGGGGAGGGCCTTCTCTGTAGCTGCTCCGACCCTGTGGAACGATCTACCCATAGAGATCCGGACCCTTCCCACTCTCTCGGCCTTCCGAAAAGCCGCTAAAACCTGGCTATTCCGGCAGGCCTGGGGCTGTTGACCTCATGAATGAGGTCCAGCCCCACCCAGACTGAGTGTATGGTGCGTTGTTTTTAAATTGTTTCTCTTTTTCTATTTTTAACTCCTTATTTTAATCTTGTTTCTGTAAGCCGCCCGGAGTCCTACAGGATTGGGTGGCATATAAATTTATTAAAAGTTAAAGTGAATCGCTAGTGCCACGTAATGGAGTGAGATCCCATTACTTGTCCCACCTTCTGCCAACCTAGCAGTTTGAAAGCACATAAAAATGCAAGTAGAAAAATAGAGACCACCTTTGGTGGGAAGATAACAGCGTTTCGTGTGTCTTCGGTGTTTAGTCATGCTGGCCACATGACCATGGAGATGTCTTTGGACAACTCTGGCTCTTTGATTTTGAAACAGAGATGAGCACCTCCCCCTAGAGTCAGAAACGACTAACACATATGTGTGAGGGGAACCTTTAATTTTACTTATGTCCTTGCCCCATTTATTAGCAATAAACTTGTAGGTAAAGGGAGATGTTTGAATCACACATAATACAAACACATATAATTCATTATTTCATACTAACAAACAATACTTCGACTTACAACCATAACTGAGCCCAACACTTTTGTTGCTAAGTGAGACCATTTCCCCCCTTTTTACAACCTTTCTTGCCACACTTGTTAAGTGAATCACTGCAGTTAAGTTAGTAACACAGTTGTTAAGCGAACCTGGCTTCTCCATTGACTTTGCTTGTCAGAAGGTTGCAAAAGGGGATCATATGACAATGCAACCGTCATAAATATGAGTCAGTTGCCAAGTATCTGATCACGTGACCTTGGGGATGCTGCAATGGTCATAAGTGTGGAAAACCGTAAAAAGTCACTTTTTTCAGTGCCAATGTAACTTCAAATGGTCACTAATTGAACTGTTGTAAGTTGAGAACTACCTGTCATATGCTCATCTTTTTCTTTCTGGCTTTTTCTTAATTTGTGATAGAATTGTAGGATTGGAAAAAAAGATGAATATAAAAATATATATAATATGAAACAAAGGCATGATAGTAAAGAGGAGGCATGTATTGGGGAACTGCTTGTCAGTTTCTGTTTAATTTTTATTGCATTTATTTATTTATTGGTATGCACACTTTAGATAAAACTTTTGTACAAGCCTTAAAAAGACTTTACAAGCTGATGTGGGAATGGAATATAATGAAATAATGAGGGGGGGGGAGAAATACGAGCATTATAGAATATGAAACACCTCAAGAAAATTTACTTCTATCATCCCTGCTAATAACCTGTGTTTCCTTCATTAGAAGGTTCTGTTTATAAAGCTGCCAAAAAGGAAAAAAAAATGCAGCTCGGAGGAAGAGAGAGAGGGGGGGAGGGAGGAGGGGGAGAGAGAGAGAGAGAGAGGAGGGAGGGGAAGGGAAGAGAAAGCTATTTCTATTAGCTCTCAGGCACCACCTGCTGGTCATTTATATTTTTAGATTGTCAATTGTGGGGAGAAATTCAAGATACTTTGCTCTAGTAACATAGGATAAATTTGGAAACAGTTACACTGCTCTTCCTTTTCTTACAGAATAGCTTGCAAGAATACAGTGGTTTGGAGAAGCATAGTAATTGATCTTGGTGTAAAGTAGATTTAAATGGAGATTCACTTTTGTAAACACATGCCTTTCATTTCTTTGGCTTTATTGTTATTGTTAATCTTTGTTGAGATTCACAGCCTTTGCGGCTGGTTGGTAGCTCAACAGCTCGTGTTGTAACCAAGGACCTAGGAACTGTTAAGGTAACATTGGAGGATATAAGCTGTTCCAAGTAGGGTGGTTTTTTGTAGAGTCAGAATGTTCAAGTCAGGTAAATTTAGAATTTCCAAATAGCAAGGTAGCCCTTTAGGTATTGCTCCAAGGGCTCCAATTACAATTGGGACAACAGATTATTTCTTTTTCCACAGCCGCTCAACCTCAATTTGCAAGTCTCTGTATTTTGTGATTTTTTTCTTGCTGTTTATCTTCAATTCATGCATCACCACGTATTGCAATGTCAATGAACCATACTTTTTTCTTTTCAATTATTGTTATGTCAGGTGTGTTGTGGGCAAAGTGCCTGCCAGCCTGGATTCTGAAGTCCCACAAGATCTTGACTTTCTCATTCTCTAAAACCTTCTTAACCTGATGGTCCCAGCGGTTTTTGCTGTACTCAAATCCAAACTTTTGGCACAATTTCCAGTAAATAATCTTAGCAAGACGGTCATGACATTGTAGGTAGTCAGTTTGTGAAATTTTGCTGCACCCACTGATCAAGTGGTCGACTGTCTCATCTTTCTCATTACAAAGGTGACACTTGCTGTTGGTGGTAACATGTTGAATTTTTGCCTTCATGTAATTTGTGGCTAAGGCTTGTTCTTGAGCTGCCAAAATAAAGCCTTTTTCAGTACTCCTGATTTTAACCAGTTCCAAGTTAGCTTTTGGTCAGCTTTGCCTTCAATACTTTTCAAGTATTGGCCATGCATAGCTTTGCTTTTCCAATTTTCAGCTCGCTTCTCAATTACTTCTTTCTTATATTCAGCTTTTGACTTAGTTGTCTTTAAAAGGCCTCCTTTATTTACTTCCTTAATCATTGGTTCTTCACTTTTCTCACTGGAAAAGTACACAGCATGGCTCTGCCAGGTGAGCAAAGGAATGAGGCCAAAACCAGTGTTGCGCTATTGTGACACCAACCCTGCCATTTTGTGGGTATAATATGAAGTTGCATACATGTGTAAAAAGGGTGGGGTTTGCACTGTAACATTGCTTTCAACATTTTGACCAAAGTAGCAGACCTCTCTGTATGCCCATGTGATGCAATATATCTAGTAGTAGTTTGTAAGCCTTACAAAATAACCCAGATTGGAAACGTCACCAGATGATTTAAATCTACTTTATTGTAAGATTAGCTTAACAGGATCTTGCAAATTTGAAGGTACTTCTCTCATGTCTGTCCTCTTTATAGCCAAAAAACTAGGGAGGATCTCTTCGGAGCCTCTTGTTCTTCCCATATTTCTGCTGCAGGCTAAGCTTCCTTTTATCTGACTGTTTACTTGATTGGGGCTTGTTGCCCTGTCTCCTGAGGTCATTCCCACATACAATTACATAGTTGTACTGCAAAACCTTATAATGGCTGTAACAATGTAAGAGGCATGGAGGATAGAGAGTATTAGCCCTAAAGCTCACTATTTCTCCACATTGATTCCTACTCCAGGAAAACTGAACTCCAAGAATATTAATACGCCTCACTCTATCCACATATGGCTAAGCAAATCAGGAATGGGGTAATTTTTTCCCTCTCTTGGTTAAAGCTTTAGTGTGACACTGTGAGACTTGAATCTTGGCGGAAGGCTGATACTGTGAAAAATTACAGTTGTTAAAGAGCCTGATGACTCTTAAAATGAATTTGGTTGTTTAATTATTTGATAAAGCGGTGGAGACATGGATTTCAGATTCAAATTTATAGGGCCATGAAAGGAGTACTTTGTTTTGAACTGTTGCCAGAACAGAATCCACCTTTTCTTTATTTTTTTTTAAACACAGAAAATGTTGTATGTTGGTTCTTTCGGAAAATTTTAACAGCAGTGGTGGGATTCAAATAATTTAACAACCGGTTCTGTGTCCCAATGACCAGCTGGGTTGGTGTGGCTCAGTGGTGATGTGATTGGAGGGGCGTGGCCAACTCAACATCACTCACATCGATGGGTGCTTCAACTTAGTTGTTACAATGTAATAAGGGTCAACTGGAGAGGCAGTTTCTGTAAGCAGGGCAATAAAGATTAGACAAGAAACAACACCAGAATGTTTACTTCCTGCCTTCCTTACAGGATTAGCCCTGTAAAGTGGAAAAAAAAACAAAAAGAAAATTCTTCCAACAACCAGTTTTCCAAACTGCTTAGAAAGTTAACAACCATTTGCAGTAGTGGGTTCTGGATCCCATCGCAACCAGTACCCTATGATGGGGACGGACGTCCTCAGCGGGCATGCATGCTGTGCACGCATGTGAACACCACTGCCCAGCAACACTCAGCTGCTCGGCGGAGGTTGCGCGGGGGCTGCATGCTGTGTGTGCATGTGCAATTGTCCCATTTGCCTCAAAAAGCGATAAGGAACGTGAGCAGGTGGGTGGGCCAAACAGCCCACTGTTCTGGTACGGTAACCACTGATCCCAGCTACCACCGGTACATCCATACTGGGACATTTTCCCTGGAACCCACCCCTGACCACTTCTCCTGAATAGGCGCGAAGTGGCTGAACCCCACCACTGTTTAACAGCATTGGTGAACGGATATATCTGTAGGGAATATGAGCACCATTGAAAAGTAACAAGTGCCGGTGAGGGAGCAATATTGAAAATAATATTCTGACATAATGTAAATCAATGATAACTGCATGTCCTTGAATGCCATATTCAAAGCTGGCCCATTTCACTTTAAAGATGAGATAACTAAGAGTAAAAATAGAATCAATTCAGAGAAAGAGAGCCCCCCTCTCCCAAAAAACAAGATTGAAAACATGTTGTGGACATATTACAAAGACAAAAAAAATAAGTAAAAACCAGAGATTTAAAAATAGTTAAATTGAGTAAATATAATGGATGTAGTTTAATGAACTAAGTTATCTTTTTCTATGCTATATGCTATATAGATTGCATTTAACAGCTATTGTGAAGGAAACGTGAGAAGCAGATTATCTGGATTTCTATAAGAAGTATTTCATATTACTATATAATTATACAGCTAATTCCTATCATTTTCATATCGTGCTTACATTTTGGAAAATAACACATTTTAAAACAAAGCAGATGTGTTTCAGTTTTACGTGCCTCCGAAAATCCTCAATTGTAAGTGATAGGAAACCATGTTTATTCCTTATCTTTCTAAATAGTCCATAATTATGCAACTGAGAAATGGAATGAGTTTCCCAAAAGACAGGTGTAAGACAAGGTGAAATAGTATGTCCCAAGTAGATGAACATCATTATTTACAGAGTGAAAAACTTATAAATTCTGAGTTACTCAACACTAATTTATGCACAAACTAGTGAAGAATTTGTTGCAGCCTCCAATTCTTGAACTAAAAATTCTCTCTGTAGGTACTCTCAGTTTTATGGAAAACTATACCACAGAATGATATACCAGAGTACAAGAAGTCTTATGAATATTCCTGCCATATTGGTGTAATTTTGGCACAATACTTTTTAGGCTATTGTGACACCTTTTGTAGTGGTGTGACATCTTCTGTAGTGGTGTATGGAAACAAAGCCTTGCCATGAGGCCAACAATTTAAAATTAATAATTATATTTTAATGTATTATTATACAGTATTTCATGCATAGTATTTCCCAACAGAGCATCTAAAGAGCAGAGAACAATTAGTATTGTTTATATATATTATATATAATTTGGACTCTTTTCTACTAATTAGTGCCTTCTGTGTCAAATTATTATTATTTTTATACTGAATTTTGGCTATTATTGCTATAACAGTATCTACACACATCAGAGATAATGCTTAATGTACATTCATAATCAATTAGTATTCCAGAGACTTTCAAGATGATCAATTATTATGTAATTATCAATTACTAAAGATTAGCAAGAGCCAGTTTGGGGTAGTGGTTAAGGCAGGGATGAAATGATACCAGTTTGGACCAGTTTGCCTGAACCGGTAATAAAAAATGCTACCAGTTGAGGTAAAACAGTACTTTCGACAATCAGCTGTGCGACAATCAGCTGTGCCGGGTGATTTATATTCACCAGAAATCCTGCTTCCTAGCAAATCTAAATTGCAGGCTTCAGCAATGTGGCCCTTTTTCTGGCATCGGCGGTATGTTGCATCCCAGAAATGGCAACCCACCCTTGTGTGGAAGCCCATGCAGCCCGGGGAATGTGGCTGTCTGCTCTCCACATCCTTGGGGTCCTGTCGCCTTTCTGGGTACACGTGATGGATGATGTCTTCTGCGTCATCCCAGTCGTCATCATACTCAGGGACTTCAGTTGACCAGTTGGGCTCCCAGTATGTGTGGTGCACCCCGCTGGTTTTCCTCATGTTTGCTGCTGAGTTGTCTGATGATTCCGCAGCCCTGGCCTCTTTGACAATGTCCTTGAATGAGACCACTATCTGTATCAACAGTTTCTTTTGTAAAGAGAGGTCTCTCATCCCCAGGATGATCCAGTCTGTCATCATTTCTTTGGGATTTATGAACTCACACCTGGTAGTGATCTCCCAGAGGTTGGCCACAAAATCATTGATGGTTTCTCCCTCTCATTGGCGCCGATGGTAAAACTCATTCCAGCTGACCATGGGGGCAGTGGATGGTGCATAGTGGTCTTTCAGGGCGAGTTGCAGAGTGGCCCAGGCAACGGTCTTCACATCTACCCTGTCCTGGTAATCATTGGCCTCCAGGAACATTCTGAAATGGCCCATGTACGTGTGCCAGTCTTCTGTCTGCAGGTCAAAGATCGCTTGTGATGCCATTCATGCAGTTGGTCAGGGTTCCCTGTTTCAAGACAGCTGTGTGATTCACGAGGAGGTTCTCAGGTCCCTTTGTCCTTCATTGCCAGGTGAGAGTCACTAGTGATTTCAGCACTTTTTATTTCCAGCAGAATGTGACTGCACTCTGCCAGCTGGGCTACCGGAGCTCGCCTTTTAAAGAGCTCCAGGCAGATTAGCCAGCCAATGACATCAGTTTAAATTCCCCGTGTTTGGGACAGCCAATCCGCAGCGAGCATGAAAACTGATGAAGATTTCTGACGTCCGTATGTACGTAACATGCAGTCCCACCTGTGGCATGCATGTGCACAAAGCACGCAAGGGTGTCATTTTCCCGAAATGCTCTTTGTTCTCTTATCTCAACTAATCATGACAGGCAAAACAAAGTAGTCTTACTCAATAACACATAAATCATAAATAAGATTAGATGATTATTTTCTAGCTATGATTTCCCCAAACCTCAGAACATATACTTTCCCCAAACTCTTAATCTGGATGTAACTGGACCACCAAACAAGCAAGGGGATTAAAATTTCATTGTCTTCCTCAATTTACTCACCTGCATTATTGGGATAGTCTCCAAACCAAGGACCATAGTCAGAAGTGACAAAAGAAGCTAGTGGGTTGAAGAAAAGTAACAGAATTTGTGGATTAACAGGAGACAATTTGCATAATTGATCAGAACTGTCATATTACTGATGAATCTATGCAGTGATTGTGGGATCCGATATAATCAGGGGTGGGCTGCTCGGTTTCGCACAGGTTCAGGCAATCCTCTAGCTAGGATTCTGCCCAATTTGGTGAACCCCAAATGCCACTCTCAAAGTGTCTTTGTATGTGTGTGTGTGTGTGTGTGTGTGTGTGTGTGTACACACACACACTGTATACACACACACACAGACACACACAAATTCTGAGATCATTCAAACCATTGCATTACTACATATTTTATTTACATGACCATTTCTTATCACAAATCCAGCTGACTGCAGAATGAAATTATTTAAGTTGGGACTAGAAGTTAGTTATAACATCTTGTGATGCTTTTGTACTAGCTAGGAAGTTTAGCAAGCACAAGATTTGACTAGGACCCTGAAAAAGCGATCTAGATAACAGTCCAGTTTACCTCAGACAGAATCAGATACCTTCGAATTGACTTGGAATTGAAATCTGTAATTTGATTCAGAAATCCCAATTTCTTATTAAGCATCACTCAAAATCAACAGCTAAAATACGCTTGTTTCACAATCCCAAGTGCCTTTAAATTCTGACTTCTTTTCGGATGGTGTTGGTTGAAAAAGTACTTTGTTTCTGGAAATAATTCATAGGCAAACTTGCAATTGTGGGAGGATCAAGCATGTCAAGCTTCAGATCAGTAGGTTCAGGGAATTTTGTTGCAAAGGGAGTATTTATTTTAGGGCTAGAACAACTTGTAACTTCCTCTTTTGGAACAGTGGGCAATTGCTAGGCAATATCTCCTTCCCTTCTTTCATCTCAGAGCTTTGGGAGAAATTTGTCTATTTTTATCTATGTTTCTATGCCGTTTAGGAATATATAAATCAAACAGTTTACAGGGGGATCAGAATACTTTGCTTCCTGCTACAATGGAATGACTTTGCCCCTATATCAAGAAGAGGATGCTTGTTTGTTAGCCAGACAATTCTAATAGTGTGCAATAGTAGATGCCTGGGTGGTACACTTAATAAGGTATGTGTTTGCTTAAGACAAGCCAAGGGTGATTGTCTTAAGCAAACACATACATTATTAGGTGAAGAATCTTCCTCCCCTTTCCTTTTCCCCCTTCCTCCCAATAACATTTGGTACCCCCTCTGACCCTTATTTCAACAGGTTGTGCTGTTGAGTAAGGTTTTCTTTCTACAGCTGATTGACTTTTACACCCACTTCATCCTGTCTTTCGAGGTCTGCTTTAGTGATAATGTTAGGGGAGAAGGATCTTCTGTATCAATTTGCTATAATGAGGTTGTCATGGATAAACAGTGGAACACACTAGGATTATAAGGGATTAATAAACTAATCTTGATCTCCAATAAGATTGGCCAGCTGCACCGTAGCAAAAGAGAGAGTACTGACAGTCACAAATAGATATCCTCAAATCAGGATGCCATGATCTAAATGCCCCAGGGGATGGTGATAAAAAGTGTTTTACTGTGGCACTGGAGTTGAACATATGAAGGAAGGTGGCCTGGATTATTAAGCAAGCTTCAAGAGTGTAAAAACAGCAGAGTTTTTTTTTTAGAATATGTGATCTAAATACATTATCTAAATAGTCAGGTCCAGAATTGTAGTATGCTTCTTCTTCTTCTTCTTCTTCTTCTTCTTCTTCTTCTTCTTCTTCTTCTTCTTCTTCTTCTTCTTCTTCTTCTTCTTCTTCTTCTTCTTCTTCTGCAATAATCAGCCTTAGCACATTACAAAAAGAGATGCAGATCCATCAGCAGTTGGCCTCCAGTTTATTGGACTTCCCAAGATCCATAAAAGCATACAGGTAGTCCTTAACATACAACCATTCATGTAGCAAAAATTCAAAGTTACAACAGCCCTGAAAAAAGTGACCTTTGATCTGTCCTCACAGTTTCAACCATCACTGTTTAGCTGTGATCACATGATTAAACTTTGAGTTGCTTGGCAACATCCTGAAGCCATGTGATCTCCATTTGTGACCTTCGAAGGTGGCTTCTGACAAGTCAAAGGGGGTTAAGCTGGATTGGTTTAATAACCAAGGTGAGTCACTTAACAACGATGACACAAAAGATCATAAATCAGGGCCAACTCATTTAACAATCACTCAGTTTAGCTATGGAAGTAGGCATAAATGAAGGACTGCTGGTAAAGCATTTTGGGAGAGAACCAAAGATCTGGAGGACTGGCCTTCCCTGATTTGGGTGGCACGTCTATGTTAGTGTATTTTGGGATCTTTTCTGCCTTCTTTTTCTTTCAGGGTGTTCATTCATAAATGTCAGCCCCTCAGAGCCTTTAGGGCTTGAATGGTACAGAAGCTTACGGTTAAGGTTCCCCTCGCACATATGTGTTAATCATTCTTAGCAATAGCAATAACAATAGCAATAGCAGTTAGACTTACATACCGCTTCATAGGGCTTTCAGTTCTCTCTAAGCGGTTTACAGAGTCAGCATATTGCCCCCAACAACAATCCGGGTCCTCATTTTACCCACCTCGGAAGGATGGAAGGCTGAGTCAATCCTGAGCCGGTGAGATTTGAATAGCCGAACTGCCGAACTGCAGTCAGCTGAAGTAGCCTGCAGTGCTGCATTTAACCACTGCGCCGCTCTCGGCTTCTTGACTCTAGGGAGCGGTGCTGATCTCTGTTACAAAGCTGAAGAGCCAGTGCTTCCTGAAGACATCCCCAAGGTTATGTGGCTGGCATGACTAAATGCCGAAGACACACAGAATGCTGTTACCTTCCCACCAAAGGTGGTCCCTATTTTTCTACTTGCATTTTTACATGCTTTTGAACTGCTAGGTTGGCAGCAAAGTAAATAAACAAAGTACTTCAAAGCACTTGCTTCAGTTTCTGACTATGTACTTTTATCCTAAGAGTTAGACATTGTCAGAGTCAGCAAATTGATAAAACAGAACACTAGTACCCCGCTGGTACTGCTAAATAGATAATAAACACAACCATAAATATAGATATACAGATGGCTAAATATGAATTAGAAGCAAGGTGGAGACCTGCTGTCAATTCAAGAAAGCAGTGATTATCTAATACTAATCATGGCTGTAAATACTGCTTTTAGACGAGTAGCATCGTTCCCAAAATAGCATGCCAACTGCAACTGCAATTTAAATAAACATGATAGGTTTGATAGATGAGAGACACACACTGCCAGACATAGGAACTACAGTTCCTATGTTTGCTGCTCAGAAAGATCTATGGCAATCAAGCAGTAAATAAACAATTGCTAAAGCCACCAGTAAGCACCCCAACAGACACACAATTCATAACGAAAGTTCTATGGTGTTGATCTGTATCAATGCCAGCATTATTCTACTCTCAACAAGTCACAAGTCACAGTGAAGGAGGGAATGTATTTTGCAGGTGGAATGTCTCCTGTGTCATTTAGTTTCCTGCATTGATGGTTAAAAAGGCTTTCATCATCATGGTGAGTAAATTACCTTTGCCTTAATTCAGGATATGCTTACTGCAATCATTCTCAAGGAGCATTTATGAAAAAACTCATTTTGTTTTATGGCATCTTCTTCAAGCAGCTAATGTTGGCACTCACAAGCTGGTGATCATTGCAAGCGTGTCAATGTATTGATGCCTGAAGTTTGTTTGGTGTTTTTTTTGGGGGGAGGGGGGTATCTTTCTGGCACCAATCACAAATCACAAAGCTTCGTGGAGAGGAAAATACCTTAAACCAGACATAATTCTTCTCTCCATGGATGAGTTAAAATAATAATAATAAAAGACTTCTGAAACGGAAAATGGAACCCAGCTGTGTGAATGGCACTCTGCAGTTTGCTTTCATATTGTATATCATTTTATTAAGTTAGCCCATATCATCTCCCACCAAGGTAAAGGAAGCCTGAAACTAGGAAAGGTAGAAATATTGAATCAGCATTTGATTTGTTTATATGTCTAAATTCAGATGTCAAATAAAGTATTTGATATGTGAGTTCTCTTTATGTATGATGTTGTAGATGTTTATCATATAATCATTTCACTCTTTTTTTGCATATATTTCATTATGTACATTTTTTGTACATAGTTTTTTTTTTTGCAAATAACTTTATTTTTGTCTAATTCTTTTTTAAATTGCAACCAACCAAAATAGAATCTATTGCAACATTACCAGGAACATAATTTAGAAAGTTTGCAAGCATCCATCTCAGAATATTTCACAGTTCATAATATTGGGAAAGGTTGCATATGTTTCATTTCAGGCAAAACTGAACAGCAAGTTAATTACATCAATCTTGGGAGATTCACTTTACAACTTACGTAACTGTTCTACAGTATACTGAATCTGATAGTATACTTAATGAGTTTGTTTATTGCTGATTGAAGGTGTATTGGCTTACATGATTTCTAGGTTGCAGACTACAGTGTGTGTGATGTTAAGATAAAAGTGAGCTTTTGGGTATGCTTGTGACACACTAGCCAAAATGCCCCAAAACTGTTGATACTTACCATTATCAAGGCATGATAGCTATAGTAAAGTAAAGTTAAAGGTTCCCCCTGTCCTGCCATGTCTTACTCAAGGGGACAGTGCTCATCTCCATTTCTTATCTGAGGAGCCAGGATTTACTGAAGATGTTTCTGCGGTCATGTTGCCAACATGACTATACTCTGAGGCACACAAAACACTGTTACCTTCCCACCAAAGTGGTACCTATTTACCTACTCTCCTTTGTATGCTTTCGAATTGCTAAGTGGGCTGGAGCCAGGGCATGTAACAGGAGCTCACTCGATCACACAGTGCTCAGGTCTCGAACCAGGCTATCAGCTTTCCAGTTGACAAACGCAGCATCTTTAACCACTGAGCCATTACGCTTCTGCATAGTTTTACTAGAACATGATTAAAGCTTAATCTGCAAATTAAAAGATAGGTGAAAGCTCTGGTGGGTCAGAGCTATGATGGGTGGCCAAAGTTAGTATTTATGGATCATATGATGATATAGCTTGGTCCAAACAGTTAGCACATGAAACTGTAGTATAATTTCTTACATCCAGGTTGGATGTACTGTCAGCTGTTGTTAGAATCCCTGAAAGTTGCTGCATCTCTTTCTGGTCTAATATGGATGCTTCTGCAGCTACTTTCCACCACTGAAACTCTGTGATATCCTCCAGATTATATTGATCTGGAGCTAGCATGATCAAATTATGGGAAGCCTGGGGGTTGTAGGTTAACATACTAAGGGAATGCCAGGTCAGGATGGTCAACATTAAAGAAATACATTATAAATCATAAGCATTAATATAGGAATTGTTCAGGCCTGCTGCTTTGTGCAGTAATCACAATTATTAATTTTGGGGAAATCCATACATGAATGGATTGCTTTACGAATACATATTATAATTTCCTCTGTATTATTTTATGATTAAGTGGTCTCTTTTCAGCAGTATACCACTTTCTTGGTTTTTCACAAATGCTCATACATTCACAAGTTCATACATTGGTCATTGTGTACATAATCTTGATTACTAACACCAAGCAGTGCTAATGCAGGACAAAGAGCTCTGGATCCTGGAAACATCCTACACAGTAAATAGTACTTGTAACTGAAAAACAAAACACTAAGCAAGGATGTCTTGGTTCACTGAGAAAAATACCCATGGGGCAGGTTTTCAGCAGCAAATTAGAAACTGAAGTAGGGCAATTTTTAAAATGCAGCTGATCATAAAATGATATTACTAGGCATGACACATGATGTGTAATATAGAAATTATGCATTTATCTTCTATTTAGAGAGGCATTTAATCTGTTTTCTCCGGTGATTTCAACAGTTCATCTGATTAATGCCAGGATCACTACAAAAAATTGAAAGTGAAATAGCTCTAAAATGTGGTAGCTTCATTGCTCTGTTAAATAAGAAGCTGAAAGCTTGTTATTAGAGATAACCCTTAATTTATCATTCATCTATCGATTTTTTTTTCTTTTCCCCATTTTAATACTAAATTTTGTTGTTCAATATCTCTGGTAGTAGGATTCATTTTAAGCTCTCTCTGCCAGACAGTTTTTAATAGTAATTTTATTAAACACTACAATTAAAAAGATAAAAAACAACTAATACAAACTAGGAAAGAAGAAAAAGAAATAGAAAGTTTAAGGAAAAAATTAAAAATAGAAAAATAACAAGAAACAATAAAATATATAGCCTGAAAATATGAAAAAATGATTTCCCTCTTCATTGCAAGTATAAACAATTTTAGTAATTTATCACCTTAAAATACAACAAATAATCTCTTCTTCCCATATCTCATTTCTCACCTATAAACAAATTCAGAAAGCCCCATAATGGACAGTAAATGTCCAATAAGGATTACCAGAAACAAAACATTTTAACCTTGATCAAATAAATCAACCTTATATTTCTTCCTTTTATCGTTAATAATCTTAAATCCCTTCAAATAATGTTCGAGATTCTTTTACTTTTTTTCTTTCATACAATTCTTCAAAAGTTTAATTACTATATTATAAATCCAATATAGGAAAGATATCCAGATCACTATTTTGGTTTGTTATGTGTATGTATTTGTTTTAATTATTTAGACATCAACCAGTTTCATTTGTATATTAATGAAGTATAGCAATGATTTTTTCCCCATGTCATCCTTGTAGCCTGTCAATTTTAAATCAACTTTCAGAGCAATCTCAGTCATGTTTGGTGAAACTTATTCTTCTTCCATAACATCATTTAAACACAGTTTGACAATAATGACAGACATTCATAAAGTGCATATTTGGGTCCATTGCTCAGAAATATCCCTCAATACCTCAAAAGCTACAATATTTTAGTCAATTCTGTATTAGTAAGTCAAATTGAATTGTTCTTCTCATTTAATTGTAATTCCTAGTTCCCAGCTTCCCTCTGTTATACAACCTTCAAACTTCCATCCTATTATTTTTTTAAAAAAAATAATCCAGAACAACAGCATATTCCTTCAGGAAGGATTCTTATAATTAATTACAAAATCTTATTTTAAATCCATGTGGATGCTTCGTCCATTTGTAACTTTCCAAAATCAACATTCTGTTAAGTCTTTTGCTATTTATTTCCAAAAAAGAATATTTTTTCTAGTCCTTAAAATTGTATTTATTTATTTTTTTGCTAAGGATTGAAGGAGGCTCGCCCAGTGCTGTAAAACCTGTTGCTTCAAAGGTTTCTAATAGCTGAAAAAGCAATTAACAAGCAATTTTTCAAAAGAGACTAGAAAAAGAAGTATACAAATTCAGTGTTTATAAAGGCATGGATTGTTTGGGCAAAGATGATATTTCCTTGGCTCCCAGAGCTCTAAAGCTATTGGAGACCACTGTCTTGCAGTCTCCTCATGAGGACAACTGTCAGAAAACAGGCAGCTGTTCCCAAGTCCCCTGCTTGTTTGGGAAAGAATTTCAAAGAGATAGCCACTCATTCCCTCGTCTTTCTGCCTCATTCACCAGCTCATTCTTAGCAGAGCTGTCTTCCATTTGCCATTTCTACCTCAGACGTCTCAGCCCTGTTCCAGACAGATTGTGTTATTTTGCAATATTTTAAAGAATAACATTTACAGCATTATTCATATTTTTATTAATTTATATTTGTTTGTGTCATACATTTCACAATTAAAATAAGGCATAAGATAAGGGTTCCCCTCACACATATGTGCTAGTCATTCCTGACTTTAGGGGGTGATGCTCATCTCCATTTCAAAGCCAAAGAGCCAGCGCTGTCTGAAGATATCTCTGTGGTCATGTGGCTGGCATGGCTGAACACCGAAGGCTCACTTAAAAGAACACTGTTATCTTCCCACCAAAGATGGTTCTTATTTGTCTACTTGCATTTTTAATGTGCTTTCAAACTGCTAGGCTGGCAGAAGCTGGGACAAGTAACAGGAGCTCACTCCGTTACGCGGTGCTAGGGATTCAAACTGCCAAACAGCCGATCTTTCTGATCAACAACCTCAAAGTCTTATCCGCTGAGTCACTGCGTCCCTTAAAAATAAGGCATAGTCTATGGCATAAAATTTAAAATATAAAATACAAGATTAAAATATGTGTAACTTAAGCAGATCTTTCCCAGAAACTAGCAATTTTAATTGTGTTCTGTCATGCTGCCATGTAGTTCTGAAGTGTACACTAATAAGGACACAATGACATAAAAGGAGGGTGCAATGGCTCAGAAGGTAAAGACACTAACCTGTGTTTGAGACCTGAGGGTTATGTGACAGGGCAAGCTCCATTTATCCCAGTTCCTGCCCGCTTAGCAGTTCAAAAGCATGCAAAATGTGAGTAGATAAATAGGTTCCTCTTGTGACTCAGCAGAAGTTTGCTGCGAGTTGAGTCAAGATGCAGGAATAACAATGCAGCTGGGGCTGGTTAGTGTCATCTTCTGGAGATAAAAGGACTGATGGTGCCATGCCCTGGTTGCAGAAGTCAACGTTCACTCGTTCGTTTGTGGTTCGTTGTTCATCAGTCGTGGTTTGTTTGTGAGAGGCACTTGGATAAGTTAATTGCTTTCTGTAACCCTGATTCAAAGAAACACTTGGATGTGATTTGCTTTCTTTCTGTAAACCTGGTGTTGCTGTAATAGCTCTTTGTTTTTGCACTCTGCTACGTAACCTTTTTGCCAGAGACTTTATTTATGTTTATTTTGGGCTCGCAGCCAGTGTGAGCCAGGACTGATAAAGTTATTTCCTTTTAAGTCTGTTTGACTGTCGTCTGTGAACGAGAGAAGAAGGGGGGTCAGAACAGTACCACTTTGTGGGAAGGTGCCAATGTTCCATGATCCTCAGCATAGTCATGACTACAGAAAGAGTCTTCAGACAACCCTGGTTCTTTTGCTTAGAAAACAAAGATGAGTACTGCCCCCTAGAGTCAGATATGATCTACAGAGGAAACTTTTATCTTTATAATTCAAACATATGCATGTGCCATTATCACATCAGCTTATGTGTGGATAATAAGAACTGTGTAAATTTGGGCATTTTGTTGCTATATAGTTGAAAAATTATGATTTCTTGATTTTAATCACCAAAAACATAAAATTATTGATATCAACTATGAAATAATTGACTTTTTTCCCTAGATTTTCTCTATTCTGAACATCACTGTGTATCTTTTACAGAAGTATACAGGTTTACAACTGGGGTAGGTAATAAAGCAAATAACAGTTGGTATGCACAGTACTACACCATGATAATCCAATTATTTCCCATAGTGTGGAAATAACGTGTAATTTCCACACCTGTGACTTCCGAGAAGTTGGTATTTGTACCGTCTGGATCTGAATACATAGATAATTTTTCTCCAATGTTCTGGCTCAGATTTACATTTTGTCTTTTGCTGCCATAAACATCACAATGACATTTCCCCCTCTTCCTTCATGTTGCGAATGTGCCTGCCCTCTTGCACAAGAGGAAACCCCAGGTGATTTTCAATCCTCAGCCTTTATTATAAACATGACCCCAAGATTGTAAGTTGCATGTCTTGTGGAGAAAAGACAAAATAGGAGACTGTACACTTTTACAGTTCTCTTGCATTCTTATTACAAAAAGGAGAAGTTGTTAAGCAAGCCATCAAAGTAAATAGGAAACATTTCATTATTCATTATTATTATATCTGATGTAACTGCATTATTATTAGGAGAATATTTGTAGCTCAGGATTGAAATGAGGGGTTCTTGGTGCTTTTTCAATTTAGGTTTTTCTTGCATTGTTAGTCTAGCATGATGTTACCTAATTTGGATAATGAAAACATCTGCAAGAAAACAGCCAAGCTCAATGATCTTTCATATTGTAATTACTTGTGGCATTTTGATTCTTGTTCTGGATAAAGTTTGATCTATAAAGAGTCCAAAGAAATGTGAAATAGCTCCACCTGCTTTAAATGTCTCTGCCATAACATCTGTAGCAGTGGTGGATTTCAAAAAATTTTGGAACCTACTCTGTGGGTGTGGCCTCCTTTGTGGGAGTGGGTTGCCGGCCATGTGACCTGGTGGGAGTGGTTTGCTGGCCATGTGTTCTCTCTCTCTTTCTCTCTCTCTCTCTCTCTCTCTCCTTCCTTCCTTTTGTCTCTCTGTCCCTTTTTTCTTTTTTTATTTCATCTCTCTCTCACTCTTTTCCTTTCTTTTTTCATTATTTATTTATTTCTTCCTTTCTTTCTCTCTCTCTCTCTCTCTGTGTCAGTCTCTCTTTGTGTGTGGGGGGGGGCAGTGGTGGGTTTCAAAAAATTTTGGAACCTCTTCTGTAGGTGTGGCCTGCTTTCCGGGTCCACTGGTGGAACCTCTTCTAACCAGTTCGGTAGATTTGACGAACTGGTTCTACCAAATAGGTGCAAACTGGTAGGAACCCACTTCTCATCTGTAGATACTAGGACTGTAGAAATCAGCCTTGATTCAGTTCATATAAATTGGTCATCCAATATTTGAAAAAAAATAACTCACTTTATGCTTTTGATTTGACATTTGAAGGCCAACGGATTCAATTTGAGCCACAGAATAAATGTAGATGCTTAATTTGGGGGGTGAGTACTGGAGTGCGGTTTGAGAGACTATTAACTCTGAAAAGTTTCAGTGGGATAACTCCTCCTTTTATTTCTCCTCTTACTTTTCTTAATAACCTCCATACCTGTTGTGCAGCACAGGTAGCAGAGGTGAGGAGAAACCAGGCAAACAGACATTAAATTGTCTAGCAAAGCATGCTTAGTTGAACTGACTTGTTTTTTTTTTCTTAATCTAATGTAAAAATACCAGCTACTGAAAATTCTGTCATGCAAAATAAATTCTTACTTCTCTATTTGCATTTCCTGGGTGTCATAGCTTATCCTTTTTTTCCCTCTTGCAATATTGTTTAAAGAATTATGTATAGTATTAGAGACATGAACACAGCACACATTTGTACATTATAATATTGGCATGTTTAACTGCAGTCCCCTTTTTTAATGCTCCCTAACACTGAATTGACATTGTTCACATCTGGCACACATGAGTCAACATGTGCATTGAGTAATCACCATGATCCCCAAATATTTTTCCTGTATGTATATGTTAAGCCAGGAACTTGCACTCCAATATGCATCATTTTACATGTGCTTAAATTACATTTACCATTGGGCTAAACATTCACTAGTATAAACACATTCCTATGGACCTCTTCACAATTTGAATATTTATTATATACTCTGTCAGTGTGCTGGGTTAAACTTGGGAAGTGACTTGAGGCTCCTGAATCTTCACATGCGAACATTTTATATGTCCTTTCCACAAACCTATACACAAATATATATTATTTAAAAAATATTCATAAGAATTTTTCTACATTCTACTTTCAACATAATAAGTTTGACAATTAGCATTGAGACATTACTAATGAGTTCCAAACCATGGTTAATTTGGAATATCATTTTAATCACAGCATCATGATTTAATTTTTCAAAAAAAATAATCATCTGCAACCTGAGGATAGACTCCTAATGAGAGTTCCTACTTTTAAAATATCAACTTCTTTTAGCATCTTTCTTTATCTATATGTACAGATGCTGCAAGCTGAATTGGAAGGCTTGTTAGCATGCTGAACACATTTTAGCTGAATGCTACTGTTTTTTCAGGCATGTATTAATCTTATTCTCAGCACAGCAATTAAACCTATGCACTCCTCCCCCTCTCTCTCTCTCTCTTCCTCCCCCCCTCTCTCTGCATATACATACACATGTGCATATATATCTTTTCTCTCATGCACTCTAATCACAGGGAAGAGAATGAATTGGGGCAGGGGCTGAGAGAAATCTGGGAGACGACCCCCCAAGCACTTTGGCTAGGAGCTTCATATTCTGTGCCAGGCCTGCTTGACCTGAGGTATATGCACATATGTACATACATACATACATACATACATACATACATACATACATACATACATAGTACATTACTCAAATGAAGACATCTTATTATTACATCTTCATTTTTTCTTCATTTTAATGACATTTATAGGCCGCCCTTTTCCCTGAGGGGACTCAGGGCGGCTTACAATAAATAGGAAGGGGGTGCAAGACAAAACACAAGAAAAAAAAACGTGTGAATAAAAAAATAAACCAGTAAAACACAACATTCATTCAGCATTCGGGTGGGGCGAGGTTAGGGTCTTATCCCCAGGCCTGACGGGATAGCCAGATCTTGAGGGCTGTGCGGAAGGTCTGGACGGTGGTGAGAGTGCGAATCTCCACATCTCAGACTAAGGATTTTTTATTTCAATTATCTTCCTACTCCCCCCCCTCTCTCCTGGCACACACACACACACACACACACACACACACACGTATGTATGTATGTATGTATGTATGTATGTATGTATATGTAAATGTATGCCACTTATGCATCATTCTGATTCTCAACCATACTCATAGACATTTTAACCACTTTTCCTTAGTTTTCCAGGGTCTTGATGCTTCACCATGGCAAAAATTTATAATTTTCCATCATGCGGGAAGACACTGACTGAAATAAACTTCATATATAAACACATGCATGCACACACACGCAAACACACAAACTTGCACAATCAGGTCCAGACTCCAGCCTAAGGATTCAAGATAAAGAAAAAATGGCCAGGCATTTAAAAAGTTACAGTGTTAGAAAAATGATGTATATATATATACCTATTATTTGTACATATTGGCATAAACCTTTCAAATATATAAAGTGGTCAGTTATGCAGTCATTATGACTATTTACAAAAACTTTATTTTGTTTAGTTTTATTAATACGTTACGGTAGTAATTCATTGGCTTTGATATACAGTTGAACTAATAATGAGAAGGTTAGAAATGTCATCATAGGCTTTTAGGGTTTTGGTAATATCTTTAAAACCCTACACAGCATAGTACCAGGTTTCTTGCAGGACCACCTTCTCTCTAGAACATCTGTTTCTCCCACATGCTCCAGGTTGTCTCTTTTAAACTTTGCAACCTTGTGGGACCTAAGGGGTGTGTCTTTTCAGTGGTTGCTCCAGAAGGATCTCTCATTCCCATCACACTATATGATAGGTGCCAGCTCTGTTCATCTTTAGAAAGGCCATTAATACCTGGCTATTTCCACATATGTTTGGTTCCAGTTGTGTGAATATACATATAGATATACATATACACATACATGCATACATACATGTGGATACCTCTTTTGTTGTTGTTGTTGTTGCCTGCCACACAGAGCAGTGCTGTTTGAGTTGGATGACCCTATAAATCCAATCAATCATTATTCTTTTTTCTGTTGCTTGTAAGGAATGTGTAGCTAATTTGTTTTCAGATCAACTTTTTATTTATTTACATGCAACTTACTCTGAAACACAAACTTCATTTCTTTCTTCCTTTTCCCTCCAATTCCCCCGTTTTATTGCATCTACTTTCAATTGTAAGCCTGATGGTAGGGACCATCTGGTATTTATTTCTCTTATACATCTCTCTGGGATTTCTTCAGGTAGAAGAATGGGATATAAATGCTTTAAAAGAATCAATAAGATCCAGAATTTAAATTAAGTATGTGGGTATGTTCCTTTAAAAAAAAGTTTCTTGTTATGTAAACAGAGGGTAGCATCAAGCATTCTGTCAGCATCCAAAAAGTTGCCAGTGCTGACAGATATTTTGTCAAGCTCTCCCCCACAATGTGATTGGTGCTGTCAATCAAGCCTTTTCTTCCACTGTGGCTTATTAGCAGGGGCATAGATGCATGCCAATTGAACTAGGCTGCTGGGGGGGGGGTGTCAAAGAAGATGAACAGCTACGAGGCTATAATCTGTGCTGGGACACAATCGCACTATCCCACAATGCAATGCTCCATAGCAAAGATGCAGAATTGCATCGTGGGAAATTAATAGGACTAACGCTGCTTGAAGCTGAGCAGAAAGAACAGCACAGCAGAGAAGAGGACTCAGACCAGAGGTGGGTTCCTACCAGCTCGCACCTATTCGGTAGAACCGGTTCGTCAAATCTACCGAACCGGTTAGAAGAGGTTCCACCAGTGAACCCGGAAAGCAGGCCACACCTACAGAAGAGGTTCCAAATTTTTTTGAAACCCACCACTGGTCCTTGGATAGGATTATTCTACACTGTCATGCTCATATGTATAAAACTCGGTGCCTCTGTGAAAGGTAAGGATGACTACTGCATTTGTGGTGCAATCAGAATATTGTGTGTGTTGAAGTTGTTTTAACGTAAACCAAAGATGCCTTTTAAAAAACAAGTTTACATCATATTCTTATGCATGCCAGTGCTGTGTGTGAGGTAATTTAAGGTGGTTCTGACAAGTGTCGTTGGCATCTTCATATCCGGTCACATGGGCAGCAAGCCACTCCCATCCGGTCACATGGGTCACAAGCCACTCCCACAAAGGAGGCCACACTCTCAGAGTAGGTTCAAACAATTTTTGAAACCCACCACTGACTCAGACAGTAGCAGCAGAAGGAACGACTAATGCCAGCTTAATGAGGGCAAAGTATCATCCAAAATACTATCCCATTCAATCCTGGTAGAAGCTCTAGAGAGAAAACATTCAGGAAAGATAATCGATATAGCACACAGCTCCCATACAGCATATTGCTCATATGCGTAATATGCAGACAACCCAGTTATAAATGGAAAATTTGACAAGGAGGCAAAGTTATGCCTGATTAACAATCATGTTCCTACGTACTTTAGCACAGAAAAAGTACTAACACATTCAAAGGTGATAAAACGTGGAATGCATTTTTGCAGGCCATTGTGGATTAGGCAGCACAAAGATACTGTTGTTGTTGTCGTTGAGTGGATACTCCAGAAAATTTCAAGTTTGGGTATCACAAGCATCAATCATCCTCCTCTTTTAACACCCCCATAATCCCTTGTGGGGTGGACTCTGGGCAACTGAATGGAGCTAGCAGAGTGTTTACTGGCTGGATGCCCTTCCTGTCACCAATGTGGAGTTTTGTTCAGCAGATATATTTTCATTGTGCCCAGCGAGAAAAATACCTGCCTCTACCTAGGACCAAACTCACAGCTTCCTGATTGTGAGGCGGGAGCTCTACCTCTGGGCCACCGCACCACTCCGTATCATAAGCATCAATGACATCTCTAAATCCATCCAGATATGTCAAGTAATTCTTATTCTGTGGTGATATTTCTCTGTGTAATGTCTGGTTTTGTGCTTCCAGCTCTTGCAGAAATTCATTGAGGTATTTTTTTTTAAAAAAAAAGGGCAATTTGGGTTAATAAAATACATAAAAAGGAGGACAGCTCCCTGGATAGATCAGGTTTCCCTTGAGTCAGTTATGCACAACATAATTTGGATCTGCTTAGTGAACACACCTGTGAGTGGTCCTGGATGCACTCTGAGCTTGCTTTCCCCCCCTCTCTTGCAGATGGGTATTTCCCACAACAGAAGCAGGGCTGAAAGAAATGTGTATATATATTTTCTTTGAAAGTTGTAGTAACTTAAGAAAGAGAAAAGAACCGTATGTCAGCTTGCTTGACTGAGCAGGAAATGTTTATTGTGATGATGGTTATTTAAGTTATACACTTGAGGTTCAGTTTTAAGGAGTCTTGACTGGGGGGGGGGTGTCTTTGAGGCCAGCAAGTAATTGGAAGCACAAAATGCAGACACAGTTTCAGCATGGATGCACATCTTTGATAAAGCTGAAAAACCTGGCGCCAATACAAGAGACTCAAGGTTTACCTCCTCCAGCCATACAAATTAAAAACAAATCAACCATTGATCTGCGCGAAAGCAGGGTCAGGTCTGAGCAATTCAGCTTCCCATTGCATCTAACTTCCTTATATTATTTATATATATTGACACACTGTTGACTGGTAAATGGTACTCATTATGAATGCTAGGATTACTTTACAATTTAGCACACTGGCAGCTTTAAATGGCCGTCCACCTTTGCAAAATTGGAGCTTGAGGACTCTAATCTATTACCCGTGCTTCTGCATGTTGTGATCTCAAGAGCAAGGAAATCAGATCTATTAGCATGCATTTGGCAGACTTTGGCACACCCCACTGCTACAATGTAAACGCAAATCAGTCCATTAGTACTTAGTTGTTCAGTCACCTGAGTATGTCCTCAGGTATAATGGTCGGTCATCATTATCAGCCAGGTGTTTCTGTTCTCTTCAGTGGGTAAGAACAAGGTTTGCACGGAACTGTCAATACATTTCTTGTTATGTGTATTTTTCTCATCTTGAATTTTGGTTGCAAACGTCACCAGCCCATTGGTATTAAGGTAGCAAAATGACTTAGTTTGTAGCCTGTACAGGTCATTTCATATGCTTAATATTAATTGGGAGTACGAGGTTAGGAACCTGTCAGAAATAAGGCTTGCGATGCTGAAGAGGCACAATCGGTTTCACTTTCCAGCACTTCTGAAAGATCACTCGTGCAGTGAAATAGAAAAAATGTCTATTTGTTCAGCTTGTTTCATCATGAAGTGACTTTTCCACGCAGTCACAGCTCAAAAGAAGATTTAAAAGCATAACAAAAAGAATGGCAATTCTGAACAAATTCCTGCACCCAATTTCCTTTACCTGGAAATTTCAAGGCAATGAATTTTTGCCTGTTTATAGAAGAAGCATAATTTTGATATGCCTTGATAAATGCATTGATCCATCAGGCTGAATATTGTCTAATTAGCAGAAGCTCATCAAATTTGTAAAGATTTGTGAACACTTGATTAATTGATGTTATATTCAGAAGCAAGTCGACTATTGATCTATAACCTCCTTTATTCCCTCTTTCCACTCTTCTACTATACTTTTTTTTTTAGTTTCTTTCTTGTCCCCTTTTATTCCTCCAGCATATTGTTTCATATACCTTTCTTCTTATTTCTAAAACATACATTTATTTAATTTTATTATTAGAAGGTACTCCTTGTAATTATTACAAACGTGTAAGGTTATACTACATATCAATTGGTAAGGGTCATTGCATTTGGTGAGGATTACTTCACTGTAAATTGTTACAGGATTGCAGGGTGAGCAGCAATTGCAAGCAGAGTAAATCAATCCTGACACATCTCTTTACAAATGTGAATTGCAGAGTGTAATAAGGGGAAGTAATTCATGCAATAAAAAGAGAAGCAATAAAGAAACACATACAGTTCCCCAAAGAGATGTAGACAAGGGGGGCCTGGGAGGACCTGGGAGAACATGACCTCAGTAGGAAAGTCATCAAAGGATAAATATTCCAGAAAAGGGTCTTTAAAATATATATATATATGTATTTCTGTCTGTGTACATTGTGGAGGGAGGGAGGACCAGAATGAAAGAATGTGGAGAACGATAAGTGAAAAGACTGTCTCAGATTTTATGGCTGTATCTTGTCAGAGCTATTGCTCCCCCATCATAGCAAACAGTTAC
Organism: Thamnophis elegans; assembly: GCF_009769535.1. NCBI lineage: Eukaryota > Metazoa > Chordata > Lepidosauria > Squamata > Natricidae > Thamnophis > Thamnophis elegans. Next base: position 23,125,714 of record NC_045544.1, read on the forward strand.
AACATGGTTTGTTTCTTGCATTTATTTCCTGCTCTCCCAATAAAAATCACATGCAGGAAGGCTAATAATAAAATAAAGGTAAAATAATGGAATCAATCAACGTCATAAAATATAAATGCAAATCTTTTGTGTTCGGTTCCTTTTGTATTGAACAATCAGAAAGAAATAACCGTTCCCATCTCTTTTAACAGCTTGTCAGCTGGAAACCCCAAAGTCAGAATGGAAATATTTTTGACAGCCTGAAGAAAGAAAAGTGAGGTGGAGATTTAAAATAATTCAAACACAGATTCTGCATGGGGTGAATTTGGGTGTTTCACTTCCAAGGTTTTCATTTCTGTTCTGTGTAGAGTCCACTATATAAAATGAGGGGAAGGGTTTCCTATTTTCCTTTTCTATATCTGCTTAACTGTTCTGCCCACACATTCAGAATACCATGGAGCTCTTCAGAGAGAAGGGTTTTTTTTTCCTCATTCAGGGCTTTCAGAAATATACAGATTGCCACACAATGCTGAGTTTGCATGGATCCTCCACAAAGTGCTGTGGAAAAGACAGCATCTCTGCAAAGTGTCCCCCTATGGTTTGGACAAATAAATGGGAAAAAAAGCAGAAGACTAATCCCTGGGCATCTCAGTCAAATTCTAAATCTTTTGCCCAAAATGATCCATCATATTTCCTAGAGGTTTGAAGATTCAAAATTCCATAGAACTGTATAGAATGTGTTCCCACGTGTGGAGGAAAATATTGAAATGTGATATATTCTTAAACTTGGAAACAATTCTTTTCAAATATGCATCTGAGGAAACATTTATTTATACGCCTGAATGACTTATATCAGGTTTCCTTCAGGGGTCTAAAGGAGCACGTAGAGCAGTGATGATTTCCCAACAACTCAAGAAATAGGTTGAATTGACAAGAACTGATTCAAAGTCACCTAATGAACATCCATGACTAACGGTAGACTTAATCCTGAGTTTTCCCAATTCTTAATAAATTATTCCTTACTTACTTACTCCCTCCCTCCCTTTCCTCCCTCCCTCCCTTTCCTCCCTCCCTCCCCCCCTTTCCTCCCCTCTCTTTCTTTATTTCTCTGTCTCTCTTTCTCTGTCTATGTCTCTCTTTCTCTGTCTCTCTCTTTCTCCAGCCTGGACTTAATGGCCAACCTTTAAAGGAAAACATATTTGAGGGAATACACTTACTGTAGGTTCTTCTTTTCATCTTAGCCATGTACTTTATTCCCTGCTAAACACATACAAGCTGCCATGTGTAAAAATCCTTTTTATAAGGAAAGAATAAAGCCTTCCAATGGTATATAATGCAAAATGGTATATAATAGAGGCAACACACGGTCAAGCCATCACCTTTCCAAAAGAGCTTTCTCCCTTCATCTTAACATTAGCATCTAAATGAAGAGGGGGATTGTCATTAGGCATAAAACCAGATTGTGTAAAGTTTTATTTCTTGAATATAGATATAGATATAACAGCGGAGAAATCAATTACGGCTTTGCCGCCTCCTTCTTCTCGTTAGATACATCTGAAGCGTCTGTGTTGTGAATTTCGTTTATTTGCTGCTGGCCTAATAATCCCCTGCATGCTGGGAAAAACCTTTGTTTTCTGACAGAAGTAATAAAGCTGTCTCCACGATTCCCCTGTGTGAGACAAGGAGTGCTCCTGCTTTATTTAATCGGCTGGTGTGCTGTCTTTTCAAAGTAAACAGTTCATAGGGACCCAAGGAGGAAAGACACCCAGATGACAGGTCTGCCGTCACATAAAAATTACCAAAAGGGGGAGAGAGGGGGGGAGGGATGGGGGGGGAGGGAGGGAAAGATAATTGAAATAAAAAAATTCTTAGCCTGAGATGAAATAATAAGATGTCTTCACTTGAGTAATGTAGCATATATGTATGTCAGAGATGGGTTGCTCCCTGTTCAGCCCGGATTGGGTAAACCAATAGTAGCGGCAGCAGCATCGGGATGCTCCGCCCAATTGCCCGGATGCTTCTGTGCAGAAGCCTTGCACGCACATGGAAGTGCGCACGAGAGCACATGCTGGAGCACACGCAAGAGCGCACCTGAACTGGTAGTAAAAAATTAGCAACCCGCCTATGTATGTATATATGCAAGTACATACGTGCATATACCTCAGGTCTGGCACAGAGTGTGCCAGAGTGTGGCATAGAGTGTGAAGCTCCTAGCCAAAGTGCTTGGGGTCCCCTCACGGATTTCTCTCAGCCCCTGCCCCAATTCACTCTCTCCCCAGCGAATAGAGCGTGTGAGAGAAAATGAAGCGATCTTAACAGCAGTGGGAGGCTGGCTGCTTCCTTTTTTAGCATGTCCTGAGCCCAGTCACCCAGAACAACTTGTGATCCCCGGACAAAGCTTCTCCCAGCAGGTGGCCATATCAAGAAATTTTCCTCCAGGAATTAGATATTATCCCAGGAATCAGCGCTGAGTCAAACATAATGCCCCATCCTGCTGGGTCAAGTAGGATTTCATTTCAATTTCTTTACACAACGATGCGTTTCATCTTGTCTGCTCACAATGACAGTGCTCAGGCATGAAATAAATTGAAGTGCTTGAAAGGCTGAATTATCCCTTGAACCTGCAGCATTCCCGACCCCCAAACACACATTGTCAAGTGAGTTCCTGATAAGCAGGATCTTCAGCCAGTGTTTGTGCTGCTTGGCTTCCTTTAATCACAGTCCCTTTTGTAAAAGGGATTTTTTTTGGGGGGGGGGAGAGGGGGAGAGATAAATCATTGCTGAGGAAAAAAAAGGTCATTTTCAAAAGGCTTTAAGAGCTTCGTTTTGTGTGGCTTTTCAAGGTGAAACAGGTAATTCAGTGCACTGGAAGTCTTTTGTATTCAACTTCATTCACCCATCCTGCCACTGCTACCAACAAAAAAAGTAATGAAATAGGCTCAAATAAAGTCCTTTATTAGGCACATCTCCTAACTAGATTCAAGGAGCATTTTTGTTGTTTCTTAGACATGAACATACACCTTCCTTGAAAAAGTTATCTAAAGCAATTTAGTCAAGGGTTAATCCGTGCATTGCTTTTCCAATTTGTTTAATAACAAGAACAACATTTCCCTCTCCCAGGTATCATTGCTGAAATCTCATCTCTGATGGTATTGCTCTATGACTGGATTTTTATCAAATGGCTGAGTAGGTAGATGGAGACATAGAAAAAAGACGAGAGAAACAACGTAGTCTCGTTTGAAATCTGCATTTCTTAATTTAAAACCCTTTCCAATCTATCTAGCTCTGTCTATCTCTCTCTATATATATATTGTGAGTTCCTGCCTGAACATGTTGGAAAAAAATAAACATTTTGCACTAAGAGGAAAATAGAAATAAACAAAAAAAAAAAAAGAAGAAGAAGAAGCAGCAGTAAGCAGCTGGATGGAAATAATGTAGGACACAAATATAAATTGCATGATATGTACTTCTTTCATAAAAATGAATACTGCAAGGTAAATCTATTTTTCTGTTACATTTTATTTTCATTCAAATTATTTACAGTAAAAAAAGCCTCTTAATTTATAATCCTTTCCTTCAGCTAAATTTTTAAAAATGATTTTCAAAGCTAAAGGATTTATTTTACAGTAACACTTCATTCTATGAGATATGGATGAATATGAATCAGTTGATATTTATATGAATTAACTAAGCTTGTCTTTTTAAAAAAAAAAACAATGGATTTAAAGACAAACTTTTTTGTAATTATACCACATTTTATTCAAAATATTTATCAGAATTTTTTTTAAAACCATGGAATTTATTGCCAGATCTATATATTAAAAGAAGAGAGAGAGAAGGATCAGGAGGAGGAAGCCTCTTTCTGCATTGTATTTACAGTATCTACACAGATAGGAAAGAAAAGTGTACCAAATATCTTAACCTTGCAATTTGTTTCTATGATGAAGGAAAACATTACCTTTGTTTCTGTGGTTTGACACAGAAATAACAATCAAATGTAATGTGCTTCTGACCTTTAGTGGTTTATCATTTATAGCACAAGAATGGTGCGTAAAGTCATCCTCCTTCCAGCAACTTCTCAGCCTCCTTTTAATATCTCTGGCAGTAAATGGAGACTTTGTAAATAAGCAAAACCTTTTGCTATTGCATTTTCTCCAAAATCAAAAAGGGTGACTAATTTTCTTCTAATATATTTCAAAGATTTTTATTATAATTTGACTAAATTGCAGTTGAAGTCAAAGTAACTGTTTAGTAAATCTATAAAACATCTGTTTTTGGAATTGTTTACCTTCCTTTTGAATCATTACATATTCTTTAATGGTTTATCATTTATAGCACAAGAATGGTGCGTAAAGTCATCCTCCTTCCAGCAACTTCTCAGCCTCCTTTTAATATCTCTGGCAGCAAATGGAGACTTTCTGGTAAATAAGCAAAACTTTTGCTATTGCATTTTCTCCAAAATCAAAAAGGGCGATATGCTTTTAAATTTTCTTACAGAAAGGGCAGTTATAGCATCCAGGTTGTACTATGACTGAAATTGTAAATCTTGAACCGGAGGAAACCAAAGAACTCTGACCGTGCCATTACAAGGAGTGAGAAAATGCAGAATTCAAAGCGCTCATTGCAAACAATCCTTTCATACAGGGCAAAGAGATGTTTCAAAGCTTGGCTTCAGCTCCGAGGAGTTTGAAAGAATAATCCACATTATGATTGAAGATAGAAATGTCTTAACTTTGAGGTCTGGCATTGAGTTTTGTGACTTCTTATAGATGTGCTCTACTAACATACTGGAATATTGTAATTTCTTTTCTTTTCTTCTGAATGTTAATAGAACTTCTTTCTCTTATTGGAGCCAAGTGCCTGTACTGTGAACTAGGACTGTTGATAACAAAGACAGTTATGTTTTAGCCAAGAGGAAACGAAGGAATAGTTATTATTGTCACAGGAGCGGTGGAAGCATTTATATGAGAGATAAAAAAAAAAAGGACGCTTGTACTTTGCACCTGAAATGGCATTTCACGGCTCTGCAGGATTTGGCAGAGTAAAACAACCATCTATGTTCAAAAGGACCATAAAACCTGATGAAATGAGAAGTGTCTCAGTATAGTCCACAATGGAAAAAAATATATATAGAGAGAGTAAATCACAAGCAGTTTAATGACTTGATTTAGAACTTATCCCAGATATTCTGCCACACTTGACGCAGAATGGAAGATTCATTTTCAGTCCCAAGTTTTCAGGGGTGACAACATAGTCAAAAGAGGAGTAGTGGCTGCTTTGGAACCTGCAGACATAAGGACCTGATTGGACTTTCAAAAAAAAAGAGAGCACATCTGGTTAGAGGCATAGAAGAACTTATGGTGGGCCAGTGAAGATGTCGAGCACCCAGACATTCTGAACTCCCATAGAAGGGCAGTCCCTATATCAGGGGTGTCCAAAGATGAGAACTTTAAGACTGGTGGGCTTCAACTCCCAGAATTCCCCAGCCAGTGTGGCTGAGGAATTCTGGGAGTTGAAGTCCACCAGTCTTAAAGTTCCAAAGTTTGGACACCCCTGCCCAGATGGTAGCACAGAGACAGTAAACTCCAACTCCTTTGTGACATTTACTGCTTGCCCAGATTTTTCCAGCCCAAATCCGATAGTCCTAATATAGATGCAAATTTTTGCTGTGGTTCTACACTCCAAACCACCTTTCCTGCAATGCTTCCCACGAATGGGTTGTGAGAGGCATCAAATACAGCCATCACTTTATTAATGGATGATGAATGTCGGGAAGACGATCCCCACCTCACAGATTTGTCTTGGGCCAAACAGTTTTATTTAAGCTCTTAACAAATGATGTAAAACTCAAAATAACTTCCAGAAAAACAGAGCCTTTCAACTCATAATTACAGAACTTTAAAATCAGTTCCAATTCTCTATTTAATAATACTGTAAGACAAGGGGGAAAATCTGTTACGGTTTATTGGTGAAATCTTCCTTTCATTACACTCTGCGATTTGATTTGATTTGATTGATATTTTCATGGTTTGCATTTTTAAAGGATGTTGACATTTGAACTAAATAAATTACTAGTGCTCCATCTGAAGGCAGGTCCTTATGTGAAGATTATTGGCCTTTCATGTGTTCATGTGTTTTCTGATTCACAACCATTTCCAGACTCTGGAATATTCTTTCTACTCATCTACTTCTGAGCACGTGCCTGCATGTTTATAGAATGTATATTTCTATTCCAAATATATTATAACTATACAAGCATATAATTTCATTCTACATAAATTTGATCCATTTCCACAATATCAGAGCTTCATGAGTTCTGTGACAGGCTAGTTAAAAAAGAAACCCCACAGAACTGTTTACCTGATATATATATAACAAAATACAAATGTAATTTAAAATAAATACAGTTTGAATCTGATACAGGAGTGTAATAACAACTGATGCAAAAGATCTTTAGAAAGCAGTGTGAAGTTATGATTTAATAAGGTCATATTTTGATTGGAAATAAAATTTTAAAAAACCTTTCATATTCTGTTTTGGAAAATGAAAAAAAAGATAGAAACTAGTTATAAAAATATTTTAATAAATAGAAAATTTTATTCCATTTTAATAGGTCATTGTACAGAAAAAGGTACCTTATAGAAAATATTTCAAAAATTTTATGGTTCTAGTTTTCTTCTATAGTGTTTTAGCAATTCATTTTTAAAAAAAACTAATTTTCTTCTAATATATTTCAAAGATTTTTATTAGAATTTGACTAAATTGCAGTTGAAGTCAAAGTAACTGTTTAGTAAATCTATAAAACATCTGTTTTTGGAATTAATTGTTTACCTTCCTTCTGAATCATTACATATTCTTTTTGGGGAAAAAAATAAAAGTGTTGTAGTAGAAAATGAATATATTTTCTTCCATCATAGAAAGTGAATGATAATAGCTAACTTTCAAATTTTGTTGCAGTAATTTTAAGTGGAAATTGAATCTTACATCTAATCCATTAATTTACAAAGTGCCATGGAAATCTGACTCTAATTACCCTTTATAATACATATTACTCACATACATTCTTCTTCCTTGGAGCCTTGATGTTCATCCTAAAATTGTGCTCTGAGTACATAAGTGTGAGTATTGGAATTTCAGGAGAAAGACACAAAGAAGTAGTCTTATACAGAATGTCCTGAAACTCTTTATAAAAATGTGGAGTTATCATGTTCAGTGGCAAATGCCATATTTACTCAATATCTTTTAAATTAGAGCAAATATTTATTCTCACTCAAAATATGTCATTTTGTAATATTTTGAGAGATTCAATTACAGTTACATAATGGCAAAAAATATGGACACTTGTGTATGATGCAGGGGTTCCTAAACGTAACAATAATATAGGTGCACCTGTGTTTCTACACATACATCTGCTGCAAAATCCATTAAAATTATTGTTCAGTAAAGATGGAATAATGATTTTTTATTGCATGGCGGTTGATGGCCCACAGACTGTAAGCAGAGTTCTCCTTTTGGGCTTTCAGTTGGAAAAGAGCTGTAGGTTGGAACATGATTTCCATTGCTTTAGTTTGGGAGTTGTTGTTTAGAGGTGGGAATGTAATCACATATATTACATCACAGAGGCTTCTTGTTCCTAGGTGTATCCTGAGGTCTTTATATCACCAGATATTCTCATGCAGTTCTCCAGAAGGGTTACAAAACTCCAAATGATCCTTTCATGCATTTCTTTGCTGCCACCTAGTGGCTGTCAAAGAGCCTGTTTGATGTAGAGATTAAGGCACCAGACTAAAAATTGGAAGACTCTGAGTTCTAGTCTGGCCAAAGTCATCTGAGAGTCCTTGGGCAAATCATTCTGTCTTAGTCGTAAGAAGGATTTGGCAATGGCAAACCACTTCCAAAATCTTGCCAGGAAACTGCAGGGGCTAATTCAGGCAGTCAACAAATGTGAACACTGACTTGAAGAAGAAAAAAAAAGTTTCTTCTTGGATTTCCTCAGCCCAAATTTTGTCAGCCTAACATCGATGTGTTTTTAAAATCCTGAATTTTATCTTTTCCTTTCAATTCATGTTCATTCCATATATTTCATATTTTAAACTTGCATACAATTTAGAAATAAGTTGCTAGATTTCTAGAAGGCATTCATTTTGCTGGGTTTTTATATTTCCAGCCAATGTTTTTAAGTCACTCACACCAAAATATTTACCAAATGTATCTGAAGATTAGAGGCATAATGAATTCTTTCTGATGTCTCAATGCTTCTCCTCCTCCTTTCTTTCTGAAGATTAATTTATCTTTATGTTGTACATGGTTTTAGGAATTCCACAAGAAAAGACTGTCATTTTGATTTACCAATGCTCTTATTTTATAACCTAGTTAAAGCAACAATAACGAAATCAAGCTAAGTTCAGGATCAGCTTAAGCACAGAAGCAATATAGTGAAAAAGCCACATTATTAGATATCACAATTAATTACAAGGGAATATTTCCATATTTACAGAATTCATAATCTGACTCCCTGGATAGAACAACATTTAGTAAAAAAAAAAATCTACATGAAAATAAAACTTCATATCTGATTTCCCAATTACAATCCTAATGCTTTGGAATTAGATGGGATCAAACAACCCCAGGAACCATTTCATAGATGAGCAAAATACTGCATTATTCCCAGTCCAATAATCTTATCTTCAGGCAAAGCACATAAATACATCAAATAAAAAAGTGCTAAATATTCCCACATTCTGGGAAGTTATTAAAATGAACAAAATTCACTAAGCTAAGACCAAAGCTACTTTAAGATGAGAAGGTACAATGTCTCAAGTTGTGACTTGACAAAAAAAAAAAAGCAGCTGTACTAATGTTTTGTGTGTCTGTATGTGCTTTAACTAACTATAATATACTAAATTCTTTATTTCAGAAATAGTTTGTGTTTTTAATAAATTGCATTTATTGTATGCTACATTTTGTTTTTAAACCTATTCTTGCATTTGGGGATGTGCTTGGAATCATAACAATTGGAATCATATATATGATATATCATTGGAATATGCTGAAAATCCGAGCTTCTTCTGAAAATAAAAAGTGTGGCAATAAAAAGAGTGGCAATAAAAAGAGTGAAATAACTGGCTTGCCATGCAGGTCTGTGACACTTTCTCTTATTTCTCCCTTGCTACACTGTAGATAGTTGGCTAGAAATTGGGCACTCTTCATTTAAAATATAGAGCATATTCAATATGGTTTTATATAATATTTAATTGAAACCTATTTAGCATAGTCACAAAATGTATAAGTTAGCGCCAGACCTCCATGTTATGTTAATAACAGAAAAGTCAGCCTGGAGAACAGACTGATAGTTTGTTAGCTTATATGAGTCCCTTCTGGGGGTCTGAAGGGAGACAACTGTTCCATCTTTTGCTGTCCAGCTGATGAGCCAGACTGCCAACTCCAGGACAGAATTTGTTCATTAGCGAACTCAGACCAGTGATCTGGATGTGCTCACAGCATTCATTGCCAACCAAATGTCACCATAAAATGTCCACTAAATTCCCTCAACTACATCAGGAGCTGCAAAACCAGCTGAACTTCAGATAGAGCACAAAATTAATGGGCAAAATAATTCCGCAAATAACACTCTTGTTACTGTAATAGGGACATTGAATTAATCATCTATTTTTCCATAGCAAAGGCACTGAACTCTGGAGTCCTGGATGGTATGGATGAAGCAAGCACAAATGACCTCTAACGATTTATATAAGCACCAGCTTGTATTTATTGTTTCTCAATTTGTGCAAATGGAAAAGATATAATTCATTTAATTAGTGTATGGAGTCAACTTTCTTTCGTTTTCCTTAGAGAGCTTTGTACTTTAGAATTGTAGTAACATTTCCCTAACATTTATCTAGTCAATAGCCATGAAGTGCAATTGGTAGCAACTTCCTACAGTTGCACTGTTTGCAAATAATTAATTGGTTTTTTTTAAAAAAAGATATAATTATACATTGCCAAGAATAAACACAAAATATTATTTGCAAATATGTCTAGAAAAGCAGCTTATGAAACAGTCTAAAACTGCAGTAAGTTATATATTCATTACAAAATTATAGAAGAAAACTATTAATCAGAAGACAGTTAGAACTAGGTCAAAGTCAACTTTCTCCAAGTTAAAAAGGTGTTCTAAGAATTATTTATTGAGTGATTAATTCCTTATATTATTATTCCTTCTTTTGCTATATTTCAAAGTAACATACCATGCAGTAGTGGGATTCATATTTTTTTTTACTACCGGTTCTGTGGCTGGGGCTGGGCTTAGTAGGCGTTATGCGGCTTGGTGGACATGGTTTGATAGGCATGAAAGGGGAAGGATACTGTAAAATGACCATTCCCACCCCATTCCAGGGGAAGGATACTGTAAAATCCCCATTCCCTCCCCACTCCAGGGGAAGGATACTGTACAATCTTCCATTCCCTCCCCACTCCAGGGGAAGGTTACTGCAAAATCCTCATTCCCTCCTGATCAGCTGAGACTCAGGAGGCAGAGATTAGATATAGGTGGGGCCAATCAGAGGTGGTATTTACCGGTTCTCTGAACTACTCAAAATTTCCACCACCGGTTCTCCAGAACTGGTCAGAACCTGCTGAATGCCACCTCCGATACCATAAACTTTCCTATAATTATAATCTTGCAGTCTGAGAGAAGATGATTGGACCAAAGTTAACCAATTAACTTTGTAACTAAATTAGATTGAATTAGGCTATCACAGTACTATATTCTACATTATTCTCAATAAGAGACAGTTTGGCTAAAGGTTAGATTGGAAACTCTGATGAGAATCAGCAAAACTAAAGTCAGGTAAGCTGAATGCAGTGGTGAGATTCAAATAATTTAACAACTGGTTCTCTACCCTAATAATTTCTTCCAACAACCAGTTCACCAAGCTGCTCAGAAAGTTAACAACTGGTTTTCCCAAAGTGGTGCAAACTGTCTGAATCCCACCACTGGCTTAATGCCAGATGACCTTAAGATATGTTGATGGAAAGAACAGCAAAATCCAATATTTCCTTGTATTCCAAGTCCAAACCTTTTAGATCTTTTGTAGTTCAAAACAATATTATCCATTTGTTTGTATAAAAGATGAATGACTGGGTAGAAGTTCGTTGGGGCTGGAGCATCAAACAAGTTGAAAATTAAATGAAAAAGTTATTGAGAAAGGGAAATATTTGTAGTTCAAGGTTGAAATGAAAAGTCCTAGGTGCTCTCTGAACTTGGTTGTTGTTTCTGTAGACAATTCATTACCCAAATTAAATAACATCAGTGCAGCAGCTAGAAAACAACCAAACTCTAAGAGTACCAAAGACCCCCCATTTTTATTAAAATGCATTTTAAAAATTGGAGCTACAAGGTCATTGTCACGAGTTTCTGTGAACAGTTTCTGTATTCTGGAATAATTGCAACAAACAAGTCATTTTCAAAGAGGACTTGAGACCAAATTAACACAACCATACATTGTTTTCTTATTAAACTGCCTAGTGTTAAGATTCTTGGTCAGGGGATCCTTGATCACAATTTTTACTATCCTTGGTAACATATTGAGTTGAGGTTATTCTTAAATTTTTGGTGTTCTTTAAACATCCTTGGTAAAGAGAAAATTGTATTTTCCTTTCTATTTTTCTCCTACTAGCAGGTATTTCATCCAACAAATAAAGACATAAGGGATAAGTGGTTTGAATGAATTAGCATGGAGGAACCTGGTGTACTGTACGTTTTAGTGTTGTTGCCATTGTTGAAATAATGTTTTAAATCGACACATTAGTGTTTTATGTTTATTCTTACTGTTAGCCATCTAAGCAAGGCAATTTAATGAGCAAACAATGTTATGCATATAAAAATAATAATTCAATCCCAGTTTTACCAAGTTACATATTTCCATTACAATGGTCATCCTTGTCTGGAGATGGAACAGGACTCAGTGTGATGTCTCCTTTGGTCAATGCTTCCTCAGAGGCTGGCTTGAGGGGGAATGAGCTCATTCCTGGAACATCAGCAATTACCCTATTTTTTGAGTATAAAATGCACTGGAGTATAAGACGCACCAAGATTTTGAAGAGGTATTTTTTTTTAAAAAAAGGTTTTGAACTCTGAAGACCTTCCAACCCCTCTGCACACCTCACTTTTTTTGTGAAAAATGGGGTATGCAGAGAATTTGAGAGGCCTGCAAAGTGCTTCTGGGGGTAGGGGGGCAAAAATGAGTAAAAATGGCCCATTTTTTGTGAAAATAGGCCCGCATTTTGCCAAAAAACGGCATGCATAGCTTTTAGGAGGCTTGTAGAGTGCTCCTTGGGATTGGGGGGACAAAAATGAGCACAAATGAGCAAAAACGGCCCATTTTTTGTGAAAATGGGCCTGCTTTTTGCCAAAAAGAAAGGGCATGCATAGCCTTTAGGAGCGTGCTCCTGAAGGCTGGGGGGCAAAAATGAGCAAAAACCGGTCTGTTTTTTGCTCCTTTTTGCTTTCCCCAGCCCAGGAGCACTTTGCAGGCCTCCCAAACCTTCTGAACATCTATTTTTGTGAAGGGGACAGGGTTTCAGGAGGCCAAAAATGCTTATTTATTGTATAAGACGCACCCAGATGTTCACCCTCTTTTTGGAAGGAAAAAGGTGTGTCTTATACTCCAAAAATTCGGTATTGATCTTGAACTTCCAGCAGATCAGGCTTCCGCTGCGGACAGCTTGAAGGCCAATGGAGAAGAGGAGGAGTAGCTGCCAGCTGTAGTGAAGCTCAGGGCACACAGGGCAGGGAAGAGGGGCTCTGCCAGATTGCTGGGGAAAGGCTCTACCCCTCTTAATGGGCTGCACTGGGAGCTATTTAGCACGCCAGGCAGAGGAAGACATTTCTGGAAGCAATGTGTGTGGGTTGTGGTTGTGTGCTCATTTGTGTTTCCTGAGACACTGAATTATTATAACCCATGAGTTAACAAGGATGTATTTTAAGTTTTGCCTGGGAGCTTTATGTTTGTTTATTGGACTTACTGTTTGAGCAGCTTGCTGTTTATGTTCTGGACTAATTGGCTGGGGAATTAATCTGGCCTTGGTCATGGCTGGCTTCAGTTGGGACAGTTCATCTAAAGCCAGATGAAGAGAACTACTGGGGGAAGGCAAATAAGACCCTCCATAAACCAGACTCACATGTGAGTGTGAGTGGGGTAGCACACTCTGTTAAAAATTCTCCACTATTAATTTCAATGAGAGATTAGCTATCCAAGGAAGGGGGGGGCTCTATCTATCAGATGATCGTTGCTGTGCAAAGCATTATTTTCTATCACTTTGCCTGAAGCTAAGTAAAAACAGGTCCATTGTCTGGTTGTACCCGGAATGAGACAACTCACCACAGCCAACTTGTCCTGGTCAACTCACTGCGGGACAACTTGCCACGATCAACTTACATTGGGACAACTCACTGGGGGACAATTCAATAATTCAATTTAATTATTTAAAATAAATTTTAAAAATATTTTAATTTTTGTCATTTACATTTCATTTTGTGCCTCCTTTGGCATACTTTTTAATTATTCTAATTAAACTAATGTATTCAAATATTTTAATTATTCAAATATTTTAATTATTCAAATACTTAATTGATTATTGTTTTAATTATTCTACTATTTGTTCATTATTAGTGTAACTTTTGTCCTTCCAGATGATTAGGGGACTGGAGTCTAAAACATATGAAGAACAGTTGCAGGAACTGGATATGTCTAGTTTAATAGAAAGAAGGACTGGGGAGACATAATAGCAGTGTTCCAATATCTCAGGGGTTGCCACAGAGAAGAGGGAGGCAAACTATTCTCCAAGGCACCTGAGGGTAGAACAAGAAGCAATGGGTGGAAACTAATCAAGGAGAGAAGCAACTTAGAACTGAGGAGAAATTTCCTAACAGTTAGAACAATTAATCAGTGGAACAGCTTGCCTCCAAAAGTTGTGAATGCCTCAACGCTGGAAGTCTTTAAGAAGATGTTGGATAGCCATTTGTCTGGAATGGTTTAGGGTTTCCTGCCTAGGCAGGAGGTTGGACTAGAAGACCTCCAAGGTCCCTTCCAACTCTGCTATTGTATTGTCCCATAACAAGTTGGGCATGGTGAGTTGGCTGCAGCAAGTTGGGTTGAGATCTCTGAGAGATCTCTGCTTAGTTCACTTGCAAAGATCTCCCTACAATTGTGTAATGGGGCAAATATGCTAACTATGAACACTGTCGTAGCATGAAGCAAGAGTGGGATACAACTTACTTCATCCCTGCAATTTCCACGCCCCGATATCCATTGTATTAAATTCTGAGAATGGGGAGATGCTCCGCATTTAGAATTTCTCACCCAATGACTGAAAACCTTCATTATGCAGCAAGCAGCATAATTATTCAGCAAGCAAGCAAAAATGTTAACTTTCTGAGGAAAGTATGCCCAAATTAATTTCCTGAATTCTAGCATTATGATACCAAAGAAATGACCTTTTCTCCACAATAATAATTGCATTATTTTTTTAATTTTTATTTCTTATTGTATTTATGTCACAATAAATGTAAAATAAATGCCCCCCCCCAGGACATTCATGTAGGCTAACAATAAGGAAAAAAATAAACTTTAGCATCTCATTAAGCAGTTTAAACACTATTAAACTAACATGAATTGTTCTGAGTGCAAAAAGAAAGCTTTTGTTCTAAAAGTATAGTGGAAGCTTTTGGAATTAGAAGAATGTGGTTAGGATCATTTACAGGCTGGGTATCATGTAGTGCTGAAAATTATTCTAAATAGTCATTAGCAGATATGATATTCAGCGGGTTCTCACCAGTTCTGGAGTGCTGGTAGCGGAAATTTTGAGTAGTTCAGAGAACTGGTAAATACCACCTGTGAGTGGCCTCACCCCCATCTATTCTCTGATTCTTGAGTCCCAGCTGATCAGGAGGAAATGGGGATTTTGCAGTAATCTTTCCCTGCCACACCCACCAAGCCACACCATGCCCATCAAGCCACACCCACAGAACTGGTAGTAAAAAAAAATTGAATCCCACCACTGGTCATTAGGATTATTGCCTCCAAGTAAAAAAAACATCCCTATCGGTACTAATCCTACCTTGGAATCATTATTATATTTCAGGATGCCTATATAAAGAATTCAGAGGCAGATGGCTTCACCGTGGTAAGATTCCAACTTTTAATATTTTTTTGGGCCACCTGCAGAAATGGCATAAATATTGCTTTGCAATTCTACAAGAGGCAGATTTATCTGAGAACATATGCTTGTTTTGCTTTTTAAGGCCAACATTGTTTTTCAGCTTTCTCAAAAGGCTTATGTTGATTTTTACTCAACATGAAATGACCCCTTCTCTCCCCGCCCCCCTCAACCAAATGCCAGTCCCAATATCCATGCCTTAAGATTTGCTCAGAAGGATTTCCTTGGTGTATTTCTAAGGAAGACAAAGGTCTCTACTACGGCATTAGTGTATGTAACTCACTCTTCAAAGAAATGTAAATCGTGTTGCCTTCCCTCTATTCTTGACACAAGCTAAAAGCTTTCTGTTTGCCTAGGCCTTTTCGTCTGTCAATTTCTTCGCTTATAATCTGCCTTTTGCATGTTTTATGACTAAACTCTATTACTGTATTTTAAGGTTATATGTTGATTTTTGTTTCTTACTCAGCCAGTTATTTTTAGATGAAAAGCAATTTTAAAATCTTACTGCCATGACCGTTGCAAACAATCTAGATCTCTGAGTCTTTAAAATAATTCCTAGTAGTAAAAATCTAACTGAAAATCCAGTTCCAGGCAGAGTATCTATAACTCAATTTTAAAAGTTTTCTAAATGCAATAATTCTAGCAGTTCATGATTTAAAACTGTAGTCTTCCAAGAGTGTTGATCAGCTCATTAAATACATAAAGTGTCACAATCCCATGTCACAGTTCCTTAATTTTATCAGATATAGTTTTTTTCCCTTGAAAATCTTCTTAATTACTTTAAAAAATAGCTTGTTTTCTTGGTAATTCTTAATAGAAAGAGATGCCATTTTTTGGACTATTTTAAATCCCCAAGCTGGGCAATGGTAGTAGAGTTATCAATTCTTCCCTCTAGTCACTGTGTAATATGAGGGTTCTCCTCCTCCTCCTCCTCCTCCTCCTCCTCCTCCTCCTCCTCCTCCTCCTCCTCCTCCTCCTCCTTCTTCCATCAAGTTCTGGCTTTTGATCTTCTGGCAGCCTTCATTCTATTGATGCAACTAAAATTGACCAAGCAGATAATTTTCATTTCATTTATTAAGCATCAATTTTTCCCATGATCATTTTATGAGAGAGCACAGACAGAACTAGAGCTATAGGAATATGTTTTCCTTTAAGTACTAGATGAAGTTGATACTTATCTTATGGGTTATGCTGATCAGTGAAACTAATTCTACAGTTCAAAATAGAATAAAGTAAGATTTAAAAGGGTAATCTGAGGCTACTAGGATATTCCTTATATTTTTTAGTTATTTGATGTTAGATATTTTCTGATCAATGCTGAACTCTTTATGCCAGTAATACATTGTTAATAGTCAAGTCAAAGAGATTTCCAAATATGGAATTCACATACCCACATTCCCTTCACTCTATTAAGGTACTGCTTCAAATTCTCCATGCAATATCATAATGAGTTCCCTTAAAATGGATTTCAGTTTATCTAAAATTACATCTTTGGAAAGACATACTTATTTTCAAAGAAAATAATAATTATTTTTTACAAAGAAAGGCGTCAACAATCCTTGAATGCTAATATATGAACAATTTCTTTTTGAGAAAGTGATGTAATCTAGGTTATAACATAAAGAAAAGCATTTGATTATAAAATTGTATCAAGTAATTGACTTGGTTACAATGTTTCAAAACTAATAAGTTATCTCACTGACTTTCTATGGAACAAGTATATATACTGATATTTGTGTCAGTAACTATGAAATAACATATATATATATATATATATATATATATATATATATATATATATATATATATATATATATATATATATATATATATTAGATTTTTTACAACCCCTGGTAAGCCCCAATTATGGGAGGAAGCTAACTGCTTCCATCATCTGTCCTTCGGCTCGTCACAAGAGTCCATCACGACAGAAACCCAATATTTTTACTGTTGCCTTTGTTATATTTTGTGTTTTTTAATTTATTAATAAATTTATTTATTTATTTATTTATTTATCAGCACAAATAAAAAACACTATATATATATATATATATATATATATATATATATATATATATATATATATATATATATATATATATATAGTGTTTTTTTATTTGTGCTGATAAATAAATAAATAAATAAATAAATAAATATATTTATATATATTCTGAGGTTTTCACGGGTGTTGGTATGTAGGTCTCTAGTTATTCGGGTTTTCTCCCGCGTAAAATTGGAGGTGTTTTGGCGACATTTCAACGAAGTCTCCTTTGTCATCTTCAGGCTTGGTGCTTCCAGGAGCAATGTGAGATCTCGGCTGTTTCTTCCTTTTAACTGCCAGTGGGGGTTTGAACTGATTGGGTGGGAGCTTGGCTGTGTTCTGATTGGTTGGAGGTGTGTCCTGATTGGGTGGAGGTGTGTTCTGATTGGTTGGGGGTTTGTGTTTCATGTGAGGATAGGAGGGGTTTAAAGAGCCTAATGGTGCATTTGCAGTCTGGCTTCTGGTCCTTGGTCGTGCCTCCTCATCAGTGTGGGTTTTTGTCTGCTTTCTTTGTGGATGTTTGGTGGTGATATCCTGTGTGGCTTTGTGAGTGTGGGCTATTTTATAAACTCATTCAAATTTTTAGAGAATTGCTTTTCTTATAAACCTTTTCTGGTTAAAGTCTCCCCCCCCCCCAAGTCTTTATTAACCTAATCACCACATTGTCATGTTCCAACCAATGCCTTAATAAAATCAGGAGCCTCAAGCCATTTTGCAAGAAAAATCCAGTTGTGTATTAGGAGTGCCATGTTGGCATGAACTAAGTTAAGCCAGCTCTGACTTCACCCAGTTCACACCTTGCCTCTGACCCTGTTGCCCCTCCACACAAGGTATGTCACCAGTCACATTCCCCAATGAAGCAATTTCACGGGTTGTAGAAGTCACTCCCTCTGGCGGTTGTAGGTCTTTGTGGAGATGGACTTGACTTCAGCTGGCTAGCATGTGTTTTGTTTGGACTGAGGTGTGAATTCCTCAGTGCAGCTGTGAGGTGCGATTTCCCATCCCTCTACCTATGGCAACTCAGGAGCAGGTCAGGAAAGCTTCATGATTTGACACACAACACATTTAGTAATGGGTGATTACCACTGCCTGTTTTCTGAGTAGTTTGTGCATCTTAAAGTTGTTTAGAATGTTATAGACAAATTCAGCAGTGATTATTAGAAAACCAAGCAAAACTCTTTCCCTGAAGTATCAGTTATCTGGTTTAGACTTTGGTAATAATCAGTCCTGACTTATAGTGTGAATAAAATGTCTTATTTTGCCTATCATAGACTTGCATTTCAAAGAAAAGTTAATAAGTTGCTCAATACTGCCTTCCTTAAAAGCAGACAAGAGGAAGCAAAGAATGTTCAGTTACAAATATTGGCAAATATTATATAAACTGAGCTGATAAATATGACTGAAAATGATGCATAATTTAGAATTAGAGTTCAATTTATTATGTTAAATCCATATATGGAAAGAGCTGTGCATTTATATGGAGCAAAATAGATCCCTAACCAGGCTTCCCCCTCCCCCAAGGTTTCATTAATTTATAAATAATTATAGATCATCTTAATGGCATCAGTATAGTAGATCCAAGCAATCTTAAATGATTTGTAAGGAAAAGAAACTTTGAGAAATCAGCTTATCTGTATGTCAAACTTGGGGTATCTGATCATACATCATATTCACCTTCACTCCAACTCTACCCAGCCTTCTAAAGTTACCCTTGCAGTTTGAGGAATCGGGAAAATGGTATTCTGCCAGTACAGCTGTATTTTACAATTTCTTAGTCATTTCCTAACGGTAGTAGTGAGAACAGTTCAACAGTAGTGCAATTATCTCAAGAAATAATGGTCAAATTGAATTTGGGTGGGCATTTGTTTGGGATGATTTTAATTTGGGTTGCTGGAATGAGCAAGAACAGCTTAATTGACTCAATTCTATGAACCCAAAATTCTATAGTCTGCTACATCATTTGTACCTAGTTTATGAAGTGTTGCTTCTGATACGGACATGATTATCAGGAATCAGATATTTAAAAGTTCATGGTCACAGTCATAGCAAACTTTCCAAACTCCTAATTTATGAGCCAGATGGAAAGTAGAGTCCACTTGTATTTTCACATTTGTAAGCACCTGTTGATACATAGACATCATATACCTGATCTCACAAAAGTTGACACAGGATGTGCCAGTTTGTTAATATATATTTTTTTCTGAACCAGAATAAGTCATCTGGTTAAAAAAGAGCTGTTGGAAATTCTCAGAGATAATAATGTTGTGATAATTGCTTTATGCAACTATTATCAATTGATTTAAATAGTCCACAATGAGCATCTATTTTTCTGCATATTAGGCATTACAACAATAAGCATGCCTGAATTGATGATGCACAGGAAAAAGAACCCGAAGTAATTACAAAACTAATATAGTCAAACACATGTGTTTTTATAAATAGAATGAGAACAAATGATGAATATATAATTGTAAAAGATTTTTTTTAAGATCTCTGTTGAATAGAGATTTCAGGTGTTGCCATAAAGATGCTTGAATAATTCTTTTTCAGTCACAATTCCAGGAATTATGCTCAACTGACTACTAGACTCAGTTGAATTTTATTTTTAACTAACAAAATTTAAAGTTACAGCTGTTTAAAACTGCTTTCTGCAATGAAATAATTACCTACAGTTTACAACTAACTGTTCCTTTGGTAGCATCCCTGGGTTTGTCTTCAAATAATTTGTGTGTGTGTGTGTGTGTGTGTGTGTGTGTG
This sequence comes from Thamnophis elegans, assembly GCF_009769535.1. Taxonomy (NCBI): domain Eukaryota; kingdom Metazoa; phylum Chordata; class Lepidosauria; order Squamata; family Natricidae; genus Thamnophis; species Thamnophis elegans. Next base: position 23,145,710 of record NC_045544.1, read on the forward strand.
CACGCAAGTGTGTGTGTAGGCACAAACTAAGGCTATGTAGAAGATAATAATTAAGAATGTTACTTTTGGGTGCATGGTAGCACAAACAGCACCTATCAGAAGTGTTTTAAAGCAGCTACATCTTTTCCCAAAATCGTGCAACTGCCCTTCATATTTTAAAGAACCTCTTTGAAACTAAATACAAAGCACTCCTTTTAAATATATAGAACTGGATGTCATAAAATATTTTTCTTTAAAACAACCTATCTTTTTAAATCTTTCTTTTTATCTGTCTTGATTCCTGCAATCAAGAACCACTAAGAAAATTGGGCTACAATAGGCAAAGGGAAAGGTTGCCCTCGCACATATATACTATTAGTATTACTCTTTCATCCAAATCAAACAGCGACCGACAATGTACAATATCAAATCAGATAAACCCTGTCTTCCTCTTTCCTTATAGTTACACCTCATATTTCATTTTTTTCTCCCATGATACACAAATGTGGATATATTATTTTCCCACTGTTGAAGTGGTGCCTCAATTGTCAAAACAGGTATTGTCTGGAATAAACCTCATCCTAGTGAGGACATTCATTTTTGTGACGGAATTCTCCCAGCAATGACATTTGTATGTTTCTTTAAAACACACATATTTGTAAAACTTCATTCTATGTCTTAACATAGTTATTTTGAAATAACGTACATTTCATATTTGTCCTTGTGATAATCAGATTACGGTACTTTCATCTCTGTCTTAAAATCCATTTACTTTTACTTTATCAATTCTGTTTTATTTTCTATTTTCATGTCGTTTGTTAGCATCATCATCTGCTTGTTGATCTTAAAACCTGCTAATGCATCAATATTTTTCAGATTCCCCATTAAGGTTTCCATTCCCTTTAAAGGAAACCTCTGATAAAATGCAAATAAAATAAAACCTTTATTTGCATCCCAAAACATTCCTAAATCAGTACATTCATTGAAATTATTTTCCCAAAAATATATTAATTTATTTTTACAATCTTCCACAATTGCTTCCTTCTATAGCAGCAGTCTCCATCTAAAAGAACTGGATTTCCTTGTACAGACCAAACTCACAAAATTATGATTGGAAAAAGATGTTGGCAATAGGTTTAGAAATCAAGTTTAGAAACTTTAATAGGCAAATTATTGGAAATCTATATCTTACCAATTCTAGAAAAAGGATCTAGGTGTTTCAAAAAAGTAAGTGTGCTCTCTTGAACTGCCATTTTTCTGTCTCATATTTTCACAAGCCTTAAATTGCTCATCAAATCAAAGAAAATCTTTAGCGATTTGTCTCTCTTTAGTCCAAGGTTTTATCCAATAGGTTACATAGAGTCCTATGTAGCCATTGTGGTGCAGTGGTTAGAATGCAGTACTGTCCAATGCTAGCAGTTCAATCTTGACTGGTTCTAAGTTGACTCAACCTTTCATCCTTCCAAGGTCGGTAAAATGAAGACCCAGATTGTTGGAGGCATAACACTGGCTTTGTAAACTGCTCAGAGAATGCTGTAAAACACTGTGGAGCAGGATATCTAAGTGCTATTGCTACATACCCTATATGCCCTGCACCTAAGATAAAGAAATATATGCTACTACTGAATTCCTCCTTGCCAATCTTCTGATAGAACCATCAGCAATGTATTAGTATATAATAAAGATAAAGATAATGTCATGTTTTCCAATTGTAAAGTGACCAAAACATTTAAAACTCTAATTTAAAAAAAACAAAACAATATGAGGCATATTATTTGCTAATTCCAAATCTATACACAACTTTGTGTTCAGAGGCTGACACAGACCAGTAAACAACGAGACATTTAAACTTCAGTTAATGTTGATCTTCTATACAGAGATGTACATATACATCTATATACAGAGAAGGTCACGGTGGCTCAGTGGCTAAGATGCTGAGCTTGTCGATCAGAAAGGTCGGCAGTTCGGCAGTTCAAATCCAGAGTAAGCTCCTGTTACTTGTCCCAGCTTCTGCTAACCTAGCAGTTCGAAAGCATGTAAAAATGCAAGTAGAAAAATAGGGACCACCTTTGGTGGGAAGGTAACAGTGTTCTATGCGCCTTCAGTATTTAGTCATGCGGGCCACATGACCACAGAGACATCTTCGGACAACGTTGTCTCTTTGGCTTTGAAATGGAGATGAGCACCGCCTCCTAGAGTCAGGAATAACTAGCACATATGTACGAAAGGAATCATTATCTTTACCCCTATACAGAGATACAAATTCATGTAGATATAATTTTTCATTCATAGATTTGGAAAACTTCTTTATGACATTTTAACATCTTTTTCACAGATTATTTCTTAGAAGGAAATCTCTAGACCAATAATTTTCTTAATCTTTTTAAAAACCATGATTTTTGAAAAGATGTTTGAAGTCCTTGATTTTACCCCAGGGCTCATGGCCCTTTTTACTTCTCATTTCTAATCCCTCAACACTGTTAATCAAGTCTTCAGTACTTTTAATTATTATTCAACATCTTATTTAGGATTAGAATTCTTTTTTCTGTGATTACCTTATGAATATAGTTCATCAAATATTCATCATACAATTACAATTTAAAATATAATTCCTACAAAGATGTCTTCAAAGTAAAGAAAGTGAGGACATTGGAAACAAGCACTTTTTACTAAATCAATAAACATTATGTATTTCCTCCTCAACATTATACCTATTTAGAATAATAAAGGAAAATGCATTTCTAGCAAAATTACAAATAGATCAAGATAAGACTTCCATAACATATCTTCCTTCCTCTAGAGCTTGAATATTGTTAAGCTGCATCATTAAGGAATTCCCTTGTTAAGGAATTATCCCATCAAGATGGAGTAATTTGTCTATTCAGTTTCCTTTTTGGACTCGATCAGAGGTGGGTTCCTCCCAGTTCGGACTGGTTTGGCCAAATAGGTAGTAACTCAGCTGGACACATCACCGTACCAGTTCTAGCATTGGTGGTACCTTCTTGATTCTCGGTTCTGCACCTGCACAGAACAATCTTCATTGAGAAAATATATTTTTCCCCTTTCTTAATGTTGTGCACATGCACAGATCTGTTTAAGTGCAAATGTGCACGTGCACAGAGCAAAAATTTTCGGGTGTTGAACCAGTAGCAATGCCGGCAGGAACCTACCCCTGGACTCGATCCTTTTCACTTCAAATGTGTCGTGTGCAACCTTCCTCACTGGGCTTTGAGAAATTTTTTTAGTGAATTTGGGTGGGGGAAGGATTTGTCATGTGATGATTTAATAGCACCAATCAGCAGCTTTTTTATGGGATGACAGGCAGTATAAATGTTATATGAACTCTCCTTCAGAAATGATCAAAGTAAAAAACTAATTTCATCAATCTTATACAAAAACCACTAGAATATACCATACTGTACATTTTGGCTCCTTCATCTGTTTCTTTAGAAGCAGGACAACCATCAGAAGTACTCCTGTTTTTCGGAAAGTTCAGTTGCCTCTTGAAAAAGCACCTTTGGGACAGTCACAGGAGTCTCTTGCACTGCTTCAGAGTGGCCAAGGCACGTGGTTGCTCACCACTGGTAGGTTCCGCAACCAGTACGGTGCAATGGAGCTGGGTGTCCACCACATGAACACATGCAGCATGTACGAGCGCACGTGCAGCATAAACATGCGTACTTACCGCCTACGATGCTCTGCGATGCCTCCGTGACACTCCAGCTGCTTGGTGGAGCATCATGCAGAGGCTGTACTCTCCAAGCGCATGCGCAGAAGCCCCGAACAGCTCAAATACAGTTAAGGAGTGCAATCATATCCCACCACTGTTGCTCACTGATAGTAAGTGGAATCTTCCTTCCAATTTGTTTTAGTTTTCTCTCATGACAATGAGGCTTAGTAACATGGCACCAATTGTAGAAAATTAGCACCCACCCCTCTCCTAGGAGAATGAAATATTTTGAGAAATATTAAAAAGGACAATTACATTTCCCTGGATGGGAAATGGGGAAACATATTTCCTCAGAGGGAGAAAGCAGCCCCCACCTTCCTTAATAGCCCAAAGCAGATGTCAGCACTTAAGAGATAGATAGCTCTATTCATATGCAAAAATTCCCTGCAGCAAGGTCTGAACAAAGGCAGAATGGGGTTAGCCCTCACTCAAGATCCAAAACAGGAGGAAAACACAATAGGAATTGCCCGACACCATTTCGGGACCCAAGCCTCCTCATTACATCATCTCAGAGAGTCCAAACTTCAACCAAACATCTCAGACAACCTACAAAGCCAGCTACATGGCCCCATGGGAGTCTGACAACACACAATAGTATACATGTTCTTGCCCAGGAACAGGAACCTCAAGTTCAAAGCCCAAGAGAAGGTATAAAAACCCCTCATTCTCAACTCCGTGTGGTCAGCTTCATCATTAACCATCTTTCCAATCAACCTCCATGTTTCCACTGTCTTTCTCCCAGCATGGAACTGAACCAGATGGATATTTCTTCCAACACAGGCTTAACATTTATTTAGATATCTGTGGCATGTACTAATGTACTCATTTTATTGTGACCCTGACAAGCTTGGGAGGGCTGAGACTTGAACCTGGGTCCTCTATATACTTTGCTAATTTGTCTCTTGGGCATTTTATAGCCCACGTATGCCTACTTACTTTCTGTAGAGCTTAAATGACCTCTCTAAAAGGTTTCACTTTATGAGCAAGAGTTGGCTGCTGATAGCTATCGTTGCATTTTAATTATTTTAATTCGTCAAGGTGCTCCGTCACCCTGCTTGATTTGTAACTCTGGGTTGCAGGTATTGCTAATGAAAAAGAAGGTATTCAGACAGAATGGTTTAGGTTTCCATGATGGCTGTGACTGTCATTGATCTTCAGTGCACATTCCCCCATTTCTAATTGAATGATTGGTATTTAGAGCAGCTTTTTGCAAGCAAAGAAGCTTTTTGTATTTTCGTACAGGTAATCCTTGACTTAGAGACTCTAAATGGTCTCATTTAGAGACCATTCAAAGTTACAATGGCACTGAAAAAAGTGATTCATGATCGTTTTTCACACTTATGACCGTTGCAGCATCCCTATGGTCACGAGAGGCCGGATGAGGCAATGCGTCCCTAGATGTGAGTAATGTCAAGTTGGCCATGCCAACACAGTCACATGACCACCCAGCCATACCCACCCAACCAGTCATTAGAGCAGAGAACCAGTTTTAAATTATTTGAATCCTACCACTGGTGGAAGTGTTTTCAAATTTGCAGAAATCTTACCTGCAGAGGAGCCAAGGAACCAAACAATTTAATACAGGCTCCTCCATAGCAGATATCTCAATTTGTGTTACTTGAGCAATTGAATCAAGCAGCAGAGGTAGAGAATGATAGCTCTGGAGAAAGTGTATGTTTAGCTTACATTTGTTAGTAGAATTAAAGCTCAGATCTTCATCATTATCTTTCAGCTATTGAACAGATGTTTCTGATATTCTTGAACAGCTTATGAATGTTCTGAAGTCTACTTCCTAATACAATCAACATGGGCTATCCTGCAACTGCAGAAAAATAATTTTGAATCTTAGTTATTCACGAGATAGACACAGATATTGTATCTTAGTTTGCAAGTGAGTCACTGCTGCATCCCAGCTGTTCATTACCATATGAATTTATCATATCCTCTACAACATTGTTATCTGGAGTTGATTTTCCTTGTTGTGAGAGGCAACACAAGTTATTTTATGTATCTGAAGACTGAACTCTGACAAGCAATGCATCAAGAGTAATGATAACAAATGGTTTACACTCCGGCATTAGTCACTGAAGATTCCCACCCACCCGTTCCTCAAGACGAAAATTACTGGAAGATTGCAAATCAGAATTCAAGACCCAATGAAACTTTTAAGAAGAGGAATGTTTTATTGCTTATTGTATCCCAACTGACAACATAAGCCTGCCAAACTGCACACATGCAATGGTCAAAGTCAGAAGTGATAAACTCATAGAAAAATTACAGGCTTCCTGTAATTGGGAGGCAACGTCTTAAGGTGGTTCTTCTCCTACCTCTCAGACAGGTTGCAGTCAGTGTTGGTTGGGGGACAGAGATCGACCCCTAGGCCCCTCAAATATGGGGTGCCGCAGGGTTCGGTCCTGTCCCACATCCTATTCAATATCTACATGAAGCCGCTGGGTGAGATCATACGCCGGCACGGGATCAAATATCATCAATATGCGGATGATACTCAATTGTATCTGTCCGCCCTGTGCCAACTCAGCGAAGCAGTTGAAGTGATGTGCCAGTGCCTGGAGGCTGTCAGGGCCTGGATGGGAGCAAACAAGCTTGCACTCAATCCAGACAAGACCGAGTGGCTATTGATGTTGCCTCCCAAGGATGGTCCAGACATTCCACCTCTTAGCCTGGGGGGTGAAGTTATACACCCCTCGGAGAGGGCCCGCAATTTGGGTGTCCTCCTGGATCCACAGCTGACATTAGAACACCATTTATCGGCTGTGACCAGGGGGGCCTTTGCCCAGGTTTGCCTGGTGCACCAGTTGCGGCCCTATCTGGACCGGGAGGCACTTTGAATGGTCACTCATGCCCTTGTCACCTCAAGACTGGATTACTGTAATGCACTCTACATGGCTACCCCTGAAGAGTGTTCAAAGACTGCAGCTGGTCCAGAATGCAGCCACGCAAGTGATAATGGGTGTACCTAGATACACCCATGTTACACCTATCCTCCATGAGCTGCACTGGCTCCCCATTGGTCTCCGGACCCGCTTCAAGGTGCTATTCATTACTTTTAAAGCCCTACATAGTATTGGACCTGGCTACCTGAGAGACTGCCTCCTGCCATTCATCTCCCAACGACCAATAAGATCGCACAGGTTGCCCTCGACTGAACAATGCCGGCTGGCAGCTCCCCGAGGGAGGGCCTTCTCTGTAGCTGCACCGGCCTTGTGGAACGAGCTTCCAGCAGAGATCTGGACCCTTACCACTCTCCCGGCCTTTCGTAAAGCAACCAAGACCTGGCTGTTCCGGCAGGCCTGGGGCTGTTGATTAATATCCAGCCCCACTTGATTGAATGGATGATAGATTAATTTTACTTTTGTTGTGAGCCGCCCAGAGTCCCAAGGGAGTGGGCGGCATACAAATCTTATTAAAGTTGAAAGTTGAAACTCCAGGTCCACTTTTGGCCACAAAAATGGTCCTCAAACTACGTTACTGAAATTGTGCAGCTAATCATGATATAATTTTTCATTAATTGGAAAAGAGCTATAACTGAACTGGAGTTTCAACCTCTAACACTAAATTGTAACTCACCATTCAAAACATATACATCAAGCCCCTCCACCAAGAAGCAGAAAAAACCCAGATTTTAAAAATATGATTCAGTGCCAAATGGTAAAGCTACACTACATGCTTTAATTGCTGTTTTTAACAAAAATCATTTAACAATCCAAAAACCAAAGGAAGAAAAATAATCAGAACTACAATGAAAAACAATATAACGTGGTAGAAGGTGTGAAATTGTTTTTACTGTTGTTGTCATTACCATTAATACAATTACACCCATTTTACTACCTCTATAAGCACTTAAAGAGGTTTACAGCAATAAAAAGGAAAATATTAGTGACAAGTCATAGTAATCTATTCTTAACCTATTTACATTGCTGTACCAATTCTGATTAAATATCCATATCCTGGTGATACGCTGTTCTTCTGCAAAGAACCACAACAGAATATACACAAACCAAATATAATGTGAAAGCTTGATAAACATTCATATTCTACCCAACTGTAACTAACTTATGGCTGACTTTCTGCTTATTGGAGTAGAATAACATGCTTCTGGTCAAACTGTAAGAGATATAGAGGAATTGGATGCTTTGACTATGCTGGGATATTTCTTTTTATTGTGATGCCTTTTTGAAGGCCCACTACCATTTGGAAGGATGTATAAAGCCCAATTCTGAACCATAATGAAATCTCTGCCATGCTAGCTTATGGTATCACCTGCCATTCTCTTGAAAATGATGTAATAACTATTTCCCATTGTTTATTATGCTACTAAAAGCTTAAACTGTCTGCAACAAGCACCTTCTTATAGAGTTGTCCTATCAATGAATAGAAGATGTTTGATAGAAAGGAACAAGTAAAAAATTATATTGAGCACCTCTAGTCCCAACCTATTATTAATCTGACTTTGCAAAGAGAACATCTTGCCAATTGCAGGTTCTTTCATTCAAAATAATATAAGAGGGAATAACAGAATTATATATATAAGGCAAACTTTCACGTGCATAGCTTCTTTCAAAATCACATCTGTATGAAATACAAAGTCAGACTTGTAAGCTGTCTTTTACTTTGGACCTTCAGGTCTGCCATTTTCTGCTGTGGGACAATGGGAGGATTATATAGAGTATGGGGAACGAATGAAATTGCAAGTTCCACAGCAGTTATAAGCTATGTAATAGGAGCAGAACATTCTCTAATTGAGCCTCTTGTTCAATGCAGGTTCTACTGCAGCATTTTTGACATTTGACCATGACCATACAGTTTCTATTTGAAGACATCTAGTGAGCTTGTGCCAGTGATGGGTTCCAGATTCCATTCCAACCAGTACGGTTGGAACAGCCCCGGTGTCACTTACATGAACATACGTGCATGCATCCTACCTGTCAGCAAGGCTTCCACAAGCCTCTGCAACACTCCAGCTGCTCAGCGAAGCGTCACACAGGGGCTCTATGTGTCATGCGCGTGCCCGGAAGCGCGAAAGCCTTAAAAGACAGGTAAGGAGCTCTGGCGGGCAGGTGGACCAGAACAGTATCTGGTGCTCCAGGCTGGCTCCAGTGTGCCCATACCGGAGCATACCACCTGCAAACCCATCACTGGCTTGTGTGTGTATGTGCATGCGTGTTTGAGTAAATGTCAGCTTGTAGTTTTCTCTAGACATCTCCCTGCAGTTTTCTTGGCAAGATTTCAGAAGTGATTTGCCTCCTTCCTAGAGCTAAGAGAGAGAGTCTTGCCCAAGATCACCAAATTGGCTTTGTGCCTAAAGTGGGACTAGAACTCACAATGTCCCAGGATCTAGTCTGGTGCTTTAACATCAATATCAAATTGGCTGCCTTCTAGTGATTTGCCCTGGCAGGATGCTGTTCAACATTCCATCTACTACCATTTATCTTAATAATATTTGTGTGCTTTCTTTTTATAGTGATAATCGCTGTTTATGCTGATAGTCCATACTATGATAGCACATCTAGTTCACGACTTTGGATACATTGATTGGGTGCTGAGGTATCTATGTAAATAAAAACATTTGTTAGATTTATGTCTTTCCACAATATCTCAAGGCAACAGACACAGAGCTATTCCCACAACAGCAAACTGAGTAGACTGCACTCAAAAAAAGTGACCAAGTCAGTTTCCATGACAGGCTAGGTAAGGTAGGGGCTAGAGCATGGGTTTCCTAGTCCTAGTCCATTGCTTTAAGTATTCTATTAAACTGACTGTAATTGACAGTAAACAATTATAGGACTGAGTTAAGTACATGTAATAACTCAACTTTGGCAGAGCCAAAGAATGCTTCATTGCAAACCAGTAAAAAGAAAGCTATAAGCAAATTGCTGCCATTAAATGTTCAATCATTTGTTCAGTGGATTACAAACGGCATATGTAAAATGACAGTAAAAGTATTCCTTTATCTCCATCAATTCCAATATCCGTGCTCAAGAAAATCCACTGTTAAACACCATTCTAAATGTCACACTTTATGAACAGTACTTTTTAAAATCAATTCATACATATGTAGTGCTCTTTAGAGATTTTCCTTGAAAAATCCTAATCTTAGACTAGCTGTCTTCCTTTCAGTCCCTTTAAACAAAGTGAAACTTCAATTTCTCTCAATGGGAATTGCTGGATGACCTAATCGTTTTCAATTTATTTAGTCAGAAGGAAGGAAGGAAGGAAAGAAGGAAGGAAGGAAAGAAGGAAGGAAAGAAGGAAGTAAGTAAGCAAGCAAGGTTTTTTTTTAGTAATGTGTGATAATTCTGTATTTCAGCAACTCTTTTTATATGGGGAAATAGCATTTTATATCATTCCCCAATGAGAAGCTGTCATCTATCTTTTGAATAAGCTTTATCCCTCTTTCTGCAGTGAGTTCTTGAAACCGCTGATGACTCCAAGCAATTTTTTCTAACTTCCTAAATAAAGACATCACTCTATCTGCAAAAAACAGTACACGGGCAGGAAGGGGCATCTGTCTCGGGGGGAAAAAGCTCTTACCAGCTTAGTTAAAAGCTGTGAAATGTTATTATTGAGTGTATGTCAATGTGATGTGTCCTTATAGTTTAAAGTGCTGCTTGAAGCACAAGATTTCTCATTTATGATATATCAGCCTAAGTATATAAAGTGTTCTGGGGAAAGACTCTTACCACTCCATCAAAGGTAATTAAAGGCAGAAGAGTAAACTTCAAAGACAAATGGAATAGAGTTGGAGGGAAGAGGGAAGAAATGATCTTTTCTTCAGTTGCTACAAAGCAATTTATTGAAAGAAAGACTTTAATGATGACTAACTTTATCACTATTCTTTTTTTTTAATACACTACAAGGAGAAAATAAACATAAAGAGTTTCTCAAGGATGTACTATTAAAGTTTGAAATGAACTATTACAAAATGCCTTATCAGGATGGATTGTATTTTCTTAGATGAGTTACACTAATGTGTGCACTGGATACAATTGTTAACGAATGTATTGTTAGTTAGTATTGTTCTCGTTCTTCTTAATAATCTGTTCGATGTGGATGACTGTCTAGATCCCAAACAATAGATATGAGTGCAGTATTTTGCTCTGTAACTCAGGATGAGGAATGTATGAATTGGAATTTTTCTATGATGATGGATTACTATAATTTAATTTTGGATTATCTCTCCTATTTTTATTGAAACATTTCTTACAAAATGAAGGCTTCAGAACCTCCTGCCTCAATTATTATTCATTGTTAAGTTATTTCATGGCTGCTGCAGGTGCATGTATTAAATGCAGTGTCAAACAGGATATGGCATCCTGTTTCAGGGTCATTTTATTGAGGAATTCCGGGCAAAGAATTCAGTAACATAAAGATTTAGAAGGTGAAGGGTTAGAATGAGGTTAAACTGGAGATCAACTCTGACCCATCATCTTGACTATTGTTATTAAGGTAAAGGTCCTGCTGTGTTTCCCAGGTAAAATGGACTGGGTACTTTATTTGCAATAAAATATGAAAGCTTTCTTCTTTAAGTAAAGGAATGTTCTTTCATATTTATGGTAGACAAAGGCAGGAATGGACTTAACAGACAGCTAGCAATCCAAAATAGCCTGCTTGACACAGTTGATTTCAGAGGGGAAGCATTTTCCTCTCTCTGATCTCAGCACATGGTGTCATTTCGATTTTTCACTTCATGTACAAAATGTATACAAGTCAGTATTGGATAGAAACCCTTGATTTATATGGTTCTGGGATATTTACTACTCTTTGCTGTATTTTTTTTTTTTTTAGAAAGCCAGCAATTGTGAATTAGGCATCATGAATATCTATCTATTTAATGCAATTCATTCCAAATTAATGTTTCTCCATTTTCCCCAAATACATGTGAAAGGGAGAGATTTGTGGGGTCACCAATGTATTAACAAGAATTAATTAATGAAGCGAGATCAGCTAAAATGTTTCATATTATGTGGGATATGGATCCTGAAGTCATTTGCAAATGTCTTATACTGGTAAAATAAAGAAAAATGAAGTAACTTTAAAAAATAATTACTATTGAATATAATGCCCAAATTATTTTCAATGCTTTTCATTATTAATTGTTTTACTCTATTTTCTATAAGTTAAAATTATGCTTTTGGTGACAGAATTTAAAAGAAAAAAAAATGACTATTTTGAACCAGAGGCTTCATTAGTCTCTTCAGTGGATTGTTGATACTACATTCCCTTCAAATACATAGATACACATATAATGAGTCTGCCTAAATGCAGTTTTAATATAATTAATGAACTTTAATTAATCAGAATTAAAAGATTATTGTTCCTGATGTATTTAATGATTTCTTCTTTCTATTCAAGAAAAATTGCAATGCAGAGGAATATATCTCTGGAACCAAAAATTATGTATTCCTAGCTTATAATATCTGATAGAGGTATATAATTGTATAATGGATAGTAAAATATTTCTCTTGAAAGAACAGGATATGTAGTTTAAGGATTGTCCTTGTCTTCATATAGTATTGTAATTGGTAGTGATTTACTTTTATTCTTCGAATTTTCTCACCTGGAATGTGCTTTGTATGTTATTAATTGCTGTTTTGCTGTTTGACAAAACCTAATACTGCTGCTATTATATATTTTTTTAAAAAAATCACTTTGAAATATTCATCTTTTAAAGTACCCTTTATAGTTTATGGTTTTGAAGTATTTTTCTTCTTTTTTAGAAATATTGAGAATGAACACACTCCAATGCAATGCATTCTTTAGGTATATCAATCAAAAGATTACAAATAAGATTATTAGACCTGTGCAGAAATTTGATTCAGAATTATAATTAGAAAGTCTTTGAATTGAATTGCCATTTGAAACAAGTAAAAATCCAAGTGAATCTATCTAATTCCACTTTTTTGATTCTAACATCCAAATTCAATACAATCAATTTTACAAACTGAATTGAACAATTTGAAAAGGGGTTTCCTTACCTTACCCTAAACTGCACAATGAGCTTCATAATTTTAATGGGAAGGGCATATTCATATTCAGATTCAGCAGTCCTCTAAGGGAGAGCTGTAGTTCTGTAACCTGAATTTGACACCTTCGGTATGTAAAATGTATGTATGCCCCTGAGCTCTGTCCTTCCTCTAGCTGTAATTCATAGCACGAGTTCTGCATCATACATTGCTACCGGCCTTCCAGAATAAATATATAAAAATTTCATCAACTTCCTTTGAAGCTCTGAAGAAATGAAATCCCACAACAGAAAAAAGTAACTAATTAGTAAGAATAAAGCAAAACAAAACAACCCCTCAACAACCCAATATCCTAAAATCAGGCAGGATGAATAATAGTTAATGCATAAAGGCTATTTTTTAAAAAAAATAAAATAATGTACAATATATGCAATATGTAATCGTATTTCTTGAAATTGGCTACATATTCAGATGGGTTGCATGCCCTTAATACCCTTCTGAATCTTCATCTTCTCTCTTACACATCATATACTATATACATATACATGTACATATATCCATTCATATACACACAATATACATATACATATATGTGTATATATACTGTGTCTGTATATATACTCTCTCTGTGTGTGTGTGTGTGTGTGTGTGTGTGTATGTGTTTATACACAGGGAGAGGGAGAGGGAGATACACACACATACTGTTTCTGTTATATCGCTAACTGAACTTGGAACTGGTAAGAGCATTTGTAACCATTTGGGAGCAAATAAGAAAGCATTTTATTTTGGTTTTTCTATGTGTTATACAGACATAGGATCATTAAAACTAGTTTGAGGCTAGAAGGGGTACAAAGTATATAATGAAGATGCCTTTAATTCCTTTGTCTGAATCCTATGTGAAAAAAAAATTCCATTATGTAGCTGGCATTTGAAATCACTTGGAAGTAAATCATGTATCAAGCTAACATTCTTAAATGTTTACTATTTCTTACACATGAACACTGTATGCTTATAAAAATCAAATAATATATTTAATTACCCTAAAGAATAAGATGGGAACACTCTCATTTTGAAGAATTTTATTTTCCTTGATTTAGAAACACAATTATTTTAAACCTTAGCTCTGGGTATTGCTTTAAAAAAAATCTTACCAAAATAATTAGTTTAAAATACATTCTATACCCACTCATCCTTCTCCAGATTGTTCTCTTTTTTGCTGTTGCTGTTTCAAGAAATTACCAAAATATGAGCCAGTTATTAGCTCCAATACCACAGTTTAACAAGCTCATGATAATTACAACGTATCTCAGGTGCCTGTGAGTAGTAAATATTTAATTTGTGGCCTTGGAAGATTAGAATAATTTCAACCAGTTTCCCAAGCAGGAGATCTTTTTTTACCTGTCAAACATTTCACAACCAGAGAAAAACCTCACATCCAGCAATTTTTCCCCCCAATTTTGTCTATAGTCGGCAAAGAAGCTGGGAAGGCAAAATGATGTGGGCTGCTAGAAGAGAAAATTGTATGGGATAGTTCCAGTTCTTTCAAAGAAAGGGAATAAATGCCAAACTGTGTTTCATGCACGGGAGACTGTCATTCTTGATACGGTTTCTCACACATTATTTTCCCTGTTATTTTCACCATTATAATAAGGAAGCAAGCAGAGTAAATTGAGAAGGGAGCTTTGTCGAGAAGTGTTCTAATTGAATGCTCACTATAGTATTCTTTGCCCAGGATGGCTTAATTAAGCAGCTACAATACATAGAACTATCCTTGGGAAGTGTGTGTGCCCGAGTGTATGTAGGTACTTGTGTATCTATATCCGTATATAAGCCTATACAGTACACAGACTCACAGGGAGAGAGTGGGTGAATGTGTAGATGAATAAGCCTCTCAACTGTTTTTTGCAATTGTTGGTTTATCTAATTCTATATTTAGTAGCTGACTTTCACAAATGGGACTTCAGTGCTTTCAAAATGTTAATAAAGCAATGTTAACATCTAAATAAAAATGTTATATTAATTATATAGTATACATACATATAAGGAGTATATCAGTGTGTATGTATATGGGAATATATGAAATAAGGTCATATTAAATCTGCTTTGAGTGATCCCATGAGGTGGGAGAAGGAAATAACTACCAACTACTTATTAGAGCCTATTTGGTGTAGTTGTTAAGACAGGGGTCAGCAACCTTAGAAACTCAAAGAGCCACAAAGGTCCTAAACGGAAGCCCCCCCCCCCCAATCAATTCTGGAGCTGACCGGAAGTCCAATTCCCCCACCATAAAGTCTCCTCCTAGTGCCTCATCCTTTTTCTTCTACCTGTCCTAACCAAAAGCGCTATCAAAGGTGGAGCTGACCGGCGACCGGTCTTGTTTCTTTTTGATCCAGATTGCTGCCTACATAGATTGGAGTGATTTGGAAATTGGAAAGGTCCCTCTCAGGTATGGCTTCAGAAATATATTTGTTTCATGCAATCTCTCCAAAGGCTGCCATTTTCCACTGCAGTCTTCTGAGAGATTTCAAGAATGGCAATGTGTGAAATGGCCTCTGTAGGAAGGCCATATGTTGTATTGGATGGATGCTCTTTTAGAAAGGCAATCATGGGAAGAAGTAAGGGGAGAAAAGCATGATAGAAATCTAGCTAGACAGGAAGTAGGCTCACGGGACCAAGCAGGGTAGTGGGAGGGGCAGGGGTGGGTTCTGGCAGGCGCTACTGATGGTTCGCTCATGGGCATGCTTCATGCGCATGTGGACTTGATGTGTGCTGTGTGCGTATGGACAATACAATTAAAATTGTTCTGTGCATGTGCAGAAGTGAAAAACAAGATGGTGGTGGTGATGGTGGTGACCGGGGAACCAGGGTGGGGGATGTGGCAAGCCTGGGTCACTGCCGGTTCCAGTGACCTAGGCCACCAAACCACTACTGGTTCAGCCAAAACCAGTCCAAACTGGTAGGAACCCACCACTGGTTGGGGGGGGGGAGAGAAAGGTGGATGGTGACAGTTTCAGCATTCTTGCAATCATTCGTAAGGGCAAGCAGATTGTCAAATGCAAATTGTGATCATGTGACTGTGGGGGCACTGTAATAACCATAACTCTGAATACAGATTGTAAGTTCTTTTGTTCAGCACCATTGTAATTTCAAGCAGTTGCTGAATGAATGATCATAAGACCTATTTATATGCCTGGACTGATCCTTTTACTGTTGATAGCTGATCTTAAAAGGCATCATCTATCTCCTATCTTCATTGTCGAGTCTAAGGTTTCCCACTGTACCATTATCATTAATTTAGTCTTCTTTATATTTACTCATAGCCCTATTTTTTTCATCTTGCTCCTTGACTTCCATTGCTAGAGCTTTTGCATTTCCAGCTAGCAGAGTAGTATTATCAAATGTAGTACTGCTTATTGATGATTCTTCCTCCAGTTTTAAAACCATACTGATCTTGTTTTAATCCCACTTTCCTCCATATGCATATAGATTGAATAAATAAAGGGGGCATATACAGCCTTGTCTCATTCTTTTGCTGACCTGCAACTAATCCTTTCCACTCACTTCCATCTATAGTCTAGCTTCTTGACCTTTGTATATGTTTCTCAGGAGGATAATGAAATGTTCAGGGATTCCCATTTTTTCTAAGCACATTCCACAGCTTGGTATGGTTGACACAATCAAGGTGATTTATATAATCAATGAAGCCCGTATTGGCTTTGTTCTTTCTTTTTCGTGTGAATTCGAACTTATATTGACATATCTTTGCTCTTGTAACTGAGCTTTTCTACCCCCTTGTATCAATTATATACTGCAGTAAATTTGATTTCTGTGTATCCCTTCTGGTGATGTCCATTTATATGGCCACTGTTTTGATTGTTTAGAAAGTGTATTAGCCATGAAGAAATCATTGCATTAGCAACAACTCACGTCATTCCCCTTTGTTTCCATTTCCTAGCCCATACAGTCCTGCTGCTACATTTTCTTCCATATTATTTCCAACTTTGACAGTCCAGTCTTCAACCACAAGCAGCTCACTTACGTATTCAACACAGTTTTGAACTTGATCATAAACCACAGCAAACTTTTCTTCTTCATTAGTGGTTTTCAATGTAAATGTGGATAGCCATCATATTAAAGGACTGTCTGTAAAGTCTAAATGATATTATTTGATCCTTGACTGCATTGTAACCAAGTACTGTTTTTACTATATCATTCCTGACGTTGTAAACAACACTGTTCCTTTTTTGTTTTTTTTGTGTCCTGAATAGTAAACAGTGCAGTCTTCAATATTCAATTCCAGTCCACGTCAATTCACCAATGCCTAAAATGTTAATATGAAGTTGATTCATTTACTTTTTCCATTCTCCTGAGCATTCCCATGCTCATGCTTGTTATGTTCCATGTCCCCATTGTAATTCTTTCTTTGCAGTTTTGGATTTATTTTCTTGCTTGGCAACATCAGCAGCTAGATGTCTCAAAGGCTTTAATCTACCTTCATCATAAACACCATAAGTGTTCTGAAGGATCCCTTAGCTATTCTTCAGTACCACGTTGAGTAGCATCTGACCTGAGGGGTTCCATCATCTGGCATTATATTGTCAATCATCTTATATTATATACTGGTAATATAAAATTTCTTGTAAAATTCAGGAATGGTTTACCATTGCCTTCTGCCATGCAATATGAAATGTTTGTGTGCTTATTGTCACTAAAAGAAGAATCTGCCTCCAGCAACTTCCTATATCACTGCTGTCCAATGTATGCATTTGTCTCTTTTAGCTGGGCATCTGGGATTATCTTCATGCCTTGGCTAACCCTACTGCAATTATAGACTCCTGCCATATTTCCAGCAGTCTTTGTTCATCCCTACTAGGAACAGCCCCCTGGCACAGCCAGGAACCATTGAGAGATTTGATTTACGGCTTTGTAAATAAAGTATATTTTAAGCTGACAATTCTCTCACATGCATTTCTGACCTTGAAGAACACACTCTCTCTCTCTCTCTCTCTCTCTCTCTCTCTCTCTCTCTCTCTCTCTCTCTCTCTCTCCCTCTCTCTCTCTCTCTCTCCCTCCCTCCCTCCCTCCCTCCCTCCCTCCCTCCCTCTATATACCTACCTACCTACCTGGATATTCAACATGGTTGATTTCCTGGTGCTTAGCCTGAGTAACTTTCTGATCAGTCACAATCAGAAAAATCATTATATTTTAATTTCTAGTACAAATTATTCTGTCCTGGGAAAAAGTAATAGAAAACACTTGCTAAATTACAGTGGAACATGCCAATTGTTTGTAATCCATTTGAAAGTTGTGTTTGTTTGCTTAATGCTACTTTAACCATGTTTACTCAATTAACTCAATTTTCTAGATGTACAAAATGCATTAAATCATAAATCAACTACATGATAGGATTTAGCACAATAAAAAAATATGTCCTTGAAGCAACCAGTTCCCGGTTGCTTAAATCCTTGCAGTTTTATTGGAAGCATTATGGAAGCAATTTGCTATTGCTTTCCTCCAGCATGTCTTTTTTTCAACTTCCCAATTAATCAATAGTCCTGAAATTCCCTAAAGGTTCTCCATCCATTGGAAATAAAGTTCATGCTGGCTAATTTACAAGCAAGCCACTGACCCAATTATATTTTAGCTTAATGTGTTGCATGAATGCAATCCAAACCATAACTTCTGTTTTACAAATAACAGTGACTGGGTTCACACATTTCATTTTATTAAATGAACCCAAGGTCAATTACCGGTAATAGTACACAAGAGGTATAAAAAGAATTAAAGTTCTTCTCTGATTACAATATACTTAACTGAAGGTATTAATATCCACTATACAATAGGTCACCTTTAGAATAATATTTATGCACTTTTTTCTATAATGTTTACCCATACATATAAATTTACTCATATTCAGGCATCCATACAGCAGCATATGTAAAAACACAAATCATATAGAAGAGTGAAGATTTTCTTCTACTGTTATTTTTGTCTGGTTAAACCCTAAACTAAATTACTTGCAGAGTCTGAAAGAAGCTTGTGAATTGATCTGGTCTTTCTACTGTGCATTATATGTACATCTCAAAATGCTTTCACCTTGGTTTCATTAATCCTCATTTTAAGTATGAATGAACAAATTAATGTACTTATTTTAAAAACAAGAATCCAGAGGTCTACTAACTAAAGTTAAGAATAAAATAAGTCACTGGGAAGGCAAGGAACATGCTGTAAGGATTGAATATATCTTTAGTCCAAACTTTCATTTTTAGTAAGGTCTCCTTCAAACTGAGCTCAAATACCAGAATGAAATTGACAGTTCTGTTACACAAAAGATAGTCTTTGTTCTTTCTCAAGTATTATTCCCTCTCAGCAGCCTAATTTAAAGTGGAGAGGAGACTTCTCACTGTCATTAAACCACGGAAAGTTAAAAATTCCTGGTGGTCTATTGAAAATCATTTAAGGATCTACCATGCATCTTTGTTTAACTTCTTCCTGCCTTAGCTTAAGGGACTGTTAAGAAGAATAAATCATCTCTTTTATTTCATTGGATAGTTCCCTCAAGCTTCCTTATTTAGTACTCTGTGCATGGAGTTAAGATAGCAGGTAGTGAAAGAAGGAACAAGCTGATATTAGGGCTGTAAGTGCTTCAAAAAGGATTTAGAAGTGCTTTGGGCCTTGCACAACAGAGCATACAGCAACTTCTGCTATCTCTTAAAACCTGAAAAAAGGTGCTCCAGCTTACAATGTCATTTTAACTTTAATGTGTGAACTCCTTAAAGCAGCAATGCATTTTCCTCCCAGCCTCTCAAATAAGTCTGAATATGTCCTCAAGTACTGAGACTCCTGCCTTTATGCCAATATACTGTGTGCCAGGCATTGGTGATGTTTCTATATCAGGAACATGTCTTTTTTAAAAAGCTCCCAATTTCAGCTATTGCTATTGTTAATATTATGATGATGATGATGATGATGATGATGATGATGATGATGATGATGATTGTCTTACAATCCCTTCAAGATTTTACCATGGTATACTAATATTTTTATATTGGGTTTTGGTGAGGATCTATCATCATCACCACCACCACCACAACCAACAACAACAACGTTCCAATATCTATGGGGCTGGCCTGGCACAAAGAAGAGTGGGTCAACTTATTCTCCAAAGCATCTGAAGGCACAATAAGAAGCAATGGATGGAAACTAATCAAGAAGAGAAGCAACCTAGAACTAAGGGGAAATTTCCTGATAATTAGAACAATTAATCAGTGGAACAAGTTGCCTCCAGAAGCTGTGAGTGCCCCATCACTGGAGGTTTTAAAGAAGAGATTGGACAACCATTTGTTTGGAATGATACCTGAGCAAGGGGTTGGACTACAAGACCTCCAAGGTCTCTTCCAATTCTGTTATTCTGTTATTCTGTTATCAACATTGGTTCCTTTCATGTACCATACATAGGGAAACAACATGTGAAGGCAGTAACCCAAACTCTTCCAATGAATCCTATCTATGGCAGTGTTCTCATCATCTTCCCCTTTGATATCCATTGTCCATAAATCACCTTTAAATGTCTGATGGCAAATTTTCTGTGGTCTACCCTGCTTCAACTTTCCCTCTGAGACACTATAAAACATTTTTCAGGTATCAATGTTGTAACAAGTGAAAAATATGGCCAGCTAGGCACATTCAACATTTCATCACAGTGGCCTGAAACTATTCTGTGAGAATCTATAGGGGATATAATAAAAGAAGCCAGAAGTCTATACTGGGCCTGTGATCATGGTCTGCTCATACAAAGTATAGGACAAAGTTTTTCAATGTTAACAGTTTTAAGATAAGCCTACCACACTGTTATAGAGTCCTATCTATAAACAGGGATCCTATTATATGCTTGCAATCTTTTGCAGTGATTTGGATTATTGTCCTTAATGTTTCCTAATCATGGGAGGAGCATCAAAAGATTACTGCCTAAAATTAAATGCAAAGCAATGGCTACAGCATAGAAAGACCCAACCAGTATTTCACCATAAGTTCTTATGTATGGAAATGGCAACATCTGAATAGACCATTTTTAAATAGAACCCAGTAGCTTTTTAATGTGCTATAAGTTTTGAAACCAGCATGGTAGATTCAAGTGCCAAGGACATCAAAAATATTTATGAATTCTTGCATCTGGGCATTGCTAACTAGAATAGAATAACAGAGTTGGCAGGGACCTTGGAGGTCTTCTAGTCCAACCCGCTCCTTAGGCAGGAAACTCTATACCGCTTCAGGCAAATGGTTATCCAAAATCTTCTTAAAAACTTCCAGTGTTGGAACATTCACAACTTCTGGAGGCAACTAAGCAAGGGCAGATGCTTTTATAATATTAATTCATTGCAAACCTCTACATTTCAAAGGAAACTTTATCTAGGAGGCTTTTTAACTGTATTTCTAAGAACTTCTAAGCAGGGAAAGGCTACATTGGTTGCAGTAAAAAGCTATTTATCACACAGAAATATCTCTACAATTAAGAAAAGGAAAGACCCCATGGGTTAAAGGAATTGAAATATTGGCTTGCCTCCTACACAGTGCGAAACAAAGGCACTCTCTGGCATCTAGGTCAAACCAGTGTAAGCCAAGCTTGAATTCTGATTTGCCTCACACAATTAATTATAATAGAGTAGTAGGCAAGAGCATATTTAAATGTAAGAGTTAAGATTATCCACAACTGGTTTGAGTGCATCAATCAAATGTTTTGGCATGTAATGAGTTAGACAAACCAGTGGGGTAACCTGGGGGCAAAAAAAAAAATCTCTTTTCTGTCCTTAGCATTTTTCCAAATTACCATGACATCCCTTTATATAAGCCACCCAACTTTCAGCAGGTGGACCTTTGAGGCATTGTCTTGGAAGCACAAAGAGAATTCAAAGAGAAACATTTCACTTTGTTTCCTGTCTGGTATCCTTGCAGCTAAAATTTGTGCAACTTTTATTTTCTTAAGGCTTAACCTTAAGCTGGGGGTGTTGGGGAGGAGATGCCCTGCAGTTTACCAAAGCTAGTGGGTCTTCTAAATACATTGGCTGTTCAGAGTTGGTGTAAGGAGTTTTCAAGAACTTCCAGAAAATTGAACTTAATGATTAGTGCTTTGAAATGAATGTAAAATTGGATAGAAGAAGAACTGCAGAAGCTGTAAAGAACTGTAAAGTGGTATGTAAGTCTAAGTGTTATTGCTATTTAAATTTTACCTTTTTGTAGGAAAAGTTTAGCTAGGGTCTTAAAGTGTTATCAACCAAGGATTTGTAACAATTTTATCCAATGGACTTTTGAGACAGCAGGTAGCAACTTCACTGAATGTTCACATTCAATCACACAAACTGTGGGCAGAACAGATGTTTACCCAACTGCATTTTTTTCCAGAAACACCATCATTTACTAGCCTTCGGAATTACCTTACACCTATGTGGTGTAACCATCTGGTTTCAGTATATCAATAGTTATGTGATATACATGCAGGGTGGGATGCAGTCTGGTGAATTTCCCCTCTTTCTAACAGTGAAGGAGAGGACGTGTTTACAATAAAGCACAAAAGTATGTCATTGGAACAAGTGAAAATATTAAAGAGATGGCTGATGACAGCAGTCTCCTTGAAATGTACTGAGTTCTGCAGAATGCATTTTCCTTCATTTTGAAATAGAAATATACAATGCAGAATAAATATAACGCATTTCCATATCATGGTTCATTAGCTAGTAGTAGACTATTTTGACCCTTCAAGTCCTACTTCCTCTTCTCTCTCAAAAGACCTGAATGACAAAACGAGGAGATATTTTTTACCCTTATATTTCCTATGCATCATTATTATTTCTTGCACATTTGAATACAGTATTTCTGCCTATATGGCAAGTGAAAGTTCAGGCTATGGGAACTGTTAAATACCAAACACACATGACATACCCATGGGAAACATTAAAACAAATACATACCATATTTTTCGGAGTATGAGACGCACCGGAGTATAAAATGGGCCCATTTTTGTCAAAAAAAGGGGGGCATGCATTGCTTTTAGGAAGCTTGTAGAGTGCTCCTGGGGGCTGGGGGTGGAATGAGCAAAAAATGGCTGTATTCAGTATATATGACGCACCCAGATTTTCACCCTCTTTTTTGGGGAGGGGTGTCTTATACTCTGAAAAGGTGGACTTTCCTAGCTGATTGCCCACTCTCCCTCCCTTCCTTTGGAAGCTCCTCAAATTTTGATCAAAAGTACAAAGCAATATTTATTGTGGCATCCACCCACCCACCCATACATTGTATCTCCACTCTTCTATTTATTTTCAAATATCCAATTAGGCCACTTTATTCTAGGTGTCTCACATGACATATAGAAAAGATCTGTGTCTCATCATAGAATGTAATTTTCATGTCTGCTATTTATTGGTGAAATGAGTTTTTGGTCATGTTATGAGAGATAACATGTTGCATGCTTTGCTAGGTTGTATCCAGTAGCATGTAACTCCCTTTAGAGAGCTATAATTTTCCTCCTATTTATGATTATTGGGAAATTTATACTTTTCTTGTTCCTTTTTTTATTCTGATGAAATTTTGTCCGTCCGTCTTTCCTTCCTTCCTTCCTTCCTTCCTTCCTTCCTTCCTTCCTTCCTCTCTCTCTCTCCCCCTCCGCCCCTCTTTCTGCTGTCTAACTCCCATACAGTGACACATGGTAACATACAATATTAAAAATTCACAGTTTAAGCCCCACACATACATGGCAAAGAAAACAAAATCAAATCTGATCAGCTTTTAATGGGGTGTCCGGGGATTGCCTACAAAATTATCTTTTCAATGCCTTGTGGCAAACAAAGTGGGGGACCAATCTTATCCCTAGGGAAATTTTTTTTCCAAAAGGAGGCAACCACCACAGAAAAGGCCTTTTCATAGGTTCCATCATATTTACTTCCTTGATAGTTTAGAAGGAACCACAACATGCCCTGCCTTCTGGTTCTAATGAGCCAGGTAGATATAGTTGGGGAGAGGTGGTCCATAAAATAACTTTATGTCAGTATGCTGATGTTCTCCTGGTCTATATCACAATTTGGCCCTTACCTCTGATGCTTAGGCAGGCCTGCCTGCATGGTTTTTAATCTAATTGTCTTTCCATGATACTTCTGCAATATATGAATAGAATATTGTACATCCATTCTTAGATCTAGGAGTAAAAACAGCCACTACACCAATATCCAGCCAAACTTGTTTTCTATCAAGGAATGGTTAATGATAAAGGTAGAGATATCTCAGACCCAACTTTGGATTTGTGTAGCATGCAGAAAAGAGATACACAGAGACTGTTACATGGGAAAAATATCACTAATGAATAGGGCTGATAAAATAGGTGATACAATTAGGACACAAAACAAATTAACCTGCAATACAATGCCCTTTTAAGTAAGGTGTACAGAATAAAAGATGTAACTAGAGCAAGAAAAATATCCAAAACAACCAAGAAGGGATATAAATTATATGCAAATCTTCTACACATCTCAGTTGTACTGACAAGATGATTAAAAAAAAATATTGGGGGAAAATGAATGGAAGTAAGATTTGGGAAGACAGACAAATGCTGCTCTTCAGTAAAGATTAGATGACAATGCAGAATGAAAGAATCTGAAAGGAACATTAGATTTAAAAACATATAATGGCCACCATTAGCTAATTAGCAATCACTAGAACCAAATTTCAAAAAGACCTGGAGAACATTAGCATCCTGGTATAATGTAATTGATATTTCACAGAGTTCCTAAACAGGCATTAGAAATTTAGATACAAATTCCCAAATATTTTAATAGAGAGGAAGACTATGCCTTCTATACAGTATACAGTGTCTTCTATACAGTATACACACACACACACACACACACACACACTCCTCCCTCCCTCCTATTTACCCTGTGTGTGTTTGGGTTTATGTGCACACAATGTATAAAAAGTGTAATAATAATACTCAAAAAATCATTTTGTTTAGGAGATAATATGAAATAACACTAGAGATTGCCCAGAAACTCCTTAATCACATACTTATTAAAGAGCTAGTAGCAATTGACAATCTGTTTTTGTTTTCTCTCAAAAGCTCCTAATATTCCTGTCTTAGTTTTCTGATCATGACTGTGATTTTATAGTGAAGTTTATTAATGAGATGTGCTGCATAATTTATTATATACCATTTTTCATAAGCCACTTAGATTTGCTTTTTGAGTGAAGTAGTGTACAAGCACCGGCAATAAGCAAAAGAGAACATTTGCTTAACTAATTGGTAGAATTTTCATTCATTTGCTTTGCTGTAAAGAACACAAAGCTGTGAGCTGCATACAATACTCACTCATAATTTAGATACTGTGTGCTAAAATACTGCTGTGAAACTTCCCTTCCTTTTCTGCATTAAAGAAAAGTTGATCTGCTGAATCAAGTGTTTTCCTAATGATCTCTTTTTAAAAAAAGCTTTATATGTATTTGGTGCCTTGTATTCAACAATAATGCAGATGGGATGAGATCAAAGCTGCTGATCAGAGAAATTTTACTCTGATTTAGAATTGCACCTAATTATAGAATAATGTGACATCATGAGGTTTTATCACCAAATTTGTTTCCTGTTAATGCCTGACTTGGTTTGATTATGCTGTTATTTTTAAATGCAGTGTGTGCAGTCAACCTGGTCCTAGATATACACAATCAACAAAGCAGCTAGACAGACAAAAGACAACAGTGGGCAAGGAATGAGGGTTAGAAAAGAGATGCTCACCATCCTTTCAATGCTTTATATCTTCATTGTACTCTCATCTCAGCTAGTTTGGTGTAGGGGTTAAGGTTCTGGCCTAGAAACCAGAAGATTCTGAGTTTTAGGCATGATGAAGGCCAGCTGGATGATTTTGGGCCAGACACTGTATTCTTAGCCTGCCTCACCTCACAGGATTGTTGTTGTGTGGAAAATAAGGAGGAGCAGTACTACGTATGTTTGCTACTTATAAAATATTTTAATCAGTGTAATTTTAATGTGTTCATATTTTAATTATTTTTACTTATTTTATAACTTATAAGCCTACCAGAGTCACCTTATAAGGGAGATGCTCAGATGCTTTATTAAAAAAATAAATAAATAATAAAGGTGGGATAAAATAATAATTATAAATTTATTTAATATTAATAACAAGTAAACAGATCATTTGACTATCATCTATCTATCCATCCATCCATCCATCCATCCATCCATCCATCCATCCATCCATCCATCTATCCATCCATCAATCAATCTATCTTCTATCAATTTATCATCTATCAATCATTTATCTATCAATCTATCAATCTATCAATCTATCAATCTCTCTCTACCCTACTTACCTACCTACCTACCTACCTATCTAATTTAGAGATTGCTTATCTCACTTTTAGGGACTCCTATTTCACCTTCACTCATGGGAGTGGAGTTGCTTTATTCTGTACATAAAAATATAAGGGGCTGTGGTTTTCCATTTATTTGTTTAAAAGGTTCCATGTGCTTACAACAGTACAAAATTATTTATATAGAGACTACCTCTCTTGCAATGCTCCCTGGATTTTCCTTCCTTCTTCAGGGGTTTGTATAAATGCATAAGAAGTCAGAAATAAGGGATGAGGCACATATATTTCATCTTATTGTTATATCTTACTTACTGTCCTCAGCTGGTGGCCTGAAGATCTGAGGAGAGCTGTTCTTGTATTTACTTGGCTATAAAAACTCTAAGAGCTGGCATCCTGCTTTAGTCAGCATGAAATTTGACAGATAAATCCTTCATTTCTTTTAGGATTCAGCATATAAATGTTGCTTTAAAAAAAACAGAGAGAAAAGGGAGGGATGTCCCTTTAAGCAATGGAATGTTTTCATCTGCATTACCCCCTGCAGAACAGAATCATGGTATGTCACACTCAATGTCACAATTATTCACTGAAGCACCTCTCACTAAGAATAAATCTTAAATCTGGAACAGATTAACAGATTACTCCACCCTGGAGATTCACATGGCTCCCACCCTGAAAGACTTCTGTAAATCTTTGAAAATGTGGCTGTGTTCTTAGACCTAAGGCTTGGTTATTTATTGAGTATCTGGAGGTATGTGTTATTTAGTCCAGTGGTGCATGTTCTTTTCTTTTTTAATTGTCTTTCTTATTTTTTTAATCACCTAAGGCACCCAGGCTCACTTGGGGGTTGAGTAGCCTTCAAATCAAAATAAAATAAATTTTCTTACCTCCTCGGCATACATCCATGCTTGTCTTAGTACTGGAACTGGTACTTTACTTTTTAAAGTAAAAAAACCTATTTGAATTAAAACAATACTGTTTGTGCCATATTCAACCTTTGTTCGGAAGGACACTAAAACATTTATAAAAACAAACAGCAGGAAAGGAATTGGTGGGTTGTACAAAGCAACATTTATGAAACCCAAAAGTATCTAACAAAGGAGTCTATGAGAAAATTAAATACTATATGTGAGCTGTCTGTATAAGACCAACCTGGTGTTAAAAATAGTGGTCTTCCCATGTCATGCCTTGAGTTTTTCCACCAGCCAACTTCCCTGCTGATGAGATCGTCTTAAATGTAATTCTACTGCATTTTCCATTTTATTTTTCCTCAGGATTTTTTGTGGGGAACCTTTGAGTCAGTGTCAACTGCCTGAACAAGTCTCTGTAGTCTCCTTGACAAGATTTCAGAAGTGATTTGCTCTTGTTTGCTTCCTAGGGCTGAGACAGAGTGACTAGCCAATGTCACCTAAATGGCTCAGTACATAAAATGAGATTAGAACTCCTGGCCTTCTAGTTTTTAGCCTGATACCTTAACCACTACACCATATTAGCCATTACTTTCCCCAGAGGTGAAGGAAATCTAGAACAATAAGACCGAACCACTAAAACCTATGGGTTTCAATACATCAAAAACTGTGTTTTACATTTGTGTCATAATGGTGAACAAAATAAAACTACTAGGTTATATTTCTGCTCTTCAACAGAATGAAGATTCAAGAACTTTTCATATAGAGAGGTTTTTCAACTTAATTCATCTTGAAAGCATTTGAAGCTCTTTAGCTTTCTTTTTTTAAAGGAGTTTCTGAATCAGCAAACTTTTCACATGCCTCCATAGCATCCAGATTTGATTACCAGTTATCAGGGCATTAAAAGACATCTGCAGGACTGGAAGCCTGTGTGAAATTGAGGAAAGCAATGCAAGATCTACCACTTTTATGCATGCCTGTGATGTCACAAAGCATGTATAATTTTTGCTTTTTGATGGTGTGATGGTGTTTTCATCACTTGCCTGCACATCTTCCCTTCTGGGATGGGATATTATTTCCTGACCATCTTGGCTCTATAGAATTTGTGAACAATCACATGTTGCAGGATGATTTCCAATCCATTTAAAGGGCCATAGTTTTCCAATAAATCATTTTGTGAACCTTTCCTTCTAGCTATCTCAAAGGTGCTTTTTGAAGAGGTAAATGAGCTTTCCTGCTTTTCTTTGAAGATGTTTCACTTCTCACCCAAGAAGCTTCTTCAGCTCTGACTGGATGGTGTGGAATATGAAGATTTATACTCCTTGCAAACAGCTGATCATTTGCATCCTCATTGAGGCCACCTGGATGTTTATCTGTGTCATCAGGGTCACCTGAGTAGTGCAAATGAGAGAAGAGCCTTTTTGGAACTGCTGAAATGACTGTGTTGTAGACTGGAGATACAGATGATGTCATATTCCCCCCTCTGTTGTGAGAGGGCTGTTCAGTTTAGACATAGATGGTCTCTTTGACCCCTCTTTCAAACCAGGAGTCCTGTCTGTTCAAAATGTAGACTTTGCTATCTGCAAGGAATATAAATGACCAGCTGCCGGCAAAGAGTATAAATCCTTCCATTCCCCACCATCCAGTCAGAGCTGAAGAAGCTTCTTGAATGAGAAGCAAAATATCAAAGAAAAACAAGGATGTCCAGTTGCCTCTTCAAAAATCACCTTTGGGACAACTATAACCGGAATGACTTAGAATCTCCATAGACATCTTCCTTCTAGTTCAGGGGTGTCAAACTCATGTTGTCAACTCATTGTCATGTGACATATTGGGACTTTTTCCC
Organism: Thamnophis elegans; assembly: GCF_009769535.1. Classification (NCBI taxonomy): domain Eukaryota; kingdom Metazoa; phylum Chordata; class Lepidosauria; order Squamata; family Natricidae; genus Thamnophis; species Thamnophis elegans. Next base: position 23,174,522 of record NC_045544.1, read on the forward strand.
CCTTCACTAAACTGGGCATGGCCAGCACATGATGCAACAGGTGACAGACCTGTTCTAGCTGGTATCAGCAATAATCCATTAGCTTTATTGTCAGCTTCAGCAGGCCAAGGATTTGTGCCTTGTCAAAGTTGAAGGCCACTCATCTTCAGTTTCTGGAGCCATGCAAGAATTCACAGTTGCCTTCTTTGTTTGTTGCTATTATTTTATTGTGTCATTTGGGATTATAGCAAAGACAATGTGGGTTCACAAAGTATATTGGGCATTGTAGACAGGAAAGAGATCAGGATCACTCTGTCCTGTTCTATTATAATCTACCTCACTTCCTAGTGGAAGAGGGGGGAAAGGTTTTCCAGATAACAGTCCTAAACAATTCCAAATATAATTCTAAGGCAACATTTTCTGCAAGCCCTTTTCTCCTAATAGTGTATGTTTATGGAAACTATCGCAGCTAGGTATGAATTAAAATAGAAGTACTTCTTTGGTTCAGAGCCCACTCAATGTCTTTTTTATTATGTTAAAAAGCTGATGGTTTCAACTTAATTATCTTCCTGTAAGGTATAGCAGAATAGTAATAGTGTAAACAGCTTTTCCTATTAAGTTCCTCGGGTGTGTTTTCCTGGCAATTGGGTTTCTAAATGCCATTCCTTTGTATACGACATAAGAAGAAATTATGTCTGTAAATGCCTTTTGCATTCAACTCAGCTGGTAGGTATAAAATCAGTTGGCTTAGTCAACAGGAGCCAAGTAGAAGAGGCCGTTGCATTTCATTACCCTTATTATGTACCAATTTTGGCCTAGTTTGGTCTTTAAGTGCTTCCATAACAGCAGCAATTGGTGAACAGAGGAAGAAGGTCATTTAAACAGAAACCTACATTTGCTCTTTCCCTTGTCATTACCCTGTAGATGTCTTGCAATTGTTAGGGTGTTAGAAGAGGGTAGCTAATGCTTACCCTGCATTCTCAGAGCAACAATCACTTACAGATTTATCCACGCTGAAGTAGCATAACATTCAGTATACTGAAATGGCATAAGCACACACACACACAACACTCCTGAACAACCTTTTCCTCTTTTGGTTCACTTTATTTCATAACAGCAATGGCTGGAAATGCACATGTGGGGATGCACACATCCAACATTTTCTTGCAGAGAACTATCATTAGGAACCTCGTGGTAGTTAGCTCTATGCAAAAACTTCAAAGAGAGACTTCATAAAGTGTGTTAGCATGAGTGAAGCACCCTTCTTCAAAGAAGTAAAGAAGATGGTTCTTTAGATAGCACACAAAGTTTTGAAAGGAACAAAATAGACAGTTTCTCTTTATTGTGAAGATCACATTATCTGTTTTGAACCAAGTTTATTATAGATGTGCAGGGGACATGCAAGGTCCTGCCTATTTGGCAAAGGCAGGGAAGCAACTAATGCCATAAATGTGGCCTGCTCTTGCAACTGTTCCTTGAAGCTCCACTTCTACTTTACCATGCTGCAGAAGATGTTCCTATATTTAGCAATAGCAATAGCAGTTAGACTTATATAGCGCTTCATAGGGCTTTCAGCCCTCTCTAAGCAGTTTACAGAGTCAGCATATTGCCTCCAACAACAATCCGGGTCCTCATTTTACCCACCTCGGAAGGATGGAAGGCTGAGTCAACCCTGAGCCGGTGAGATTTGAACCGCTGAACTGCTGATCTAGCAGTAGCCTGCAGTGCTGCATTTAACCACTGCGCCACCTTGGCCACCTTGCTCAGATTTAGCAATCTGAAGCCATTTTACTTAGCCAAGCTACTTCTCGAGTCACAGTTTTTGCTTGAAAACATCCTTCCCGGCTATCTCTGTTTGTGTATGTATCTTTGGGCATGGATAATCACTTTTGCTGATAATCTCCTTTAAACCCATTGGCATAGTTTTAAGTATACATAGAGTTCAGGTAGTCCTCATTTAGTGGCTATTTGCAGCGACAATGGTGATGAAAAAGTAACTTTATGACCAATTCTCATATTTATGAGGTTTGTAAAGCAAAGGAAAGATGGGAGCATGATAATAAGCACAGTCATGGTTTCAACTTGCAAACCGCTTCCACTAAAGACAAAATGCCATTCCCAATTATACTAAACGAGGACTACCTGTATACTATTATATTACGTAGGGTTAGAGATGCAGTAAGTGGTAAGGTATAGGTTAGGAACTAAATAAGTTTATTATATTTTTAAATAGCAATAGCACTTAGACTTATATACCACTTCACAGTGCTTTTACAGCCCTCTCTAAGCAGTTTACAGGGTCAGCATATTGCTTCCAACAATTTGGGTCCTCATTTTACCCACCTCGGAAGGATGGAAGGCTGAGTCAACCCTGAGCCGGTGAGATTTGAACCGCTGAACTGCTGATCTAGCAGTAGCCTGCAGTGCTGCATTTAACCACTGTGCCACCTTGGCCACCTTGCTCAGATTTAGCAATCTGAAGCCATTTTACTTAGCCAAGCTACTTCTCGAGTCACAGTTTTTGCTTGAAAACATCCTTCCCGGCTATCTCTGTTTGTGTATGTATCTTTGGGCATGGATAATCACTTTTGCTGATAATCTCCTTTAAACCCATTGGCATAGTTTTAAGTATACATAGAGTTCAGGTAGTCCTCATTTAGTGGCTATTTGCAGCGACAATGGTGATGAAAAAGTAACTTTATGACCAATTCTCATATTTATGAGGTTTGTAAAGCAAAGGAAAGATGGGAGCATGATAATAAGCACAGTCATGGTTTCAACTTGCAAACCGCTTCCACTAAAGACAAAATGCCATTCCCAATTATACTAAACGAGGACTACCTGTATACTATTATATTACGTAGGGTTAGAGATGCAGTAAGTGGTAAGGTATAGGTTAGGAACTAAATAAGTTTATTATATTTTTAAATAGCAATAGCACTTAGACTTATATACCACTTCACAGTGCTTTTACAGCCCTCTCTAAGCAGTTTACAGGGTCAGCATATTGCTTCCAACAATTTGGGTCCTCATTTTACCCACCTCGGAAGGATGGAAGGCTGAGTCAACCTTGAGCCTGGTGAGATTTGAACTGTCAAATTGTAGGCAGCCAGCAAGCAGTCAACGGAAGTAGCCTGCAGGACTGCACTCTAATCACTGCACCACCGCAGCTCATAATTATAGTTATGAAACACAGGGAAGATAACAATGGTCTCTTTGTTGGTGGGTTGTATCACTCCTCAGAAGAATCCCTTCATAAGCATCCATGCAGATCTTCCAAATAACCTGATTGCTTTAACACTTTGATGCTAATGCTCTTTGTGAAGCCTCTCTTTTGAGTTCTTTGTATGTCCTTAATGGTAACATTGTATTGCAGTTGCTGTTGCCCATATCTTTGTGATTTTTTTTTTTTTTTTACATTCCAGGTACATTGTAACATGATGAGTTTTAAGGAACTCTTTTAATCTTCAAAGTGAAAAGGTTAAAAACCTGATCGCCCTTGTGGGATAGAAATATATGCTATCTCAACTGCAAGTTGTTTGTGCACTGACCTAACTTTCATACCAAGATATCTGAAAAATATAGAAATAAGCAAGATGAGGTTCTCCTGGAAGCAAAAATAAAGCATTCTACAATACTTGACTTGTGGTGGTCTCTTGCTTAGTTGTGGTTCTATTGATTTCTGTGTAAATCTAACTATAATAAACTTTGGATTAAAGTCAAATACCTAATACTAAAGCCTATAACCAAGGATTGGTGGATGATTATAGAAAAATGTATTGTGAAATCATTTAGATATACAAAACTTCAAAAAGGTCTACTTAATTACAAATCTGTTACTGCATTACTGTCTATTTACCTAGTCCAACTTCATACAGAAACAATAACATGAATGTAATAGCTTCCATTGTTGGGTTGCAGTTAATAAACTGTTATAGAGCTACAGTGGAATCCCATACCAAAACAATAAGCAATATCTTTAAAATGGAAACTGAGTAGCTTATTTTCCTGTAAATGACACCATATAACTAAAGGTTCCTGGAAAATACATTTATTTAGAACTCTAACTCTGTGCTACTTTTCACTTCAGATTATGGTAAACATAAGCAATAATAGATTGAGTTGGAGACATTGAAATATCTAATTATTGAATTATTCATTTTCATTCCATTAAATACGGTGCTTGAGACAGGATATGAACATTAGACAATTAGGGTTAAGGTTGTTTTGCATTAGATGAATTGTTGGAACTCATTCTATGGGACTGTAGTTAGTATTTACTATTATACTGCTGACAATCCAGCTGTCATATTCCAGAGTCCTTTTGGCTGGACCAGATAGGCAGAAAATGTAAATCATTCAAGATCTTTATATATGCATTACTTTGGTAGCCCATGAAAATGTCACAGATGCATCCTTCATTCACTTACTTATATTCTACCTGAGTTTATTTATGGGAATTCTGCACTGTCTTTATGGATGAATAACATTTTATCTGTTTTAGGTATCTTATTCTCAAATGCTCATTTTTAAGGAATGACAATATTATTTAGATTTAAATTTCCTGAACCATGGCAGGCTTTTACGTTGAACTATATTTTTCTTTTCTAAATTTTCATAAGGGATATTTTCATTCTGTCCTCTTATTTACACTTACTATTTTTTGTGTAACTATTCTTGCAGATGTGTATATAATGACTTTTTCACTTATGAAATACTTTCACATTCAGGGCAGAGGAACTTAATCTTTGCCTTGTAGGCAAATATTTGATAGCAAGTCTTCGTCACATTGTTCAATAAATCCTTCATTAAACAAAAATATGCTTTCCCCAGTCATGTTGTTCAACCTCCTATTAGCATTAAAACTACTCATGGCTGGGTCTTATGCTCATCACTGAGCACCCTGACAACTCTCCAGTAGTACTCATTGAAAGTTTTTGCTTTTATTCATCTCACTTTTATTTAGCCTCCCTGTTACTTTTCCAATAGTCCTGAGAATAGACAATTTACATACTATTGTTCATTGGGACCAAATGACATCATATTTGATTCCCTGGGTTTCAAAATCCATCGCCTGTAGAGTCTCAACTCCCTAATACTTACCACCACTCAGCATGAGCACTTTTCTGCTTTCTGGCATCTTTGGAAAAGGAGAAGCATGACACTCACAGATTTTGTAACTGAACAATCAATGCTAGTCCTGGAAGATCTCCATTAGCCACTGCTAATACCGAAAGGAATGTATTGATTGATTAAAAACTTACAAAAAGTTTTTAACTATCACTTCTCCCTCATCAGTGGTCCTACCTTTCTATGAGGAAAAAGGATACTCCTTTTTCACTCCTCCCTCATCAGTGGTCCTACCTTTCTATGAGGAAAAAGGATAGCTCTTTACTTGATTAATAACTGACACCGAAACTCTGTAAGCATTAGAGTTGCTACGCTGTATTTCTGAATTTTCAGGAGGCATTTTTGCCAAATTGGAACTTACAAGAGTTTACAATCTGATTCTCATTAGATAGGGTCAGGAATATTTTAACTGCCTTTGATTGTCTCTTTGGAAAGTTTGACTATAGAAAAATGCCATGGATTAGATAGCAGCTTAGTGAGTCAAGGTTTATGATTCATATTTTCCATGATTTTTTGGACATTTACTTGATAGTATATTTATATCATTTACAATGTATCCTGAAGGATACCGCTACTCCTAATAATCAAATTCAAACATTTCCAACCTACCTCATCAGTGACATATAATACTGAGAGGGGGCGGAGGGAGATACTACTACTTATTGTAAATATTCTCTTCCCTCCCTCCAATACCATTATATTGCCTTACTAAGAAGGGTCCTTATTTAGCCTTTTAAGTGAATTCCAAAGCTCAACATTTTTTTTTTCAAATTAAATATTTCATTTCTCAGCCTGTCCTTTAGCATCTAGCTCTCACCTGCCCCTTATATGTATATACTGTTATTTCCCATTTTATTTTGTGGTACAATTGTTGTACTACAACAATTGGACAGCTGGATATTTTGAAGTATTGAAAACTAGTAATTTCTGTGACTTTTATAGCTTTTTTGCAAGAACAGATATTAAGAACTATGCTTCTTTGTTGCTGCACCAAGTCTCAGATTCAAAACCTCTGGGTTCTCTTCAGTTTTAAGATTTCAAAACTGGTCTAAAAGCCTGGATGTCAATTTGATTAATCCTTTTTCTAAAATGCCCCACTTCATTTCCTGTTGTATTATGCTTGATTCCTCTGAGGCAATGTGTTTATTCAACAAGTTCAATGGAAGCCCAGTTTGTCCAGCCTCTTGACTTCTGACGCAGATACATAATTTCTGAACATCTCTATTTCAATTATTGAACATAATGCTTCACCTGCCTTCTGCCCTTTCATCTACAACAGTGGTTCCCAAACTTGGCAACTTTAAGACTTGTGGACTTCAACTCTGCTCTGCTGGCTGGAGAATTCTGGGAGTTGAAGTCCACAAGTCTTAAAGTTGCCAAGTTTGGGAACCACTGATCTACAATAAGGTGGAGAAGACAAATATCACTTTCAAGCAAAACCCGATTGCTGTGTAAACCTTCAAAATAAGGAAACCTGCATTTTTACCCATATAAAAGTTAGTTGGGGAAACACCACCACTATACCTTTATAAATCTTCACTTTCTTGTGTCTTTAGTAAGGAAAGGGAATTAGTAGATACTTTTGCAAATAAATATATCCCTGGTGAGAAAAAGATGGGGATATATGCTGTACAAAGATAAATACAGAGAGGAGTTAATAGTTTGGACACGGAAAGAGTTCCTAACAAATAAATAATGAAGACAGAATTAGGGGACCAATGCTCTTCAGCTGTCCACAACCAGAAGGTAGAAGAGGAAAAAGCTTCTGATATGTTTAGGCTCAACCAGTTCCATATTAAAGATAATTACATAATTATGAATGTCTCTTAACAGCTTATCTTCAATGCACTAAAAGCATGCTAAATATCCCTCATTCAGGGATACAGGAAGAAAAGGCATTACATTTAAACTCTTCAGAGAGTTCATTAAAAAGAAGATCTTGATATCTTTGCAGTGCAGTTGGCAACCAGCAATTATTTGTCTGTGGCCGCATTCATATGCACAATAAACATTCCCATCTTGACATCCTCTGTGAACTTTTTGCTAAATTAAGCAGTTTAGATATAGGTGAAGTATCTGCAGATTGGTGATTTACTGTTGAACTCAATTGTGATACCTGATACTTATATTACAGAAAAGCTACTGGGAATGAATCCAAAGATTGTTCTTGTATTCCTTAAGTCATCATTATAAACATGTTCCTCTACAGAGCTCCATAAGTTCCCTTACTACCACCAAGTTTGTCAATTGTTACTGAAATAAACTCTTCTCTTTGTTTCAGTAATAGAAGTTATTTGAAAGTGGGGAGAATATAGATAGCCTCAGTCAAAGGTATAATGTTTAGAAACCAGAATAAAATAATGTTCATTGTTCAACTTTAGAAGGTCAAGTGAAGTTGGCATTTATCTATATTAAATGAAGTTGTTGTTGGCAAAAAGTGTGTTTCAACTAGGAAACAGACTATTTCTTTTTAGCAGTACTATATAAAGAGTCCAGTAAAGAGAAGACCATAATTTAACACAACCCAAGACTTAGAAATATAGGTTTTAAGGAGCCTGCAGATTTTCCATCTTTAGAGCTAGATGGGATTGTTCTTTGTACTTCCCTAGGAACAACTTGTGTACAATTTGGAGGTTCTTTTGGACTCATAACTCCTGCTTGAAGCAAGTGACAACTGTGGCCAAGATGGCCTTTCCATAATTTAATCTTCTGCCAATTGCTTGTCTTCCTTTCTCAGAACCTTTTATGTATTGGTCACCACATACTATTACAACATGATCTTCGAGCGACGATCCATGAACATCTGGAAACTACAATTGTTTCAGAATGCAACAATGTGCATTATTATGGGCATGCCACTGTTTAGCCATGTAACAATATCATTTTGTAAGCTGGATTGATTCCTTATCAGCTTCTGGGTGCAATCCATGATACTGTTTATCACTCCTAAAGGCTTCTATGGCACAGGATTAGGTTATATGCAGGGCCACTTGTCTCTGATTTTATCTGGTCATCTCTGATAGAATGAGCATTGTTTGGATTCTTCTATGAAACAATCTATCTATGGGACTAAGATAGATTTGGCTAAGAACTTGGATGAGCCCATTGGGTAAATGATTTTGGAATTTGAATAAAATTCCAAACAGTTGTTTGTTTTTATGTTGTATTTTAAATAAGATAGTAGAATGCTTTTGCCATTGTATCAAGATAGATGCTTATATTACCTTGTGATGTCCTCCTTCATGTCCCAAGTACCACAAGATGAAGTTGAATGAATTGGAACAGGAACTTATTGGCTTCTTTCTTACAAAATGTTCAAAAATGTTTACTATTTTTCTGGATTTTTCCCCCTTCACTTTTTAATATGTTATATAGATGTTATATACTATATACTATAGTTTATTCCATTGCACCAAGGGAATTAATTGATGTAAAAAATGGTATATTACATGCAAGGTCCATTTCACAGGGTTGTGACGAATTGCTTTCACTATATATTATATATTATAATTGTAAACAATGTTGCAATTTCTAATACACTGTGATAGAAACATAAGGAGTCATTGTTATCCCCTGTCCAGGGGATTTAACCAAGTTTGAACCTGGTTAGTACTTAGATGAGAGATCACTATATAATTCCAGTCTGTAGGTTACAGTTTGAACAAAACAAACAAACCACCTTTGAAGAGAGAAAATGCAAACCACTTTCTTCTTGTTAAGAAACCAGGAATTAATCTCAGCCCTCAGAGAATTTTTAGGTTTACAACTGAGCAGAGAGTTGGACATCAATCAAATATCTCTTTTTAGCTATATGATTCTATTATGTATTTTAATGAAGAAACTTTATTATAAGAAGAATAGAATGTTTGGAAGTAAAGCCTTCACTTCAATTTGACATTATTCTCTCCATCATTGCAATTGATCAAGGAGTTTGATATGTTAGGTTAGTTGCCCTAGATCTCATCCAGCAATTTGTCAGAAAGTGTTTAGTTGAAATAAACTTCAACCCTTCTTTTACTCTTGAAAGAGAACATTCCTTAAGAAAATAAAATCTCTTCTTTGGAGGGGTAGACATTAAATACGACTGTACAGTTTGCTTTCGTTGATGTAACTATGATTAGTAGAATGTATTGGCACTGACTGGCTTATACCTGACTAAATCCATCAAGCGTCTTGCAATCATAGAGCTTGGAAAATAAATATCTATAAATCCTTTGAGAAAAAAATGTAGCGTCTCGTAGAATTTCTTTCCAATTGAACCAACTAAGGAAAATATACTTCATGCAAGTCTGTGAAAGCCTTTTGTTTAAAAAGTCAGAAATCACACAGTGTGGAATGGAACCAAACCCTGATGCAGGCTTATTAATATTCAAAGGGATGCAAATTAAAAATAAAATTAAAATGATGTTACAGCAAATACAATTTGCTTCTGTGATGCAGTACATCTGTAAATCAGCAATTCCAATCATGCTAGTTATTATAAGTTATTTCAAGAAGTTGCCACTAGGCAGCTGAAATAATAGTTATTTGGGTTTTGTTTATAAAGCACCTAGACATAGTAATAGTAGGGGGGAGGGGGAATGAGAGCAAATGTGTGATTTGTGGTTTCAAGTGTGAGTTCTGAAGAAAAGAAGAATTCCATTGCTACAGCCCTCAAATAACTTGCTTGTGTCCATATGTCACATGAAATACCTTATTTGGCACCAGAGTCACAGTATCTATACAAGAACACAGCATCCTATTACCCCCAAGCTGCCCTCCTCCACATATTGTTCACATATGTTATACATTTGTTAAGACTGTACTGTTCAATAGTTTAGATAGCCCAGTCCAAAAATCAAAGTTGGTTAATGCTTAGATGAAATACCGCAGTAGTAGACGATATCAAGTTTTGGAAGTTGCAAAACATGTCAAAGAAAATAACCGCAAACCATTTCTGCCTCATTGCCAAGAAAATGTCACGATTGTGTCTATATTGGCAACAGGAGTTGAGCTTAATGTGGAGGCATCTTTTCCTTTTTATTGATTTAATATTTTAATGTATAGTGGATTCTAAGGTCCATCTGAAACACACACACACACACACACACACACACACACACACACACAAACACTGTATATTGTTTATACAAAAACTACAGGAGGTCCTTGACTTATGATCACAATTGAGTCCCAAACATTTCTGATGCTAAGTGAGACATTTGTTAAGTGAGTTTTGCCCTATTTTGTGACTTTTCTTGCCACAGTTGTTAAGTGAATTACTGCTGTTGTTAAGGTAGTAACATGGTGTTTAACTGAATTTGGCTTCCCCATTGACTTTGCTTGTCAAAAAGTTGCAAAAGGGGAAGACATGACCTTGGGATATTGTCAGCTGCAACTCCATTTAATAATCAGGAAAGAAACCACTCAACTCCATTTGTTTGAAATCAAGTGTACTTTTACTAATTATAAACGAACAGTAGCAAAGCTAAGCTGATTCTGGTTAATTATGCGCGAAAAGCGAATAATATCATGTATAATTCAATCCCCTCCCCTTAGCACCCCAGTCCATAGTCCAATTATAATGCACCCAACTGTCAGGTGGGAGATAATTTCAAAAGTCATCACCAGGATGGAATGCTGGACAGTTAACCTTGGCGGGAAACTCCCTTCCTCCGCATGCGCAGTAAGATGGTCAGGTCAGCGTCTAGAATCTTCCTCCAGCACATCATGATTCCCCTCCCAAATACCATGCCTCCCCTCCCCGTTTCAATGGCAGCCGAAGCAGCAGCAAAGCAGAACCGCCATAAATATGAGTCAGCTGCCAAGCATCTGAATTTTGATCAGGTGACTATGGGGATGCTGCAATAGTCATAAGTGTGGAAAGTGGTCTCTTTTTTCAGTGCCATTGTAACTTTGACTAATCACTAAACAAGCTGTTGTAAATCAAGGACTATCTATATCTGACACAATTTGTGCTATTATCTTAACCTTAACCCTAACTAAAACCTCTGCAAGGGCTCTGCATTTAGATTGCTTTGCTATCTACTGAATGTACTTAGCCTGGGTATATACATTATTCTTTCAATATTAAACACATTTGGTTATTTCCCAAGATTAAATTATTGATGAAGAAATCTTCAGATGAGAAAGTTTTCTTTGTTTTTCCATAGCTTTTTAAATTTACATTCTTTTATTCTCACTGAAATAAACAATCACAAAGAATAATCACAATCACTACTTTCCAGGGCATTCTGTTCTATATTCCATTTTTAGGTATCATTAGTCACTGCAGACATAAATCCTCGCAGAAATGGTGTCATGCAATTCTTGTAAGAATGTATCTGCCTAAAACTATAACACCCCTGGGTTTGCCTATCCATGTAGATTCAATAATGCTACTGATGATGAATTAATAACATTAAATAAATTCATGTATTGTATCTCAGTGGCAATAAGTTTCACTTCTAGAAATTGAATCTCATTTCCTGCCATCATACTGAATTTTTATTCGAAGGTTCATGTGACATTTTTAGGTGCTATAATCCCCCCCCCCCTCCTTATTTAAAGTTGACTGAAGATCAAACAACATACCACACTTGGTAACAAGACAATCCTAGGCTATTTTCATTCATCAGCTAACATATATTTACAGGTACTTAGTCAACCAGAAAATCTTGGCTAGGTTTCAGTAGTGGATTCCAGATCCCGTTGCAACTGGTACAGTGCAACGGGGCCCGGCATCCACCACATGAATGCCCACAGCATGTGAGCACATGTGTGCAGTGTGCGCATGCACACTTACTGCCTGTAATGCTCCAGCTGCCTGGCAGAGCATTGCGCACACGCTGTACACTCTGTGTGCATGCACAGAAGCATCAAAGAGGTCAAATACGAGTAAGGACCGTGGGCGGGTGGGCCCTCTGGAGCACCACTGCTAGGTATACAGTGTCGATCTAAAATGAATTCTTTCTTGATAGACTTGAGGATAAGATTTAAATTAGGCCCAAATTAAAAACAGAACAAATGCTTCTGAGGTGGTTGGTATTTCTAGTTTGTCTTTTAAAAATGTGGAGATTATATAACTGTCAGGCCTGCAGTTATATCCCTTTTAGGATCTTTGGCCTATCACACGCTCTTATTTCATTATGCTGTTTCATTAGTGCAGTAGTTGGGAGGGGGGAAGTAGAAAGGAGTAGAATTGTGGAATATGTTATTGTCATTCTTTTCTAGAAGCCCAAGGTCATCTCTTCTCTCTGCACCTCTGCACCTGACCAGAACCAGCTGGGTGGAGATGCCAGCGTGGAAGAAGAAGATTGGAACATGTGATGGATTTGTGGGTGTGGAGACAAAATCATGAACTTTCAACTGGGTGGGAATCCTAGGTAACTTCCAGAATTGGGATTCCACAGATGTGCTAAGATGTCTGACTTATTAAATTGGAACTTTAAGGATCGTTTTGCCTTGGACTCTGATTTAATTCTGCATGATACTTGGAACGCTGACAATAACAACCACTGCTAATCATTTCAGATTGGCAACTCTATCTAGCTTCTATCTAGCAGTTTTCCAAAAGAATGTGAAAAATGTGTAGGGAATTCAACCTTAGTCTTGTGTAGCTGACAGTTGTGTGCAGAACTAAAAAGAGGGAAAGAAAAGCCATGATTCTAAAACTCTGCACAGGATCAATGATCGTTTTGTACAAGGACTCATGTACACATTCATTTTGTATCATTTATCTAATTTATAAAACATTCCACCTCCCAGAATAAGTGATTCTTATGATGTTGTGCAAGCAACCAGTGTCTGATTATAACAGTCCATTATCGAAATGTCTACATATTACTCATACAGTGTCTCTTGGCTGCAATGATGGAGGGCAATAAGCACAGATAATTTCAATTTGTACCTGTTTCTGCCAGACTTTATCACCTCTCAGGAGCTAGTAAATCACACAGACAATATTTTATCACCTGAGTCTATTTTATTTTTATTTATTATTAAATTAGTTTGCCACCCATCCCACCAAGGGGTGACTTTGGGCAGCTATGTAAGCAACTATACCAGTGATGGCAAACCTTTTCAGCACTGAGTGTCCAAACCGCGTGCATGTGCACCAGTGTTCCAGAAACCTGAAGAACAGCTGGTTGGTGTGCATGCGTGCACCAGCCAGCTGGTCTTCGGGTTTCTGGGATGTGCATGCGTGCTGGCCATCTGGTCTTTGTATGCACTGGAGCACTGGAAACTCAAAGACCAACTATTTTTGCATATTTTTTTGATCAGTTTTGGCCATTTTTCAAGCTGTTTTCAGGCCATTTTTGGGCTGTTTACAGACCATTTTTCAGGTCCAAACCAGCTCAAAAACAGCCTGAAAATGGTCCAAGAAACAGCCTGAAAATGATCTGAAAAACAGCACAAAAATGCCCCAAAACTGTCTGGTTGTTTTCTGGCATTCCAGCGCTCATGAAGACCAACTGGATGGAAACCAGAAGAGCAGTTAACAACGGTGCATATGCCCACAGAGAGGGCTCTGCATGCCACCACTGGCACATGTGCCATAGGTTCCCCATCATGGGACTAGACTATCATTTATTCCCTTGGATTCAGAGTGTTTTGCAAAATTTGGTACCTGATTTATCCCAAATGCTAGATATTTGGTTCCCATTGAGAGTCTGAAGTAGCATCATGACCCATTTCTCCTGATGAAATGAATTACCTGAAACTCCCCATGGGAGTATGTAGGTGGGCCTTGGAGCAGACAGGTGTTCACACTGGGCATGTGACTGAAAGTGAATAAAGTTGCATTCTCAAGAGAAGAGATGGCTAACATCATTCTTCTTCTATGCTGGGAAAGGAAATTTATATGACCCAAATAGAACATTCAATTGAATATTGAACAGAATATTCAATGTTTTCTTCCTGCCAACCTTTGCCAACATTTACACTGATAAATAGAACAGTAAATTTTAATATCTATTTCTTGCTCCTGCCTCATTTGTTGCACTGAATGAATATTACGGGTCTGGTAGAGAGAAATACTAGAATACATAATTGGGACGAACCCAATATGTCACTGTGGCCATTTCTGTTTGCTCTGCTCACTTACTTAAATAATCCAGGCCTCACAACAAAACTTTCAAATGACTGAAGTGACACACTTGAGGCAATATGAGTATCATATTCTGTAATCTGTGTATTCTGTCCTTTTGCTTATCATTTCACAGAGAGAGGTGTTTTCTTACCAATCATTATTTCCAATCAAATTTCCTTCCTAAATGCTACAGAAAGAAATATTAATTTGAGTGCATCTAGATTTTTTAGAATCTAGATGGGCTTGCATACAGCAACATGGGCTTTGTTTGAGATTATTAGCTGCTTTTGAATAAAATATTATGGTAATTATTCTCCAGGGTAGAGGAACTAGTGGGATAATAATCCCTTAAAATTCTAATTCTTTCATTTGCTTCATGTGGCTAAGCTTTTAATATCTCTCTCCCTCCCCACTCTCCCTCACACACACACCATCTATCTCTACCTATCTCTCTCTCTCTCTCTCCCATCTCTATCAATCAATCAACTATAGCTATCAACTATAGATATCCACTCTATCTATCTATCTATCTATCTATCTATCTATCTATCTATCTATCTATCTATCCATCCATCATCTATCTATCTATCTATCTATCTATCTATCTATCTATCTATCTATCTATCGATCTATCGATCTATCGATCTATCGATCTATCGATCTATCGATCTATCCATCCATCCATCCATCCATCCATCCATCCATCTATCATCTAACAATCATCATCTATCATCTTTCTGTCTCTATTGCCTGTCTGTCTGTCCTTCCTTCCATCCATCCATCCATCCCTATCTACATCAATCAATCAATAGACAGGACTTAATAGACTCCTTTGCACTAGCTATTACCCACCAGACAATTTGGAAGGTTACTCATATAGCATTGAATTGTCAGAGAAAGTGGGAAGGTGACTAGGGAAAGGAGAACAGTTCTGAAATGGGCAACGTTTGTGATACATGCCTACAAAATAAAGGAGCAATTGGTATAATTAGGTTTGACATTGTTTCTGCGGGAGTCCTAATGACAAAAGACAAATTGTCCTTCAGAAATGGGATTGCATTGTTTCGGAAGAATCTGGCAAGGAAGAATGTGCCACTTTAGTTCCTGAGGCAAATGTTCCATCTCCTTCTGACTAGATCATACATTATTAATGAGCATCAGTTTCAAGTGTGAAAGAGCTGTTTGAAAAGTATTAACATAGTCTATTAGCTATGATTGGCACTGTCATCCCTTTCATTTTTGACTGCTAGCGAGAGGCATCCCAATAGATTTCTGTGCATCTGGACATTGTTAATACTCCTCTTGTTATGCTCTCTGGGCAACTGTGATATAGGTATTTCTGGCCAAAACAAGGATAAAGTTTATTGTTGTCATTTTGCTTTTACTGTAATGTCTTCGTACCCAATGTATTAATTTTTGAGGGTCAATATGTTTAATGAAAATGCCACATTAGTTTATATTTTTTAAATGATTATATGTCTTTTGAAATACTTCCATCAGCAATTTTCAACAAGAAATGGGGGGGGGAGGCAGAGTTTACAGCATATTACTCAGTTGTGGAATAAGCTGTGAGCAGAAAACAGATGCATATACCAATGAACTCTGGCTGGTTGTCAATCTTGTTTTTCCCCATGTTACAAAAGAAATATCCACCTTTAATGAAAAACAATGGCAACACAATGTTTCATCCATATTGCATCGCATATGCATATCCCTACCTAAATAGAGCCACAATTATTTGGGGGTGGGGGTAGAGTGGAAGGTGAGTTGGGTTTTTCATAATTCAGCTGTGGGAAGTGAATAGAGATTTATTAATGATATCATAAGCTCCAGCTAATCAGTAATATCACACAGCCATCTTCTGTCCAAAGCTCCCAAATCTTTCCATTTCCTTTCTTTTTTGGGGGGTGGGGGTGTGTAGAGTAGAGAAATTGACCACAAAAAGCATAATTAACCTTTGATTCATACAAATACAATTATGTCTACACCTTGAGACTTAATGGCTAACAAAGTAATCTTTTCTATTTTTATTTTTTTTACTATTTTGGTAAAAACTGTACAAAGTATATCTTAGTATGCTATATTATAAACTAATAAACATTGTTTAAACAGCTTAAAAACCCTCACAATAATAAAGAAAAACAAAATTTAAAATAGTTTGAGGAGCTTCTTAGTTGAAGAGAGTTTAGGCAATGGAGGACAGATATCGGCACAGTATTAATCCACACTAAGAGGAAATATTTTATGTCTTTGGACATCTGCAACTTTTTATTAGAAGTAGTGCTCTCTAATTCACCAGCTCAAAAATAAACACGCAAAGCCTTTACCCAGGCAACATATAGTTGTTTTCTGCTTCAGGGTATACATGATTTAATAATGAAGTAAGGTAAACTGCTAAATTAAGCTGTCCCTTATTCACATTGTACAAAAAGTAAAGTTTTGAGAATTGCAAGGAACTACTGAAAAACAGAATGATTTATCTTGGTGTGTAGGGGTGTGTGTGATTGCTTGCAGGGAATTCTGAAATTGAATTGAGGGTATCATATAGCACAAGAGCTGCAGGGAACTCATCCCTGAAATGACTTTGAGAGAACCAAACCCCACAAAAGGTGGGGGGAAAGATAGCATTTAATCCATATGTAGTATGCATGTTTGCCCTTATGTCTATATGTGTAAAAAAAGGATTGGGATTTATTTTTTCAAAAATAGATTAGATTATAATTTTTGGAATTATAATTTTTGATCCACTTTTCGCTGGGTTATTATTTTAGAAACTATCCCACTTTTCTACCCTGAAATGAAAATAAGGCAAGAGTTTCCAAAAATAGAGAGCCTTTATGTTGAGCTTAGTAACTGATGACTCAATCTCTCAAATTTTCTTGGCAGTGTTGCATAAATTGTTTCTTTGACATACTTTTTTAAATTTCCCAATCTAGACCACAGTTGTGGAATTGGTGGGCATCTATCCAGGTTCTAAAAATCAGGTATGGATTAATCAAGACTTGACATAGGAGGAGGAGGATTTGGATTGCACCTCAATGAAAACCACAAACTCTTTACCCTGAATTGCTTTGTTTAAGCTTCCAGAAGTAAAGTGGAAACAATTGCTAAAGGTAGGACTACCACAGCTTCCTCTATCTCGAATGCTACTGTAGTATTAATAAGAACACCCTTTGGATGCATTTCCATGCAGCTGCTTGCCAGCCAAGATGAATGCCTGTTTATCTTATATATTCACCAAATGAATCTCTACCCCACATTACCTTTAGCTTTTAGGCTTTTGAGTTTCTGTCCTGATTTGATTAAAAGAGATTGAGAAGCAGCTAACTTCCACATTTGGCCAGCTTGTTTTCACTCTGAATGACCGATCTCCTCTTTTATTGAGAAATTGAGCCATTGTCTTTATCCCAAGTTTATTGTCAACCATATTTGGCAGGCAGAGTTCAACATCCAGACTTTTCTTCCTTAGAAGCATACAGGACTGTCTGTTCTCCAGACTCTAACCTAATTATACCAATCAATCATGTAAAAAATTGGTCTCAAATGAAGAAATTACATATCTTGGAGATTCTAGCCAGTTACAGAGAAACATAAGCTCTGGAACTGATGGGCTTGTTAAATGGGAGATGTGAAGTACAATTTATAAAACAGAGTCCCAGCATGACTTCAATCAGTTGATGGCTCCTTATTCTGAATAGCACCTTTTTTTCCTCCAGCCCCATAGGGTATCAGCTGAAAATGAAGGGTACCTGAATGCTGAAAAGACAGACTGGCTCCAGAATGCAGTATATCATAAGACCAGTGGTGTCATTCAACCGGTCTAACAACCGCTTTGCTGAATGCACGTGTAGCCCATTCCTGCTGTGGTCTAAGTTGCTTTTGATCTGACCCCTTCCTTGGCTGCCTTTCTTCTCCCTGTCTGCCAAGGTCATTCCTACTTCTGTTTCCTAGTGTTACAGGATGAAGTACGTGAGAGAGACATCCGGATTGTCCAGGGTCTCCTGCCTGTCAGCTGTAATTTGTGCTCTTTTTCAAAAGTGCTAAATGTGTGTTTCAAAGCAGCCAAAATAGTTTACAGCAGGGGAGGGGATAGGTTTAGGAAATTCAGGTTGTGGTCACTTATCTTTATTGAGGACGGTCCCAGAACAAAATGACAATAACATCCAAAGTCTAGGCAGGAAATACTAGCTGTTCCTATCCTCTAGGTTCAGCTGACTTTGGATGGTGAAGCATACCTGCAATAAAGTTGCAGTGATCCAAACCTTTGGCAGCTGCTTGAACCAAAACTGTTTATTTTTCAAATACAGTTATCATAGAATTTTTCCCACACACCCTTCCTGGTGCCCCTGATTCTGTCTCATTTACATTGGTCATAAGTCAGTAAAAGTATTCAAAACAAAAGCAGGGTCAGAATCCAGTTATCCACATAATCATGTTCTATGAGTAAGGGCAGCAATACAAGGAGTACATGGGAGATGATCACAAGCATATGAAACCCCAGAAAGCCACCAAGCATTTGTCAGCAGTTATATAAACTCAGATTGCTGACAAAATTGAAAAGTTGCCAGGCACAAATTTAGATACCATAAGAGAAATAATTTTTTGAGCCCAATTATTGCTAATTGCTTAAGACTTGGAGGAGTCCTAATTTTTCAATCTACTCCCAGGAAACCTTAAATCTTTTAGGTGCTTGTCTTTTAAGCAGACAACAAGCCTGTGGAATTATTTCCTTGCCAAAATATTTAGGAAATGTCTGGACTGGACTGGACTGGACTGGACTGGACTGGACTGGACTGGACTGGAGTAGAGTAGAGTAGAGTAGAGTAGAGTAGAGTAGAGTAGAGTAGAGTAGAGTAGAGTAGAGTAGAGTAGAGTAGAGTAGAGTAGCTTTATTGGCCAAGGAATTTGTCTCTGGTGGATAAGCTCCCAGTGTGCATATACTTTATATATTTGTGGAATATAAACCACAGAACTTTATCAGCTCGCATTTCAAAACAGGAGGTCTTTAAGATTATGTTGTTTTTAGTACAGGAATATGCTCGGTGATAGATTTTGAATGCTGTGTGGATGCATTCAGTAAAACAAAGAATCTGAAGGCACAAATAGATGCTATGTTCCAAGAGGTTCCTAACTGTGACTGGGGTTAGTTAGCCTCTGAGATCTTTTATTTAGGAGAATGTAGAAGGAACATAATACAAGGAATTCATTTTTCACATGCTTCAATAATTTGTCATTACATTTTATTGGCCTAGTTGAAGTGTTGTTTTAGTTATATCTGCCAATAGAAAAGCCTAGCAATAGGTCCCATTAAATCAACATCTCTAGCAAATATCACCCTAGTCATAATCACTACTTGATATTAAACAGGACAAGAAGCTACTGCTGTTTAGGCTGACATTTGGAGTTCTATTTCTGAGGAAGCAGAAATGATGGAACATAGAAACAAATCACCACAAGTGAAAGCCCTCCACCATTATCTCCAGACAAGCAAGTCATATACAAGGAAACAACTACCATAGGTTTTGTACAAATGTCAAAGCGGCTGGAAAAAGGGAGAGATGACAAATCAGCATTTTTAAAATGATAAGCCAACTTCTTAATGCCTCCTTTAGGGAATTTATATAAGCAATAATGTAATGCTTTTCCATATTTTAAAAAAACCTAGCATATATGAAAGAGATAAAATGTGTCAAGCTTGTCATTCTACATAACCTTTTTAAACATGCTCTATCTTATGGGACATATCTTTTGATATCATACAAATATTTTTTTCCATTGTTAGTTAGCAGCCTCGGTTCACTGGATACACAATCATTACAGATGGTTCCCAACTTAGTACCATTTGTTTAGTGAATGATTCACTTAACAATTGTATCAAAAAGGTTATAATATCAGGTGAGACTTGCTTAATGACTGAATTGCCTAGAAATGGAAGTTGCAATCACAATTTGGATCATAAGTTGAGGGCTATCTGTATTTCACAATAAAAAAAGAACCAGAAAAAGTTCTATTCAGTCTTGAGAAAGAAAAGCCATGTTTGGCCTTTAAAAAATGATTGTGCCATAAAACATAACACAGAAATGGAGAGAGGGTAGAAGGGTTTAAACAAAGAAAGAAAGACTGGAATGGTTATGGAAGCAAATATAACAGGTCAAGTCTCATTTGGGTTGATGTTGAGTCCAGATCATGCTGTTTTTAAGGAATGGTTTGTTATTCTTTTCTTTACAGGAATGCTTCATCTTGTTTGGCTCATGATTGGCATCACCAAATGATTTTTTCTGATAAACAACCTTCCCCCCCCCCCCAACAAGGCAATCTCTTTATATAAAGAAAGAATGAAAGCCACAATCTTCCAGAACATAGTTCTCTTAAAAAAACTTTACTAAAGAAAGGTAGAGTTCTATCCATGTTTACCTAGGAACAAAACAGAATTCTCAGTGGGTAGATTCTCAGTAGGTAGGTTTAAAATTGCAATTTGATAATGACAAAATCCCAAATGTAATGAAAAGTATAGATTTCATTTTGATTGCTTATTTCAGTAGCATGCTTGATCAAAACAAATGTCATTAACTTGAAATTTTAATCCTTCCAATTTGTTAATCATGGATTTTCTACATAAGCCGACAGTTTAAAGCTTGAACCCCACTGATACGCTAAATTCCAAACCTCCAAGCAAGTATTCTGAGACCCTCCAAAAACTTGTTAGGATTTGCCTTTTTATCATATTAGCCAGTGTTTTCCCTTATGCACCTATACAAACAATGTCTTTAAATATGTGAATATATCAGGGGTGGGTTCCAACTTCTTCTACTGCCAGTTCACTCAGGGATGTGTTTCAGGCATGTGTGTGCTTCGGGGGTTGGGGGGGCTTGATACATGCTATGCGTGCATGCACAGTATGTTAAAAACAACAACATGGTGATGCCTATGGTGCTGCTGATAGAACTGGTTTGGGGTGTGGCCGGCTGAGTTACTACCTACTCAGCTGAACAGGTCCGAACTGGTAGCAACACACTTCTGCAATGTATATCCTCTTTCTTTAGAAACTAAAGCAAATAAAAGAGGGCCATTGTATCATTCCATCCATTACTGCACCCATTTTGACTATTAAAGATGTAAGGTGGCTGACTCAAAAAAGAACAATTTTTAATCAAAACTAGAAAGCACGGGTACCAAGTGGTTTGAAATGAGTTGGGTGTGGGAACAGAATGATGCCATCTCTTTCTTCACATACCATGGTGAATGTCTATTCTGGAGATGGTCTAAGAAGTGAAACTCTACCTATATCTTGTTAAAGTCTAATGTATAAGTAGAGAAAATTCCACTGTTGGTAACTGCAATAAAGATTTTTGCTACATGGGGTGAATATCTTACGTCTAAATTCAATATGACATGGTTTCAATTATTTTATGTTTGGTTGGTGGATTCCTTCTTGGGCAAATAAATTAGGAGTGTAAATGTTCATTAAAATTATATCCTACACTCTTAAGCCTTAAAAGATACACACATGCAAATGCCAAAATTATGAGTATCACATTTTATGGAAAATAGACTAGTTAGAACATTGACATCATATTCAATCTACACAAAATAATATGCTGCATATAAAGGCCCACCCATTTTATTTTATAACAAGTTCAGTGAGCCATATCTAAATGCCACTCACAAATATACACATTTTGCAAAGAAAGTGGTCTTTGTTAGGCCACTCAATCCAGTTTCAAACACATGGTGATGATGATGATGATGATAATGATGATGATGATGATGATGATGATGAAGAAGAAGAAGAAGAAGAAGAAGAAGAAGAAGAAGAAGAAGAAGAAGAAGAAGAAGAGCTTGTTGACAAAGCATCTCAGTTGCTTCATTTCATGCTAACATGCCAATCTAAGATATAATGCAAAGGAAGGCACTCAACTTAATTTATTTAATTAAATACTTTTCCTTTGATTGGAAATAAAGTAAAATAAATAAAACAATGAACATCTCTCAAGATGTAGACATTGATCTTCATATCTCATCTTAACTTAAAATTCTTCTCTAGCTGGTCCAAGTCTGATTGTTGTGTCTATGGTGAAATACCTCGTGACCCGTCAAAACCACGCTCGACTAAGCCACGCCCGATTAAACCGTGTCGCTGACATCATCAACAGGGTGACAACAGCCAGTGTGGAGAAAGAAGGGCGCTTTAAATAGTGCTTTGAAAGCAAGCCGATGCAACTTAAGGTAAGGGTTAGGTTTAGGGTTAGGTTTAGGGTTAGGTTTAGGGTTAGGTTAAGGGTTAGGGTTAGGTTTAGGGTTAGGGTTAGGGTTAGGTTAAGGGTTAGGTTTAGGGTTAGGTTAAGGGTTAGGTTTAGGGTTAGGTTTAGGGTTAGGTTTAGGATTAGGTTTAGGGGGGTTAGGTTTAGGTTTAGGGGTTAATTTTAGGTTTAGCGTTTACAGCGTGCTGCTGTCTCCGCGCTGTTGTCACCCTTTTGATGACGTCAGCTACGCGGTTTAGTCGAGCGCGGTTTAGTCGAGCGCAGTTTTGTGGTGGAATCGAAATACCTATTCAAATTTAATGAAATTAGAGCACAACTTTTTAAATCCTACCTTATTCTTAAAACAACCATGTTTTTTTTTTAAAAAATATCCTCCACAGGAGAAGGAATTGGAATAAATTGACTCACTGAGGATATGATAAAGATAAATGGATAAATATTGTGTATTCAGCAGCTGATTTATTCCACTCTCTTAGATCTTGAGAAAGAGCAAAGAGGCTGGATGAAAGCATTGTCTGATCAAGCTGAAATGTTTATAGCTCCTTCTGGGCAAACGGGCAATGCATGGCACTCTTTTTCATTCCAACCTTGTGCTCAATCTAAAGTAAGAGTCCCCAAACTCTTCAGCTCATTGACCTCTTATAAAGTTTCAGATTGTTCATTAACCTCCAAACATTATTATATGAAAATACTACTGTGGGAAGCCTCCCCTTCCTAGAGAATGAAATATTTTGGGGAGTATTAAAAGAGGCAAGATATTATATTTCCCCAAAGAAGAAATGGAGAAAAATCTTAAGAAAGGTAGAATGCAGCCCCAGTTTTGCTGCCACAGGCTCAAGAAGAAGCTTCAACCTTTAGAAATGGATATTTTGTACCTATTAAGAAGGATTGGGCAAATCTATTCATAAACAAAACACCTTCAGCCACAGCTCCCACAGAAGGCTGGAGCTGATGTGATTAAGCATTTACATTCCCCCATCAAAATTTGAAGGAGAGGATATCACCTTTAAAACATAATAGGATTAACCCCCCCCCCAATCATTGAAATAGTAAGACACAAAGCGCACTGCATTGCACGACCCCCTGGAGCATCTCAATCATCAAATCCCAGAACCCTATAAAATTCATCCACTCACTTATTTGGTCAGCCATCCCAGAAACATGCTACTATCACTGAAGTTTCCGAAAACCAAATAATCAGAGATCTTCTCTCCTTGTAGTCTTTCTCCAAGCTTGGAATTAGAATGGATTTTCTTCCAACACTACTTTAAATAATAATAATAATAGTCTGGAAGTAATAGAAGAAAAGAGAAAAAATAACAAAATGCAAAGATCTGCAAATAGAAGTAGAATGATTGTGGCAAAAGAAAACCACAGACAGTATCAATATTAATAGGTGGCTTGGGTGCAATCCAAAAACATCAGGAGAATCACTTGAATGAAATCTGCGTTGACAAACTCACCAATAGTCAGTTGCAAAAAAGCAGCTTTGCTTGGAACAGCTTATATTCCGCAATCAATGTTCCCTCTAATTTTTTTTCAGTGTGTGCGGAAAAGTATAGTGTTTGAGTGACACATTTTCATGCCTGAGCACCTGAATTTTTTTCACAGATGTCACCCAAGACAACAATGAAATCAGTGTTATTTGAAACTCAAAGTTATGTTTATTCAAAGTACCCGCTTAATTAAAAGTGTTATATAATATATTATATAATATATATAGTAAATTGAGGACTACTTGTATTCAAGTTCAATGGATGACTCTCTATGGGAAAAGGATCAAAACTTTCCTCTATCCACATTTTCCATACTGTGAATTACTTTATATGCTTTATACTATCCAATAATCTGCAGTGATATTAGCAAGTTATGAATAAATTACCCATTGATGTACATTAGCAATTGGGGTATATAAACCTATTATTTAATGAGTTGCATGTATACAACATTTATATATTGGCTGGTTGTAAACTATATTTAATCATTTGTTTTTATATGATGATCCAAGAACTGAAACCATTTGCTGTATCAATGCTAGGGATGGTAACACAAAAACTAGTAGAAAAAACTAGTAGACTCTTTACTGTTGCCAAAACAATCTACATGGAGGTTAGGCCAATTTGAACTTGCTAAAGAAATCTGATCAGTCACCTTTGAGAGGATGAACCAACAGAAAATAAAGTTGGTTTTCAATATATTAAATGGCTCATTTAATATACAGCCCTTTCATACGCAAATAGTATAATAATGCATGGAATGTGTGATGATTTGTAAGTACTAATTTTCAGACGTAAAAATACAAAGATGCATAAAAGATGCAAACCAATACCGTAGGTTAGTTTTCTGTTTCCTGATTCAAAGCATTTAAAAAGAAAATACATCATGACAGCATGCAAGTGTCAGCAAAAGCCTCCCCCTGACAGATAAGGGAAAGATGTATATGACCCTACACTTTCAGAATCAACCAGAAAGAAATCCACTCCCAGACTAAATGTGTGTGTGTGTGTGTGTGTGTGTTTCACGCCTATACTTTGCAATAGATAAGTGCAACAGACTGATTGGGATCCTGAAATCCAACCACTTCCCCTAAGGCAGAGTGCTCTAATGTGCTTCCAGCAGCCCTTTGGGGCCGGTGGTCCTGTTCACGGTTATCACAAGGAAGCTCCGCTCCGTTAAGTGGAGATTACTTTCAGGAAAACAACTCGCAGACTCGCCGCCTGCCTTACGCACTCAGAGCTTCAAAAACAAGTCCTGGATAGATGCCAATAAGTGACGGGGGCTGCAGGTTCTGGGAGATTGAAGCACTCTGCTCTCCCCTCAGGGAAAGAGGAGGCAACCACCAGGAGCAGCCCCAGTGCCTGCCAAGCCACACAGCAAAAAGGATGCGACATCCGAACTAAGGCACGAGCTGCCACCGCCGCAATTCCCTCTCCACCGCTGCCTTCCTCCCGTCCATCACACATTTCCTTCTGCGGAGGCCAAATCTACCCCCGAGACACTCCCGCCTTTTATTCATGACTGCCTTTAAGTTGCTCGTGCGGTGATTGGCTGGGCCTGCTGAAAGACAGAACTGGCTTGGCAGCGCAGCCACTCCTTGACAAGCTTGAACAGAGTCCTGGGCCAGGGGTTGCTGGTGGTGGCGGCGGGGGAGGATTTTTACCGGCCGAGCTTGTCAATTCCTCTCGGTCCTGAATTGCATGGCGTCATTTTGGATTCATTGCTTGCCCCGGCTGGGCAATTTCATTTTTGGGGGGAAGGCAGCTGGTAGAGCCGAGGATTTATCATTCTAAAAAACACTGCGCAGCAGTTGGAAACTGCTGTGCGGCATTTTCTTGACATGTGCGCAGCCATACAGCCGCGCAGCTTAGAGAGAACAGTGTCTGCAATGTCTTTAACACTATCAAACAACATCTGCCTATTATTCCAGGTCTTGGGAAGCACCCAATAAGTAGATTAAAAATCTAAATCTAGCCTAAAGATCTGGATGACTGTGCCATCAACCACAATAATAATTTCAATCTCTTGGATAGTCCCAAAACTATCCATCCTATCAATTCTTGGGAGTCCACATTGGCCACTTTGATCAACCCTGATCTAAAGCAAATGTTACTTAAGCGAAGGCATAGGATATCCCAAAAGTTACTTTGTAGTAGTAAACTCTAGTGACTTGCAAAAAGAAAAAAGAGCATGACATAAACCAGAAGCAATCTCAGATAACAGTATCAGCTAGACCTAATCACCAATCTATGAATCAGTCTGTGTGTAAAAGCCATAATCTAGAAAAGTGGTGCACTTTTAGTAAAACTACATGTTGCAAAGTATAATTTCTAGGCATGTTGTATTTTTACATGCCCCAATTGTTTGGCATTATGACATTATCTTGCTTCATATTTTCTGTCCTGCTGTTCATGTGAGTCACAGTGAATTTGTGTTTGAGAAGGAGAGGGGGAAAAAAAGGAAAGGGAGGGAGGGAGATAGATGGACATATGACACAACAATTCTTTCTTTTTCCAGGCTGCTGGGTAGAAAAGTTATGAGTGTCTCAGACTGGCTGTGAATGTTTCACAATGATGCTTTAGTTCAGTTCTCTCAATGACTCGGCTATGAAGCAGTAAATACAGCATGCAGGAAAGGTATTCCTGTGGCACTTACCTTATTTTGCTGCATGGTTAGTCTTTGTGATGCCCGTAATCGATATGGCACTGCTGACAATTTGGATTGAAGTGGAATAAGAAAAAGAATATTTCCCTCAAGACCCCAAGAAAAAGTAATGGTTGAAGGGATATAAAGTGTTTCAAATGATTGCAGCCATATGACTGAGGAGCTCTAGAAGAAGCATTCCAACAGCTGGGAACAAGCAGAGCAAAAAAGCACCATTACAATAAGCAAACTGAAGCTAATGGTCTTCTTCCTCCTTTAAAAAAAATAAAAGAGCTACACCATTAGTCTTAAAAGAAAAAAAAAGTGTTGTGAAAAATAAACATAGCAAAACAGCAAAAAAATAATCACAGATTTCTGTTATCTATTTTAAACAAATATTGGCATGGAATGCTATTAATTTCCGTAAACGTTTAAGCCTGTTGTTTTGGGCTTCGAGTGCTTTCATATTACTTTGGAAATCCTTCTCTTATGATTACAAAAAGTTGAATACTGTTAAAAGAAAACTCCAGGTTCCTTTTCTGAGCTGGGATATACAAGCAAATAAGGCATTAAACAGACTGCAGGTGGAAAGAAGGTGATCTGGGGGCAGCTATAGAGAAAATGGGGTACAGAGATCCTTTTTTTATAGTGGGTGGCCTTTGGTGTGGGCTTGGGGAGTGTTCTGCACATGCTGGTTTTATTTTGTGACTTAATTACCGTGTCTCTTCCTTATGTCTGTTGACTTGCCTTTGATTATGTAGATGGTCTTTGGAGAGCTTATTTGTGGGTATGGGGAAGTGTGTCTGAATAGATTCTTTGTCTGGTTAATTACTCTTTCCCAGGTACTTGGTTTTGGTACTTGGTTTTGCTATTGTCAGTTGATAGCTTAGCAGAGGTGCAGTTTAACAACCTATTGTTAAAATGTATCTCTCATAGTTTCTGGTCTTAGTGGATCATGGATTTCTGTTAATGGTTTTGGGATAGCTGAGGCAGTGAGAGAAATAAAGTTAAATTTGGAATAAAGAATCTCCTATGATGATGATTGATTAATAAAATAAAATTCTTTCCAGTACACATAACACAAATTGTGAATACGCACTGAATATTCCAAACACGATTGAAAAACAACAGCAAAAAAACTGAGCGAATTTTCTTGCCCGTATTATCAATAATCAATATTTGCACAGCGGTTCAGGAAGCAGAATAGCTTGCATTCTGAGTGTGCATCAAACCTGGATGAACTCTGGATTTCAAGGCAATTTGAAATGGATTTTTCATCTCTGCAGGTAGAAGAAACAAGTCTAACTCAAACTTTATCAGATTTGGGTCTCTAGCATATGTATCTCCAGAGCTTTAGGTTCTGTAAAGGACAGCAACTTGGGAAAAGAAATTAAGAATTAAGAAATTAAGCCTTTGTTTTGTACCAAATCATAATAAGCAAAATATATACCATTGGCATGTCTCCTTAGTTATGGATAATTTTAGGTTAGGCCAAAAAAAAAAAAACCAACCTGGAAATACAGCATTGCAAAATGAGCTGAGTTATATGAATTTGGGCTGTGGAAAGCTATTGTTCAACAGCATCTGAACAATTACTAGTTCTATTCCTTCCCTAAGCATTTTCTCTGTTTGTTTTCCAGGAGATGGAAGGGGTTTCAAAGAGCTTTAAATAGAGTGTTTCAGTTAGCCTAGAAATTTACTTGAGTTGTTTCTCTTTTTTGTTTTTAAAGAATGGTTTAGGAATAATTTACAAAATATCTCATTTAATTCTCGGTAGGCAAAGGAAAATAAAAAAATATGCAAGTATTTCTCAGCAGAGGAATGAATTCATTATGGAAGACATGGAATGAGAAACTATTTACATCTATGCACTTATTTCCTCACATCATAGCTTACAAAGTGCATAAATTAAACTACAGTCCTCAAGTCACAACCACACAGTTGGTACCAGAATTTCTGTTTCTAAGCATTTAAGTATATAAACTATGCTAGGAGACTGATTTTTACCTCATTCCTCATTCCTTCCCCTATTTGTTTGATTATATGTTAAAAAAAATCTTCCTATATCAGTGAACTACCTAGGGGGGAAAAGAATATGGCATGGTCTTTATTAATAATGTAAAGGAGAAATTAAAGAAATAAATGTATTCCAATATCAAAAGTGTGACAAAAGTAGCACCACGTGACTTGATTCTGTCAGCTCCTTCAGCACAGTGGATTTCCATACCTCCATAAGAAGGCCGTGTTTGAGGAACTTGGAATCAAGATTCACATTTAAAAAGTTTTAGATTTTCACCTCATCTTTCAACATAGCCCAGACAATGTAATTTCAATGATAAAAATCAAATGATGCTGAAACTGAATACATTTTAACTAAACGTATTTTCTAGATCACGTTTACACTGGATTGAGCTACCTTTCCCAAAATGTTACAGGGTAAAGCAAATGACCCAATGGCCCCTCTTGAACATTTCTCCCTATTATTCATTTGGTCTAATCTGCACAATCCAGTCATTTTTTTTTAAATTTCATATCATTTTAGTTATAATTCCAGGGGGAAAATCCCCTCTTCCATTCTGAGGTAATCAAAGTACTCTCATACTAGTCATGTCTCACAGATAATCTGGAGTCTGGGAAACAGTCTATAGCAATCTGGAAAGTTAATGGATTCATACAAGTGAGACCTTTCTTAATTAATACAGGAAGATTTATTTTTAATTATATGGCTGCCTTTCCACAAAGCAACTCTGGGCAACCAACAGAATTTAAAATTAAAACAACAATATAAATAGCTGTAAAAAAAAACACCACAGCTTCAAAGAAAATGACATATCAGCTGAGAATAAAGAATCTCAAAGCAACTTTAAACCATCCAGGCGTCACAAATGTTCCAATCCCCTTGTCCAACGAATATGTTTTTTTCCCCCTTTTGAAAACC
Source organism: Thamnophis elegans (assembly GCF_009769535.1). Classification (NCBI taxonomy): domain Eukaryota; kingdom Metazoa; phylum Chordata; class Lepidosauria; order Squamata; family Natricidae; genus Thamnophis; species Thamnophis elegans. The sequence continues at coordinate 23,204,040 of NC_045544.1, forward strand.
TATTTGATGTAAGATTAAAGGAACAGGACTCACAGATACTCACCTGTAAGCTTTTATTAGGTTGATCCTCAAAGATTCTGGATGCTTACAACAGTGACCTGTATCGCTTTTACATGTTCTATTAAAGATAATCCATCAATTTGATTGATTTTGATTATGTGCCATAAAAATCACTGTTGACTCCTAACAACCATAGATCTTTCCCATGACAGTCCCTAACCTTTTCTTTCAAGTTTTCCAACAGCGCATTCATCGCCACTGTAACTGAGTCCATCCCTCTTGCTGCTCACCAGTCTCTTTTCTTTCCTTCCAGTTTTTCAAGCCAGTGGTGGGATTCAAATAATTTAACAACTGTTTCTTTTTTTTTTTTTAATTATTTTTATTTTTTATTACACAGACAACAATGGGAAAGGGAGAGGATGAAAAAAAAAGGGGGGGGGGAGGGGAAACCCATCTTCACATACAATATGTCATTTAATCACAGGTGCATCCCTACTAAGTTTATACATCCCGTATCTCTCTATTATATATTTAATAAGCACCACAATAAGCTAGGGTTTAAAAAACAAAAAACAACAAAATAAAACAAGGGAGAGAGGAGAAAAAAAAAGGGTAGGGGGAGGGGGGGAGGCCAAAAAGGACAAAAAAAGGTCCAAGAAGGAAAGGAAAAAAAAAAAGGGAAAAAAAAACCATCATCACATGCAGCATGTCGTTTGATTACGGTTGTTTTAACATCTACATCTTCAAATAATGTTTACCATCTCAGATATTTCCTCTAATGTAACTAAAGGTCTCATTTTCCTTCTACCATATATATTCAGTTAACATTAGCATTGTTTCCCCCCAGAGAATATACTTCTATTCATTGTTAATCTTGCATTTCATACCTTCAAACAGAGATCTTATTCCTTCATTGTTCAACAAGGCATCGCTGCCTATATATACCAGTTTTCATTTGTTCCCCGATTAGAATTGCCTTATCAGCAGTGAAATATCATTATAATAAGTTCTTAATCTTATACATTATATCACCAGACCTTATATTAGTACTTCCTTATATCATTGTTGAATTATTTCACATCATAATTATATCATCATTTACTTTTTCCAATTAAGGCATAAGTGTATCATTTTTCATTTCCAAAATTTTGTTTTTTTTCCCTTAGCCATTGCTAAAACAAGTCCCATATCTTATAAAATTGGTCATCTTCTTGCTCTCTAATTTCAAATGTCAATTTACTCATTTCGGCACAGTCCATTATTTTTCGAATGATTTCTTCCTCTTTTGGTATTGTTTCATTTTTCCAGTTTTTTGCAAATACAATTCTGGCTGCCGTTAACACATTTACAATCAAATATTTTAAGTCTTTGTTGTAGGTTTCTGGTAAAATTCCCAATAAAAAGACCTCTGGTTTAAAGTCTATTTGTTTATGTATCATTTTCTCCAACCACATGTGGATTTTAGTCCAGTATCTTTTGGCTTCAGTGCAAGTCCACCACATGTGGTAGTATGAGCCAGGTATCTGGTGACATTTCCAACACTTTTCTGATTTATTCTTGAACATTCTTGCGATTCTGGTCCGGGGTAGATGCCACCTGTAAAACATCTTATACAAGTTTTCTCTATATGCAGTAGACATTGTCATTTTGTAATTTTGAGACCACAATTTCTGCCAATTCTCTAAATCAATCCCATACTTAAAATTTTTCCCCCAAGCAATCATAGTTTCTTTAACTTGTTCTTCATGCAATTTAAACTCCAATAAATATCCATATAGTTTTTTAATTACTTTTTCATCGGTACCTGTTAGAATTTTGTCTAGCTCAGTCATTTTATTATAGAGATCTTTAGTTTTTCTATCTTCATTATATCTAGATTGTATCTGTACATATGAATACCAGTTCATTTCCATCCCTTCTTGCTTCAACTCTTGACTAGATTTGAGCTCACCCTCTGTATTCAATAATTCTACATATCTAACTGTTTGTTCCTTTTTATGTATTATCGGATACGAGAATGCTTCAATTGTTGATGTCCAGACTGGAATTTTTAAATAATGTAATTTTTTAATCTTTTCCCAATTTAACAACAACGCCTCCCTTATATAATGTCTTCTAAAATAACCATGTGGTTTAGTTCCCTTATACCATAAGAAAGCATGCCATCCCAATAGCAAATCGTGACCTTCTACGTTCAATAATCTAGAGTTTTTTAATGATATCCACTCCTTAATCCACATCAGGTTTGCTGCCTGATAGTATAGCTCCCAATCGGGTAAACCAAAACCTCCTCTTGATCTAACATCTTGTAGTAATTTAAGCTTTATTCTAGCTTTTTTCCCTTGCCAAATAAATTTCAAAACTATTTTATTTAAGTCTAGAAAAAAATCCTTACCCAGTCTAATTGGGATTGTCTGAAACAAATATAGAATTCTAGGTAGAATGTTCATTTTAATTGTGGAAATTCTTCCCATCATTGATAAATGCAAGTTTTCCCATTTCTCCAAATCGATTGCTATTTGTCGTTTTAATCTGGTATAATTATCCTCTTTAAGAGTGCTACATCTAGGTGATAAATGTATCCCCAAATATTTAATCTTACTTGTGTTTTGAATCTGCAACATTTCTGACAACTGTTCCTTTTGTGTAGCTGGGATATTCTTTGTCATGATCTTTGTTTTATCTTTATTTTCAAGCCTGCTACTTCTCCATATTCCTCTATTCTTTCTAACAATTTGGGTGCGGTTTCTAATGGATCTTCAAGAATGAAAACTAAGTCGTCTGCGAACGCTTGCAGTTTATACTCTTCTCTCTTAATTTTCATTCCTCTTATTTCTTCTTCTTCTCTGATCTTTCTATTTAAGACCTCTAGTGTTAGGACAAAGAGTAGCGGTGATAGTGGGCAGCCTTGTCTTGTACCTCTCTTTATTTCAATCGGTTCTGTTAGTTCTCCATTTACCATTATCTTTGCTGCTTGTTTCTGGTATATCGTTCGTATACTTTGAGTGAATTTCTTGCCAAAGTTCATCTGCTCCAGTTGCAAAAACATAAACTGCCAATTCACATTATCAAAGGCCTTCTGCGCATCGAGGAACATCAGTGCCAATTGTTTTTCTGGGTGGGCCTCATAGTATTCCAAGGTATTCAAAATTATTCTCATATTGTCTTTGATTTGTCTTTTAGGTAAAAAGCCATTTTGATCTGAATGGATGAAGCCATTTAAGTATTTTTTAAGTCTCTCAGCTAGTATAGATGCAAATAGCTTGTAGTCTGAGTTTAATAAAAAAATTGGTCTATAATTCTTGATTTGTGTTAAATCAGTCTCTTCCTTGGGTAGTAACGTGATATACGCTTCTGACCATGACTTCGGTATTTGGTTCTCAGTCATCACTTCATTCATGACTTGTAGGAGTGGGAGGGTTTAACAACTGTTTCTGTGCCCTTATGATTTCTTCCAACAACCAGTTCACCAAACTGCTCAGAAAGTTAACAACCGGTTCCCCCGACACAATGCGAACTGGCTGAATCCCACCACTGCTTCAAGCCTTTGCATTATGTGTTGAAGCCAGGAGAATTTTAATCTAAATCTATCTCTTTAAGAACAAAAAAAAAGGTTCTGTGATAGATGATACATAGATATAAATATAGATATCAATAGAATTCCGAGCTGAATTTTGGCATGGGATTACAAATTTCAGTAGGAGAGCTCTAAAGTGTTTTAATAAGAATGTAAACAACACAGATAGCTAATCTATGAAAATATTATCTGAACCATATATCAAAAGTCAACAAGAAATTGCATAGTCTTAAGTTATGCAAAATAAGCCCTCAAAGTTTTAAAACATTTATGGTGGAACTATCATAAATAGCTGTTAATTATTTAGGTAAATTATATAACATTTTATATAATTTGCATGGATTCCTTTGCATTTACATACTAATAAAGTATATTCTATTTTAGCAAAGAGTTTCTGCATCAACTAATACAGTTGAAAAATGCTTGTAGCTTTAGTTGACATCTCTCATGTTAAATCATTTTGACTGAAAGCATGTTGGGTCAATTCCAGCCTTTTGGGATTTTATATATTTATTGTCTGTACAACTGGTTAACAATTAAATAGGAAATTAAATGGGAAAGACATTTGCAAATCTCCACAAAAGGTGACAGTCTTGAATTGTCCACTCTCTTTTAAAGTTGAAGTAAATAAGTGGACAACCAAATGAGGGAAGATGAGGAATAGGAAGGGCCATGACATTCTGTTCTGAGCATTTTCAGATGTCTTCACGGTGGCCCTAATATCTCGGGGTATGATTATAATGATTCTAGAAAGACAATAATGAAGTTAGGGGTCATGATTGAGAGGAAAGCAAGCAGCAACCTATCAGCCCCCAGGGTGGAAAACATTTTTCCTTCATGGATTTGCCAACTGAAGACTCAAAAGGTCCTTTTCATTTGTTTGTGCAGTTGATTATTGTATGTGTTTGTTGCTCTGACTTACAATCCCCTCTGCATTCTGTTTTTATAGACAACTCATGCCATCTTCCTCCTGAATAAGCATGGGTAGAAATAGTTTTGATAAAATGAAATAATCAGAGACTTGCTCTGCTATTCAGAGAACGGAGAGAAAAACCAGGCAAAATAGGATTAGGTGCCATTTGTGTCTTTCTCAAAAGGCGGCAATATGATTAGCCTTCAGAACAGACACGGGTGTTTTTAAACTGTACATTGGCTGGTGTACAAAGGATGATGTTCAGCTTGTTAAATTCTGTTTGCCATTCAATTTGTGATGCCCTTCTCTTTTCAAAGGGAAAACTCTGTCCTGATTCTCAAGTGACTATTCAATAAACAAAAGGTCACCTTGCTCTATCTTGATGTTGAATTGGCTTCTTCATATGTGCCACATATTAATATCATTATTAAGTATTACCAACTGTGAGATCTTCCTTAACAATTGATTTAGATGTCACGTTAAACTATGGCTAACACATAACTGTTGTTAGGCAGGAAGCGAACATCCACAACAAAGCCATATGATTTCCTGATGTTGAGAAACTAGAATAATAACTGATCTGAAAATGGATGACAAATCATTCTTTATTCAGCTTTTTTGTCCTGATGTATGAAGTGGCAAAGCAGAACTGCAGCTATTGTATTACATATAAAAGGTTCTACACAATAGAGCAGAGTTTCTCAACCTTGGCCAGCTTTAAGATGCGTAAACTCCCAGAATTCCTCATCCAGCATGCTTCTGAAGATGAAAATTGTTGTTCAGGCTCTCTGTCGGATCTATACTTTTTACCAATTTGGAAATGCAGTTTTCTGCTGAAAATAAATAAATAAAACACTTTAATGAGATGTGTTTAATTAAAGTAAACTCAGTGCAAAATATCATTTATTAACAAAATGTGCACAGAAATGTGTATATTGGAAGAAACATTCATGAAAAATTTATTTGGAAATATTGCCAAACAAAATGGATTAAACTAAAGGTGGAAAAGTAAAAGATAAGTGAAATTGAATGTTGAATTCCTTGTGTGAAATTGAATTCCTTGTGTGTTCAATTGCACGTGGCCAATAAAGAATATTCTATTCTATTCTATTCTGTTATATTCTATTCTATTCTATTCTGTTATATTCCTAGTGCTAAAAAGACCTAAACTGAAAAAACAAAGTATCTCTAACATTTGATTTGGTGAATTTTTATCAACCCATTCCACAATATATATCTACTATGGTAGGAAGGAAGGTTTGTCATGAAGCTGGTGTTCTGTCTTAATTCAAGGGAAAAGTGGATTGCAACGGAAAAATTATTTGTGATTATTTCCTTAGTAATCCTAGTGTTTAGTGATTAAAATTGCCTTTTCCCTATTCTTCCAACACAATCTCGGTAAAGTCAGTTTATTGGTTTGTTTGTTTTAAAAACCTCAAAACAAACGTTATAAAAACACTTGCTTTTGGAAGTCAGAGAAACTTTATATCTAGTCCATGTGTTACACAAATGTATCATTCATTAATGTTGTAGATGGTTTTAAGGTCTTCAATTAAAACAGCACAGATCGTAAACAGTTTGTGCAGTTAGAGTTTTGAATAATACAGGAAGACCAAGAAGATCCTGATGAGGTGCCTTATACGACCTTAAGTTTTTTTGCAACTAAATCTGCATTATAAAATGGAAGTGACAATATGCCACCTTAAAATCCTTGTTGAAAAGATTAAATAAAAAATAAATATTCTTTGAAGATCTTCATCCATTAATTCCAGTAATAGAGACTAGTTGCTTTAGTAATGCCTATTAGGGTTGTGCAAAACTCAGTATGAAGATTTGGTTTGAGGGCAATTAGATTAAGTTATTGTTTCAAATTGGATTTTCTACTTGAATCTACAGATCAATTTGATAGACCAAATCTAATCAGGTGTTTTCAAATTGATTCAGATTTTTAATGGGCTTTTGTCTATATGTTTCTATCTAACCAAATCTTTTGAATTGATTGATTTACCAGTTTGGGTCACCAAAACAAATAGATTCAATTCTTTCAACTAAAATGCAAATTTTAATAAGATCTTGAATTTCTTTGCACATCTCTATTCTAGTGATAGGCAGGCAATTGACAAGAAATAACAGCTTGGTTGATCTATCTATAAAAGTGTGGAACGTTTCTACCTTTTAAGCTTTTGCTTCAATGGGCCTCTTGGACAGAGCATTACAATATCCTCCACATGGGGCTGCCCTTCAATAGAATTCAAGCCTCAGCTGGTAGAAAATGCAGTGATATGAGCATATATGCATGCCTCTAAAATGACATATTTACACCTTTGCTCTATGAGCTTCATTGGTTGTCAGTTTGCTTCTGGGGCTGCTGTTTTTGATATTTAAAGCTTCTCATGGCATGGGGCTGGGTTAGCCAAGAAATCACCTCCACCTGATATTCTTCATTGTATGGAATTCTTCAATACCTACTCCCTTCATAACAAGTTGTACTGAAATGTTGAATCCCTTTCTTTCAAAGACTGACTGATGTGCACTGTTTACCGGTCATTAATATTGTACTGTTTCATTTCCTGCACTCACTGGGAGCTATACAGAATGATTCTTGAGGTGACTTTTAACTCTTAAGATTCTAGCAAAAAATAACAAACAAACCAAGGTTTCATGCTTCATGCACCATTCTTGAATTGCATCATATTTGCATGAAACCTTGGTTTGTGCATGGCACTAGGGATGTCCCGTGTACTGAATGACACCTATATATGGGGGTTGAGAGGGGATAACTGAAACAATATTAGCAAAAAGTCAGAACGTAAAGTGCTATATGGCAAGAAAGGTAGTGAATAATAATAATAATAATAATAATAATAACAACAACAATAATAATAACAACAACAATAATAATAATAATAACAACAACAATGAATGGTTGACAACTGGAAAAACATACTTGATTCAGAAAGATCCAACTAAAGGAACAACACCTGAAAACTATAGACCAATAACATGCTTGCCAACAACCTTCAAATTACTCACAGGCATTATTGCAGATAACATGATGGATTATTTGGAAACAAACAACATCTTGCCAGTAGAGCAAAAAGGCAACAAAAGAAGGAGCAGGGGCACAAAAGATCAGCTTCTAATTGATAAAATGATATTAGAAAATTGTAAGAACAGAAAAACGAACTTGAATATGGTCTGGATTGATTACAAAAAGGCATTTGACTCACTGCCACATAGTTGGATCATAAAATGCTTAGAAACAACTGGCATTAGCAAAAATATTACATCCTTTACTGAAAAGGCAATGAAACAATGGAGAACTGAGTTGGCAGTAGGGAATGAGAGCTACGGAATGGTTAATATCAAGCGAGGAATTTTCCAGGGTGATTCACTTTCACCTCTTCTCTTCATCATCGCAATGATCCCACTATCAGTAATCTTAAAAAAAATGAAATTAGGCTACCAAACAGCCAAAAAAGCTGAAAAAATTTCGCATTTACTATATATGGATGATTTGAAACTCTATGGAAAGTCAGAAATAGAAATCCAATCATTGACAAATACAGTCCGAGTATTCAGCACCGATATTTCAATGCAGTTTGGCATGGAAAAATGCACCACTGTATCCATAAAAAGGGGCAAAATCACTGCATCTGAGGGAATTGAAATGCCCAATGGCCAACTAATTAAATGCAAAGAAAATGAAGCCTACAAATACTTAGGCATTCTGCAGTTGGATAACATCAAGCATGGAGAAGTAAAAACTATTGTCAGGCGAGAGTACACCAACAGAGTTAGGAAAATTTTGAAATCTAAATTGAATGGTGGAAATACAATCAAGGCCATAAATACCTGGGCAATACCAGTTATAAGATACACAGCTGGCATAGTTAACTGGACACAAGCTGATTTGGACCTTTTGGACCGAAAAACCAGGAAACTAATGACAATGCACTACAGTTTACACCCACGTGGTGATACTGATAGACTATATCTGCCCCAAAAATCAGGTGGCAGAGGATTATTACAAGTGAAGCAAACAGTTGAAGAAGAAAAACATGCACTGGCTGATTATTTAAAAGACACTCAAGAACATCTATTAATCGAAGTAAAGAACAAAAATCTACTGAAGGCCCAACAGACAAAACAAGAATACAGAAAAGATGTGATAAAATCAAGAATGGAGAGTTGGCAGAACAAAGCACTGCATGGTCAATTTCTGGAAAAAATAAAAGATAAAGTGGACAGTGAACAAACTTGGTTATGGTTAAAAACAGGTACATTAAAGAAAGAAACAGAGTCACTAATCCTGGCTGCGCAAGAACAAGCTATCCGCACAAATGCCATTAAGGCCAAAATCGAAAAATCCTCTGATGATGCCAAATGCAGACTTTGCAAAGAAGCTGATGAAACTGTTGATCACATACTCAGCTGCTGTAAAAAAATCGCGCAGACTGATTATAAATTGCGGCACAATTCAGTAGCACAAATGATCCATTGGAATTTGTGCAAAAATTATAATATTAAAACAGCAACAAACTGGTGGGAACATCAGCCTGAAAAAGTCACCGAAAATCAGATGGTCAAGATCTTGTGGGATTTTCGCATACAAACGGACAAAATACTGGCGCATAATACACCAGACATCACACTGGTTGAGAAAAATAAGGTCACAATCATAGACATCGCAATACCAGGTGATAGCAGGGTCGCCGAGAAGGAACATGAAAAAATCGCAAGATACCAGGACTTAAAAATCGAAATTCAACGACTATGGCACAAACCAGCAGTGGTAATTCCAGTGGTAATTGGCACACTGGGTGCTATTCCAAAAGCACTGAAATTACATTTAAAACAGTTAAAAATTGACAAAATCACCATCAGTCAAATGCAAAAAACCGCACTGCTTGGATCTGCACGCATATTACGAAAATACGTTACGACGTCCTAGGCCCCTGGGTGGGGCCCGACTAGTAACCAATGCCAAATCCGGTGAAACAACTGGCCGCTGTGATACAATTGTACAACAACAACAATAATAACAACAACAACAATAATAATAATAGCCTTATTTGGAACAGCTTACACTCTACAATGATATTTTAATACCATCAAACAACACCTGGCTATAGCAGGTTCTTGGAAAGCATTCAGTAAGTAGATAAGAATGCCAAAACCAGTCTAAACATTTGGTTTACTGTGTGACCAAACCGTAATAATACCAAATGCATACCAGCAGACTTTTTTTGAATGTAAAAAATGCATGATAATGGTCATGATAAAGGTAAAAAATTTCCCTGTTTAGTCATTTCTGACTCTAGAAGACAGTGCTCATCTCCATTTCTTGGCCAAGGGTGTCAGCATTGCCCAAATATTCTTTCCACAGTCACATAGCCAACACGACTGTATGCAGAACACTGTTACCTTCCCACCTAAGTGGTACCTATTTATCTACTCGCATTTGTATGCTTTTGAACTGCTCACTAGGCAGGACCCAAAAGACATATTGGGAGCTTGTTGTGCATGGCTCGGGTCTTGAACCTGGGCTGTCAGCTTCCCAGCTCAGAAGCTCAGCATTTTTAACTGCTGAGACATCATGCCCCCTATGATAAGGTAAAGGTAAAGGTTCCCCTCGCACATATGTCATTTCTGACTCGAGGGGGCAATGCTCATCTCCATTTCAAAGCCAAAAGACAGCACTGTTCAAAGATGTCTCCATGGTCATGTGGCCAGCATGACTAAATGCCGAAGGGGCATGGAACGCTGTTACCGTCCCATCAAGGTGAGTCCCATTTTTCTACTTGCATTTTTACATGCTTTCGAACTGCTAGGTTGGCAGAAGCTGGGACAAGTAATGGGAGCTCACTCCATTGCGTGGCACTAGGGATTCAAACCACCAAACTGCCGACCTCTCTGATTGACAAGCTCAGCGTCTTAGCCACTGAGCTACTGAGTCCCTCACCCCCTATGATAAGAATCCTTTAAAAACCTTGTTTAAAAAAAAATCAGTCTCATGAAATGACCGAAATGCTACATCTACATATGAGGAGGAATTTGCCTCCTCAAAAATTAATGACTTCTTAGACCATTCTTTTAAAAAAAATGAACTCACATTTTTTGTTAACGTGTTATTATGAGCTTAAATAAGTTCACAATTATATGATATGCTTGTATAAGCAGTGCATATTTATGGTGCTATGGTTTTCATAGTTGTATTAATAATATTAAAATTAAATGGCCTAATTTGAAGCTTCTTAGGATGAATGTTGGATTATATGTGGCTGTTGAAATAAACATCTTTACCCTAAAGGAAACACATTTTTCTGAAAATATTCAGATACTCAACTCATTTTTTTTTAACCAACTGGCAGCACAAATGCATGTAGAAAATGTTCAGGAATCAACAATAATAAACTAGGTCAGCTTTCTTTAAAGATATTCCTTCCTTTTCCCCCCCTCAAACATGTTCTTATTTCATCTTCATTGATGCACCATTTTTACCTTAACATAGATTGCTATAAGGTAACATCTACTATGGATGAGAGAGAAAAATTAGCTTTAAAATTCTCACAACTTTCTTTACAGGCTTGAGGCACTGCTAAAAGAAACATTGTTTACTACCCCTAAATTGCTTCAATATCAATTCCACAATCCTCAGGTTCTGTTTATTCAATATCCTTTTTGAGGCTATTGGAATGAGGCATATTTACATGAAAGACATGCCAATCAGCACTTGCCTTTTTTTGGCTAATCAAAACAGTCAGTTGCCAACTGATCCATTTTTAGTTGCTGGCCAGAAATGGGTTGCCCATGTTGCTCAGTAAAACCTGTAGTATAATTTTTAAAAATATATTTCTGCTCTGTCTGGGTTTCCCATGGTAACCGTGTTATGATTTAAGTTCAGAAATCAGCACTTTTCCAAGTTAGGACTTTACTAATGTGAGGATCAGTTGAATGGCTGAAAAACACAGTGTGTGCTCATGTGAAGTTACACACTGTCCTATATACCCAAAGGTGAAAATGTTTTGCCTTTGCAATAGCATGTGTTGTTGCAGAACAATTACATTTTATCTCTCCCTTGCTTCTAAGAACAGCTGGCACAGAATCATCATTAAGGCATAAGGACATCATCCAGGGGTGAAATGCTACCGATTTGGACCAGTTCACCTGAACCAGTAGTAAAAGAAAATGCTACCAAGGTGGGTGAACCAGTAGTTCTGATGATCAGTTGTGCAACAATCAGTGTGGCACAGTTACTTGTCGCACAGCTGATTGTCGGAACTATTGGTTCACTCACACTGGTAGCATTTTTTACTATTGGTTTGGCCAAAACGGTAGTTCCGATGATCAGCTATGTAACAATCAGCTGTGCCGCGTGATTTATATTCGCTAGAAAGCAGAAAATCTAAATCACACAGCACAACTGTTCTCCCTTTGATGTTCTACTTACTTTTGCAGACTCAGAAAAGGCTTCTTAATCCTCCTATGGTAGTGCCTCCAGTGTGGATGTGTGCGAAGTGAACTGGTAGTGAAACGAAGCAGTAACAGACTTCAGAGCATTTCACCCTTGACATCATCCCAGATTCATCTGCCACCAGACCTGTATCCCCATTTGGAAAAATCTTTGGTTCTTTCTTCCCAGAAAGAACTGGTCCCAGTCTGGAATGAATGTCCCAGGAATGAGCATGCTTAGCAAAATATAAGGATGTAGAACAATGTTTTGTCTAGTCTAGGAACATAAGATAGAAGGCAGCATGTCCTTATAGGATTCCCAGGATGACATAGAAATAAGGCCAAGTTTCTTCAAAAACAAAAAAAAAAAGATGGGAAGTACAATGAAGTAAAATAAAAGGAAAACTGTAAAGTCTGGGACCAATCAAATAGGAAAAAAGGACAAAGATGTAAATAAGGTAATCAGTGAAGTAATAAACTAAACAGGAAACTGAAGCAGTCAATGCTGGAAAGTTAGGGTGCAAAAAGAAGAAGTAATTAAGGTAAGAGAACATGAGTGAGGATTTGTGCAAAACTATATTAAAGGGAGAGCTATTTTTATCAGCATTAGACAGAATCAGGGACATTTCAGAAAAAAAAAAGAGATACTTTGGGCAAAAGAAACCCTTGCTGGACAGATATGAGATAAAGAAAGGTATGCCAAATGCCAGAAGCATTATACATCAGCAAATGAGCTCTCCTACCATCACATTGCCCAGGGGATTATGTGGAGTCTCTGAAAGACATCAGGATATTTCTATTTGTAGAAAGACACAACAAGCAAAAGACTACATTGGCAACTGGTAAGATCCAAGGGCAAAGGAAAACAAATATAATTTTAGGTGGGCAAGTTTGAAAGCTAATTCGGACAGGGAAAAATATTTACTTTTGCTTTCCCATAACTGAGCAGGAAAGAAATGAACACTACTGCATCAAGTAAACTGAGAATGGAGAAACACAAGTGGCTCATTGGTGTTCTTAACACCAAACTAACGCTAGTGTAGTTAACGAACCGCTTATATGTAAAGGGATCTGATTGCTCTGTGACTATGATCACTGATGTCATCGCTCCACTTCAAAATATGTATGTATTCAGTATAGGTTTGTATGTAAGTATGTAAATGGGTACTTACTAGGCTAGGGAATTTCTAGTCCTACCGTGGGTAAATAGGATTAAAACAGAGCTGCCATAATCATATCCCCAAATTTATTTCATTTACACTATTAGTCATGCTAATATTAGTCACTATTAGTCTGACTTGGGTTGTGAGCAGCCCTGAGTCCCCTTCGGGGAAAAGGGCAACATAGAAATATAATAAATTCAAATTCAATGCAATTATTATTAGTGTGTGTGTGTTTATGTTGCTGGTCTGATGATCGGCAGTTTCATACTCAAGACCCAGTTTTTGCCATGTGGTGGGGTAAGTTCCTGTCACTTGCTTCAGCTCCTGCTGACCCAGCAGTTCAAAAGTGGGCATTTATCTACTAAAAGTTTATCTACAAGTAGATAAATGGCTACCACTTTGGTGGACAACTTAATGGGGCTATGAAAGGAAGCCCCAACTAGGCATCCTCCAAGCAATGGTGAGGTCACTTTTTGATCTTTTCACCACAGAAGCTCTTTGGTGCTTCTGCCATGGAATTACAGTATAGGACACATTTATTTTAGAAGAATTGTTCTCTTCTTTTGGCAAACATGATGAACTTTCTGTTTCCTGCTGGAATAGAGGAGTAGTGCAACAGAGATTCCAATGGCCACTAAGATTCCCTTTTAGGAGGGAAGGAAGGAGGGAATGTAGGAGAGAAGGAAGGGGGGAAGGAAGGAGGAAAGGAAGGGGGAAAGGAAGGAGAGAAGGAGAAAAGAAAGCAGGGAAGGAAGGAAGGAGGGAAGGAGAGAAGGAGGGAAGGGGAAGGAGGGAGAGAAGGAAGGGGAGTAGGAGAGAAGAAACGAGGGAAGGGAAGAGGGAGGGAGGGAAGAAGAAGTAGGACCGTTGTAAGATAAGATGGATCTATGGGATGTTAAAAAAGCAATCTTCAAGTATATTGTCAACAGTAGGGAAAAATTGTTATAAATACATATTATTAATAACAGTTATGAGATCATATAATTGTGAATGTATATATGAAATTGATAAAATTAAAATAATTAAAAAATAAAATAAAAAAATAAAATAAAAGCAAATAATGAAATCTTTTAAAAAAAAAGATTCCCTTTTAGAGAAAGAACAATTTTCAGCTTTACATTCTGTTTCATTCTGGTTTCCTTCCCCTTCCAGATTTTCCATTCTAATAGAAAATAGGCTTTGGGGTTTCTTTTCCCCCAAACTTTGAGTTATGGTTGTTTTTAATTGTGGATTTGTTCATTTTTTTAAAAAAGCAGCATGCACATTTTATAGTCAATTCTATTTAATTAGGGATATAGTTTTATTTGAGGATTTATTGTTTGTTTGGGCTTTTAAATCAGTCTGGACTTTTGGAAGTTGCCTTGACAAGTCCCTGCAAGTTTCTTGGAAGCATTATTTGGAAGCAGTTTGTCCCTGGTGTCTTCCCAGGGCTGAGAAAGAGTGACTGGTCCAATATCACCCAGCTGACTTTGTCTCTAAGGCAGAACTAGAATTACAATCTTGTGGTCTGGGGCAGGAGTGGGTTCTGCCACCTTTACTGCCAGTTCGCTCATGCACACGCTTTGCACATGTGCGCTGAATGTAGGCTGTGTGCATGTGCAGTTCAATGAAAATTGTTCTGCGCATGCACAGAACACAAAAATGGTGGCGGTGACGACGGTGACTGGGAAATCAGTTTGGGGGCATGGCAGGCCTGGGTCGCTGCCGGTTCCAAGGACCCAGGCCACCATACCACTACCAGTTCGGCTGAACTGGGCCAAACTGGAAGGAACTCACCTCTAGTCTGGTGCCTTGAACCATTACATTAAACCCACTCTTAGATTTAATTTAACAAATGCCAAATTAGTCTTCAATATTATGTTCGCCTGTTCCTTTGACTAAATAAAATGTTCTGATCTAAGTCTAAAGTTACCCGTTACCATTTATATATTACGCATTAATGTAGTTAAGCTAAAAATAATGCAGGAAAGTGATAGTGTTAAACATTAATCTCTTTTTCTGTTTATTTTCTCTTTGTTTAATTGTCATACCAAGGAAAAGTCAGTGTGTTCAAAGAGCATACATCTTCAAACACCTATTTTTATTTGCATCTCAAGATTTTTTTTCTCTCCACTTCATATTGTTTGCTTATCTCTGTCCTCATTTCAGTTGTCCTAAATCTACAATTTTACTGTAAGGTGTGTGTGTGTGTGTGTGTGTGTGTGTGTGTGTGTGAGAGAGAGAGAGAGAGAGAGAGAGAATCCTGTTACTAATAATAAGGTGGCCATACAGCATTTTTAGAGGCACATCACATTATTAATATTTTATAATGTTTACTACAAGTCAAATTCAAGAAAGAAAATATAAAAATCTCATGAATCTAAATGTCCCCCCCCCCTCCTCTCCTTCTCTCTTACATGGAAATGCAGGTTGTTGATGTATTAGCATTGGTGGGTGATTACAGATAACCTTTTGAAACTATTCTAAATATACATAAAATGGCATCAAAATATATTATATTTTTTAGTATTCAATCTTCGATGTAACTGAAATGGCTAAAAATATTTTGCAAATTTACTTTAAAATGCATTAACAAATTGTCTTATGGTTATTGTTGGAAAGGTTTTTCTCTGTCTAAAATTTATCTTTCTCTGTGTCGCAAGCGACAACACTTATGAAAAATAAGCTTTTTTAAAAAAAATATCAGGCATGTTTATGGAACATATTCTCCTTCTTTTATCGGTTTTCCTTTTGTTGTTTTAATCTTCTTCATGATTTTATTCCGGGCTGAAAATGATGACTTTCGAATTCTCTTCTGAAGCTTAACACTGACACGGATGGCATTTTCTATCTGTGAACTGAACAGCCACAACTGTCTTCTTTAATCAGAAATGTTGTGATTTGTCCTTCCCCAATCTATGATTATCTTGAGCAATTTAATCTAAATAGGCTTTACTACTTTCACACATGAAGAGACAACAATAGCCACCAAAAGTGCAAATGTGATGAACCATTGACTTGGCAGAGTCAGGCAGAGGCACAGGGCATTCACAAAAGCTATAACCTATGCAACGAATACAGAGCTAAAGAGTTACTGACTGTTGTAAAAGTATTGGACATTTTAAAGAAATTGTGTGCATACTATGATCTTTACCGTAAACCAGATAGGGGAAAGAAGCATTAAAGGTAATTATTGAAAGCCAATTGCATAGAAGTACAGAACAAAAGCTATTTCCTTTTATGATAAGTGAACAGGCTGCCTTGGCTTAGGAGGATGAAATGATTTCAAATCTCCTTATGTTGCCTTGATTAGAAGCTTCAAGATGTGATGTCTTAATAATAATAAAAAAGTACAGATCTAAAAATTCTATTCTTACTGTTCATCCATCCCCCCCTTTTAAATGCAAATAGTTTTACTTCTTTGATATTCAATGGTTCCATATTCTTACTGAGCTTTAAAGGAGGACCATTCCGTGCTTTATTTGGGTGACCTTTTACAAGATTTTATTGTATTTCTTCATTTTGCTTAGATTGTATTTAGCATTCAAAGCAGCAATCTACCTGGTGAAATCAAGATTTCTCTAAGCAATAGTGTTAAATACTCACACCACTTGACCTTTCTAGAAAAAATATGCGATCATCCATTGAAACTCAGCATTCTGCAAAATGCTTTTCAAAACGTACTATTAGGCCTGATTTAATGAGTCATTATTCTTTTGCTGAAGGCCCAGTGTTAGGATCACCACAGAAAGAGTCTGGCTCGCAGAATCTTGAAGTGTAGGAAATTCAGCAATTTTTCTGCAGATCTTAACTGGTCTAAATGGAAAATATGATGGAAATAAAGATCTATTTAATTGTCTGAAAACCTGTGCTCTGTCATATAAATAGAAATGGTGGCAATTTGTCTTAAAAGGTATCCTTTGGATCCATAAGGAGGAAGTAGACAGGTTGCTTTGTTGTTATTCCCAAAAATAGCATACACAATTTTTAACTGCAACTACATATTACAATCGAGTTTCATTGTTAGGGTCATGGCAAAGTATGTATTGTAGCTCCCTAAAGCTATTGACAAAACTTGCACAAGTTTGAATTACATACTCTCCTTATCACAAGCTTCCAATTCATTTCCAGAACAATTTCAACATGCTGATGTAACATCTGTTACACATTCATACCCATGCCATTATCCAAAATTAATGACAGCCAGTTTGCTGTAGTAGTTAAGGCTTCAGGCTAGAAACCAGGATATGTGAATTTTAGTCCCACCTTAGGCTCAAAACCACATGGGTAGTTTGAGGCAAATATCTCTATCTGTGTCGGTCTGCCCCTCCCTCCCTCCCTCCTCTCCCTCTCCCTCTCCCATTCCCTCCGCCCACCCCCACTCTCTCTCTCACCCCGCTCCCAAAAAAGCAGGCAATGACAAACCATTATTATATTATATATAATATCCACAAAACTGTACCTTTAGATATCTTTACATTCTGAGGTTTTGGGATGTGGGAAAGACAAGCTTTCTGTGTGATATTCCTCTAAGAATGGTTCTGCAGTTGAAGCCTCTATAATGTTTACCTTGTTAATAACAAAGAAAGATTTTCCCTTCTGTTTTAACAATGATTTTCACATTTGACATTGGTTCCATTTATATAACATCTATTTTGACTCTGGTTATTTCATCCCTGATAATAATACTTTTTCTGTCTTATTTGTCACTTATATATTATGGATGTTAAATTAATCAACTCCCAAGAAATTATCTTACAGGACATTCAAACAAATCAATTGAGCAAGACATTATTATTGTATTTAAGCCATTCTTTATCTGTATACGACCCAGCCTGTTTCCTAAAACTTTTAAGACATATGGAAGACACAGATTGTAAAGGACACTTACAACAACTCCTATAAAAATAATGGAAAGTTGGCTGACTTGTATCTCACCAATATTTTATTTATCATTAAATAGGGTGACATATTTTTCACCAGTTAAAATCTCTGACCTTATGCAAGATTCTCTTCCTTAAGGCTACCAACTACAATTCACTGATAATAAAGCAATAGGGAAATACCCCTTGTGGTCTGGTGGCAGAATTGATTCATTTGCAGTTGCATATTAGGGTTTATTTTAATTTGTCAGGATGCTTGTGGCATTTTGCAAGGGAGGAAATAATTTGCAATAAAAATAGAAAATGTAATACATGTTTTATTACAAGGAATGGTAACAATGATCATTAATGCAGTGCCACGGTTCTTTTTTTCTGACTAAGGTCATGAAAGTGCATGCCCATGATTTTCAGTGATTTGTCATCATTAAATAGAAAAGTACTTTTAAAAAGAAAAAGAAAGAGGAAGACTGCAACAACTATTGCCCTGGGGACAATGTCTCAGGTGTCATGTTCTGGCGTTCATGTTGAATACAAACAGAGAGTCAGTTTGGTTGGTGAAAAACTTCATCTCTATCTAATATTACATGATAACCAGAACTAAATGACTCTGATACAAAGGTAAG
This sequence comes from Thamnophis elegans, assembly GCF_009769535.1. NCBI lineage: Eukaryota > Metazoa > Chordata > Lepidosauria > Squamata > Natricidae > Thamnophis > Thamnophis elegans. The sequence goes on from NC_045544.1 coordinate 23,222,633, forward strand.
CAAATCCAAGTCAGTTCTAACCAAGTTAACACCATCTCTCTCTCCACATCTATCTATCTATCTATCTATCTATCTATCTATCTATCTATCTATCTATCTATCTATCTATCTATCTATCTATCATCTATCTATCTATCTATCTATCTATCTATCTATCTATCTATCTATCTATCTATCTATACTGGCTCAGCTGATAAAGGAGAAGAACCTTGGAGCTTAGTGGTTAACATATCTGCCTAATATGTAATACAGCCCAGGTTCTAATCTCAGTAAGGGTATGGCTAGCTGATGAGAGCTAAATAGCTTGAAATAGATCTATACTAGTCTCCCTTTATTTATTTATCAGCACAAATACAACACAAATGTAACAAAGGCAACAGTAAAAATATTGGGTTTCTGTCTGGATGGTCTCTTGTGACGAGCTGATAGACAGAGAATGGAAGCAGTGAACTTCTTCCCATATTTGGGCATACCAGGGGTTGTGACACTAAATAAATAAATAAATAAATAAATAAATAAATAAATAAATAAATAAATAAATACATACATACATACATACATACATACATACATACATACATGCATACATACATGCATACATGCACACACACAGACAGACAGACACAGACACAGACACAGACACACAGACACAGACACAGACACAGACACACACACACACACACACACAGACACATATATATAATTACCCCACTCAGTTCCACCCACAACTCCATCCAGTTGACACCCAACCACCAGCACCAATCACCATCATCCACAGCCACCCTCAGCCACACCTCCACTCAGTGTCATCATAGCCTCCTTCCTGGTCAGCTGCATCAGAAGTTACACCAGAGTAGGCAGTTGCACCCAAGTAGAAGAGTTCCTTCTGAGTAGGCAAGTGCACCCAATAGTTACATCAGAGTAGGCTCTGAAATATAGCTGTTGTCCAGGAGGTGCACCTGCTGAGGGAAGCCTTGCAGCTACAATTTCCGCCAATATCAGAGAGTCAACATCAACGCAGCAGCATTGGTGGCATGTAAGCATGGCTGAGTGGGTGTGGCAATGGACGGGCTCTTCCCTGAATGGCAGTCCGAGGGCTGAAATGATTTATCATGTTCTCTCTCTAAGCTGGTGGAGCAAATGAATGAAACACCCTTCAAAGATAAAAGTTCTCATGTCAAGAATAACAGGGAAAAAAGGGGGCTATGGTGTGGACATGATGGGATGATTGACTTAAAATAGCCAATTATGAATCATGTAATCCTGCTAAGAGAAATTGATCAAATAATAGAATGTCTACACTAACATAAGGTAACTTACACTAGAATCTACAAGAATACATACATTGTATTCAAAATCTCTGGTGCTTCATGACTGACAGAAAGTTTGGTTTCCATATGCAAGGACTTCTACATGACAAGACTGAATTATCAGGGACATTATGATCCACTCAGCTTGACTTAAGGCACAGGTGTCAAACTTGTGGCGTCACATTGCCATCATGTGACAATTTGTCACTTTTTTCCTTCACAAAACTGGGTTGGGTGTGGCGTGTGCATGACATATCCAGCCCATGAGCCGCCAGTTTGACACCCCTGATAAGGTTTAACAGCTCAAAAGTATTTTATCTGAAGAAGATATTACCTTAGTAATGATATGATTGTCCAGACCCAAGACATGGAATGTATGAATGGAGCTCATTCCATCAGTACCACTTCCATAGATGACAGAAATTAAGTTACTTCTATATTATTTCAATGTTCGTGCACAAGCTTATTTTGAACAACTTCTTTTTTAAAGATACATATGCCAGTTTCTGAGGTGATTTGAAGGCAGCATTGTTTGGGAGATTTCTTCCTCTTCTTTTATTCTACATGCTGGAGTCACTTGAAAAATCAACGAAGAGCTTGAAAAAAGCAATGAAGATGCTACATGTGTGAAAAGAAGGAAGAAACCCCTTGCGAGGAACAAAATGTGATGATGCCTTGACTCTCACTTAGATTGGAAAAAATATAGTTCAGGGCTGTAGTCACCATGCCCGATGAACTAAATATCACCAAAGTGCTTGTAATAAAGTGAAACTATTTCAACTGGAACCCCATTTACTAGTCTTTTGATATAGTAATGGTACTATTCACAAATTTATTTATTCAATAAATAGATCAATAATAGAAAACAACTTGTTGATGATGTTGCCTGGAAGCACAAAAAAAATTGGCAAGAGTTACACTCCTCCAATTCATTCTCTCTCCCTCCCCCCCTCTCTTCCCCCTCTCTCAAAACAACAGCTTTTTCCCATGAAAGGAGTCTTATAATTAATTTCAAAATCTTGTTGGATTCTTAGTCAATTTATAACTTTTCAAAATCAATGTTCTAGTCACCTTTTTACTGTTTATTCAAAAAAAGATAAGGTTTTAAGTCCTTAAACTTGTATTTAAAATTTCTTTCACTGAGGATTGAAGGAAAGTCACCCAGTGCTATGAAATATGTCGGTCCAAAGGCTCCTAATAGCTGAAAAACAGTTAAAAACCAATTTCCAAAAGTGATTAAGAAATGAGGCTTGTTAACTTTATATCCATATAGGCTACATTATGACTATGAAGGCTGGACACTAGAGGGAACCAGAAGGAATTAAAGATTACAAGTAAAGGAGAAGAACATTTAAATTTGACTTACTAGTACAGAATGGAGCTAAATACTGTAACATTGGATCTACTGTGAACAGTGGGCTCCAAAATTAATTTTAAGATTGTCTGCTGTTACTGCCTTTAAAGCATGTTATGAAAGAACAGGCTTTATTGCAGAAGGCAGACAGCTTTTAAAGTAAATTTAAAAGTGACAGGCTATAAGAATATGAAAAAAGATGCTATGCAGCATATACAAATGAAACTAGCTGATGTTTTAATAATTAAATGGGATATATACATAATGAACCAAAAGAGTAACCTGGATAATTTTTGCTGTACTGAATTTAGAAAAGAGACTTGTCTCCCACTTTTCAATTTAAAACAGTAACTAAAGAGTTTAAAGCTGCATCAGAGGTGGTATGATAGATCTGACAGTTTCTGGAGAACCGGTGCAGAAATTTTGAGTAGTTTGGAGAATTGGCAAATAGGTTGGCTCCACCCCCAATGCCTCCCAGCGTCCCAGCTGATCTTCTTTTGTTGCTCTGAACAGGAGAATGGAGCTGGCAAGCAGGTTATGGGGTTAGTGAGGGAATGGGGATAGTTTGCAGTAACTTTCCCCTGCCACGCCCACAAAGCCACACCATGCGCACAAAGGCATGCCCACAGAACCATTAGAAAAAAAATTGAATCCCACCACTGGGCTGTATATATACCTGTTGTGGCCCAGCAGGAGAAACAGAGGCAGCAGTTATGGACACAGACTCATAGGAGATAATCAAGCTCAAGTGGTTATGGCTTGGCTCCTCCCAAGAGAGTATATAAGAAGAGACTTTGGGAGGAGACCTTTTGCAGGACACAACTGTTCAAACAAGCTGGAGAAGCTCTTGTTTGTTTTGTATCTCTTGTCTGTGGTAGTCTGGGTTGCTGCCAATGTTTTGCCTGTGAGTAATTGCTGTGAATAAAGCGTGGCTATCAGTAAGCCTGTGTAGGCATTAATCACTGGACGGAAGAGGATCAAAACATATACCTATACCTATACTTCTTTGCCTGAACTAAATCTCACTGACTCAAAGGTTCCACTCCTGAATAGTGATGTACAGTGTTTCTCAATCTTGGCAACTTTAAGATGTGTGGATTTCAATGTCCAGAATTCCCTAACCAGTATCCTGGCTGGAGAATTCTGGGAACTGAAGTCCACACATGTTAAAGTTGCTAAGGTTGTGAAATACAGATGGCATATATTATTACTAATATACTATACTAAGGGACACTGTAAATCAGTAATTGCCATTTTATTATAATTATTACATAGCTGAGAATAATTAGCATGATTATTTTTTTTAAATATTTAAAAGTTACATCTTTTGAATAGGTTAAAACTTTATAATTTACTAGCAATATTTGAAATGTCTCTTGATCCTTCCAGCAAGCTACATGGCTCTGGAGCTGTAGTTAGTGAGCTCTGCATCAAGCAAATTCTGTAGATTTTGTAAATTCTTTAAGTCCACTAAACTGGGGGTTCTTGATAAGCTTAAATAATATACTGAAGTGGTCTTAAATCAATTTTTGCCTACCTATGAAATTCATGAGATGAATCCAGAGTGCTTCCTGTCCTTAACACCCTTATTCTATCATTTAGCTCAGTCCTTGTAATTTTCTAAGCCTCATTGCTGCTGAATCTGGCTTTTGGTTTTAAATCTTTATGCCAGAATTTGGTTTCCAATTTTAGAGGATTTTAATGACCCCCCCCCCAAAAAAAAACCTGTTTGCATGGCATATCAAAGTAGAAGTGGAGTAGAATGATTTGTCTGGCATTCTCTTCCCAAAATCTTTGTGAATTGAAGAAGGGATTTTCAATGTTCTGCAGAACCTAGGTGGAGAGCCTGATGAGGTTCTATGACAGATGGAGAGGAACAAAATAAAACATCCAAACAGCCTTTCATCAAAATATAGCCGTAGCAGGTCTTCTAAGATGCAACGGAAAAGGCAGGTCTTGTTCCAAAATAATGTCACAGCTACCCTTTTGCAGATCAGGGGTTCCAGAAAATCTTTTTTAGAAGACAAACAGTTTTCATGCTCTGACAAAAATGTGGACATCCCTAGATTTGTACCAATAGGAATCCTGATGGTGCTAAAGACTGTAATGCTACAGTGTCATTTCAAACCTTCTTCATCAATTTTGGGGCACTGGCAAGGAAATGCAAGTGCAGTCTTTCTGACTTCCCTCCATATTTACAATTGTGTAATTGCTATTGAAGATTGTGAGTTAAAGTACTGCAAAATCCTCTTTTCCTTGTCGATATTCCTTTCATAACTTTGAGCTCTTAAATGGCATATTCTCTTCTTGGCTAGTTCTTGGTTTCCTGCCTTTAAATGAGTGATTAATGTATTTAGCAAATTGCTCATCAGTTTTCTCCTTAGCTTAATTTATCAATTTTTTATTTCTTTTGCCAACAAATCTGATTTTTTTTAATTACAGCAGGCCAGCTTTGTGCCTGGATAGAGAGATTCTGATTGCTTTTCAGATTCATGTGTGAATGTACCGAAGCCTTGCTGAAGCCATTCATTTAAGTAATGAACACTGAGAAACTGGTTTGTGGTAGATTGCCCCCAAGACATCAATCTTAGCAAAGCTTCAGTTTTTGAGAGCTGAATGCACAGCACTGAATCTCAGAGAGCTTAATGGCTTCTAAGTAGATTGTCCAAATTGAAGGACCATAAAGGGATACATAAATATATTCTGAGCTCTGAGTTTTGAGAGAAAGATGCACCAATGTCCGATTATCAGATTTGAATGAATGCTAGCTATATGCACCATAGTTTGACTGCCTATGAGATATAAAACTGCTTTAAAGGTGGATTGTAATTCTCTAACTGCCAGGAAAAGCTGGAATAAAAGAAGATTCACATGGATCTAAATATTCTGTTGGCTATTTTGAAGTAACTGGATGATTTAAATGTGCTTAGTGATCTAGTTTGGAAAAAAAAATACTCTTTTTAATTTTTCTAGCAATCAGAGCTGTAGAATTTAGATATGGATTTTCAGTTTTATTGATTTTATGGGGATATAACTTTAAATTCTGGTGGCAATTGAATTCTAATACAAGGATCTGGTGGGGATTGGCTTTTATATGATCATCTTTATTGTATCTGGTCTTCCAGGAAATCTTGAGAGACTGGCTACCTTATGCCAATATCTAAAGTGGTCCTTTTAGGATGTGAAATAGCAATAGCACTTAGACTTATATACTGCTTACCAGTGCTTTACAACCCTCTCCAAATGGTTTACACAGTCAGCATATTTTCCCCAACAATCTCATTCGTAAAATGTATACACTTGATCGTAGTCAAAAGGCCGAGAAGCGATGAGACCTCATTTTACAAATCTCAGAAGGATGGAAGGCTGAGTCAACCTCAAGCTGATGAGAATTGAACTGTGGAACTGCAGCCATCAATCAACAGAAGTAGCCTGTAGTACCACATTTTAGCTACTGCAGCACCATGGCTCATCATGGTAGGAAATTGTAGGAGGTATAGAAAAACTCAAGGGCAAGGCCACAATTCCAAGGCCAAGTGAAAGAGAGGGGTAAAATCTTCACTGTATAACCTTTCCAACTTGTGAGCATTGCAAAACATCTGCTGCTACACCATGGTCAAGGGGAACATAAAATAGCAAATTCATCAATGGAAGTTCAGAAGACTATTTGGAAAAAATATGTTTCCACTGGTTTCTGTCCTGGGGAAAAAATTGCAGGCGTCAATATTGCAGTTAAATAAAGACATTGTGAGAAAGCTACACATCAGTCTGCAAATCTACTCATAATAAAACACATGGAATTCTATTGCTACTATCTTTTGAACAGCATTCTCTTGAAGATTTGAATGGTACGAACCCTGCCTGTCTTTTGAATGACACTAAAGAACTATTGTTGCTGTTTTAGACATTGAGCTGGGAGATTGATATTTATCTTGATTGTTTTGTGCTACTTTATAGGTTTGAAAGCTATTATTTGAAGTTGCCCAAGGCAGCTTATTTTATTATGTTTTATCATTTTAATGTTATTCTTCCCTTTGATTACTGGCTATTACTTTTCACAATGTGATCTGGCTTGAAGTGGGTGCCTATAACCATTGATTCTTTCCATTTTCAGAAGATTTGGTGATGTGGAAGTCAGAACAATGTTTGTATTTTTTAGGATTTCCCAATTATTTCACAATAGAGGAACACACGTTCCACACCCATAGGTATCCATTTATTCATAAGCACGAGAACATACTATTAACATTATCCTCATTTCTACCTGGCTTGGGAGCTATACATATGAAATACAATATGGTTTCTTGGTGCAGGGTGTAATCCCAGACATTCTCTGCCACCTAAGGCTTCCAGACAGCAGGACTATTTGTGTAGTCCATCAAATCCATCAGATGTATTTTCAGAACATCAGGGGATCTCCTCTAATGAAAGAAAATTGCTCAGTGGAACCTATCCTTCATTTACTGCTGCCAACATTGTGTCAGATATGAGGAGTTCCTTATACAACAGGTCTCAATATCCAAAGAAGGCATATTACATTAAATAATCAGCTAATCAAAAAACAGTGTTGAAAGAATACATTAGATAAGAAAAACATTTAGAAGATTTTTTTGGGGGTAAAATAACAGGTTTTCTTTTTTTGAAAAGACATTATTAATCTCTATATTTTTCAGATGTGTAGTGCTATTATGTGCTTCTTAGGTCCTTAACAAATAGTGCTTTCTTGTAAGAATATTTAAATTACTTTTAAATTCAAATGCCAGCATTCCACAACCTGGTAGCCTCCAAAGGTGCTGGGATTGGCAGGAAGTACTGTAAATTCAAATTCCAAATTATCTGCAGGAACTCTGGCTGGGGGGTGGGGGAATGGGCCTAGCTCAGATGCTTAAAATGAGTATGTGACAGATTTCTGGAAAATAGGTTTCCCCTGTGCAAATATTTATCAAAAAGATGTGATGCCCATCAATCTATTAGGAATGCACGACTTACTAAATTCTGTAGATTCTGATGATTAAGAAGCATGTTTGTGTATGGAATAAATATACTGTATATAAATGCAGTCCTCTTTGCAGACTTTGCCCCTCTGAAGGCAACCAGACTTCTCTCAATAACAGATGGGTGATACATACATACTCCCTAATATATAAGAATTTCTTGTTAGGGAATGCATGAAACTGAATTTATTTTTAACATGGGCAAAGCAAATAATTGTTTCAATTGATTATGCATGCTTTGGAGATGCTCCAGGTCATCGCTGTTCAAATCAAATTTAGCCAAAGAAAGGTTAAAAAGCAAGCAGTGGTAGATACTCATTGTGGAAACAGAGACGATATCCTCATGACCTAATAACTGAGGTGGTCATTTTCAGTATTGTTGTGGCCCGCCAGCTGCCAGTGGAGCTGGTGGCAGACTCAGACAATGAGGAGGTTGGGGAGGAATTTGGGTCAGTTCTGGAGTCTGTGGAAGGCTCTGATAGATGCTCTGCTTCAGACGCAGAGATAGAGTCAGGGCTGTCCAACATTTCCCAGACACCACAGAGTCTCTTTGGAGGCTCATATGAGTGGGGAGGAAAAACAGCTGGGGCCTGTTCCAGATGCACGTATGCATAGAGCTGTTAGGAGGGGAGAACAATGGAGGGGATAATGTTTCATGGCCCAGGGACTGCTTGCCAGAACTTAATTTGCAGCCTTTCGGCTGGGAGCTCACAGCCTTGCAATTATCACAAGGAACTGATGAGGTCTGTTACTGCAGTTACTCCTCTTCTCTGCTCTGCCACTATATGCTCAGAAAGGCATTGGTAGCAGAGGCAGCATCATTCTTAACATGTTTCTGGGTTTTACATGGCTTCTTCTGCAATAAAGGATGATTTATATCTGAAAACAATGATCTCTGAAAGATTCAGTAATTGGTGCAAGGCTGCAGTCTTATTTAGTTAGAAATCAGCAGAGAGTTGGGCTTACTTCTGGGTAGGCATATTTGGGCACAGCCTATACTTGTGATGGTGAACCTATGGCAGTGCCCTCTCTGTGGGCACACAAGCCATCACTCCAGTTCAGCTCCACCAAGCATGCATGCATGCCTCCCACCAGCCATCTGGTCACTGAGTCTCTGGGGGGGCATGGGGCATGTGTGGGGGGCGTGCGCATGTGCATGGGTACACACGTGAGGCACGTGCACATTCATGGAGGCAGGGGGTGCACAGGGGGATCGCATGCAGGGGTGTGTGTGCACAGGGGACCACACACACATGCATAGGGCTGTGCACATGCACAGGGGTCGGGTGCCTGTGCGGAGGCCTTGCACACATTGCATTTTGGGGGTTCACATGCATGCATGCACACATGCTTTGGGCACTAGATCTGGAAAAGGTTAGCCATCACTAGTGGATACTGTAAGCAATGGTGGGTTTCAAAATTTTTTAGAATCTCTTCTGTGCATGTGGCCTGCTTTGTGGGAGTGGCTTGCTGGTCATGTGACTGGGTGGGAGTGGCTTGCTGGCCATGTGACTGGGTGGGAGTGGCTTGCCAGCCATGTGACTGAGTGGGCATCACCAACTTGTAAAATGTGATGAAACTCACTTAACAACACTCTTGCTTAGCAACCAAAATGTTGGCTCAGAAACTCTGGCATTTGAAGCATGCAAGTCTTAAAGCTGTCAAGTTACAAGACCCTTCCACCCCTAACCCTTTAGAAAAAAAACCCCACGGGTGTTCAAACTTGACAGCTTTAAGATTTGTGGACTTCAACTCCCAGAATTCCTCCACTTGCTCTTCATCTTGATGATGTGCGGACAGACGGGGGTGGGGAGCTGGAACTGGTTCTAAACTGTAGATTTGTGGAACCTCTTCTATGGAAGAGGCTAGAACTGGCAGGAACCCACCCCTGACTGTAAATCTCTTTAAGCCTTTCAAGTAATCTCAATGCTTAGAATCTATGTTGTAAAATGTATAAATGCATTGCCATAAGGATAAGCCTTCCATATTATTTCTACATAAAATCATCAAGACGAAGTGCCACATTATTTCTAAGCTGAAATGGTGCAACATGGTGTTGTCTGCTCTGAAGTTCTGGTGTGCGGCTCGATACATCAACCTAAGCTCTTCGCTTTATTTTCAGTGCTGCTGATGCTATTTTCACATTCCATTTTTCAAACCAGAAGGGAACAAGAGAGGAGATGATATTACCACCGCCTGTTCTATTAACATGCTTGGATGCCAAGGAGGATCTTTGTGTTAATGAGCCTTTTTAATTTTTGTGTAGTGCTTCTTTTTTCCTTGCCAAAATGATTTGCCACTTTGATAAGCAGCAGAGTAACATCGCCACCCTCTGCCCCATTTCAGTGACAGTCCTTAGAAGTAACCAAGCCCTCATAATTACAACAGTGATATCTTCATTAAACTGCAAAGTCCTCTTTGCTGGAAATAAAAGCTATTTTGCTTGACTATGATGGGTTGTAGCCTAGATTAAATTGGCCCTCAAACAGCGCCTTTACTTGCCAGTTTTGGCTTCCTGTTTTCAGGAAACCCATTCCTGAAATGGGTTTAAAAGCTGGTCAGGATATCAGCTAAGCCAGGAATCTCCAAACTGGGCAACTTTAAGACTTGTGGACTTCAGCTCCCATGCTGGTTGGGAATTCTAGGAGTTGAAGTCCTTAAGTCTTAAAGTTGACAAGTTTGGAGACCCCTGGACTAAACAATGAGGAGAGTCAGGCAATGAAGGATACCCACCTTCACCTACCCAGTGAGACCAACATGGTTTGAGAAGCTGTTTGCAATCCAGTGTACAATAAGTAACACTGCAGAAGTCTTGGAGAAGCACAATTTGGCATAGTGCCTCAGACTTGTCATTTCCTCCCCTTCATCACAGCATTAATGTATTTTAAATGTCTGTGATGGAAAACTTTTGAATTTCTAGCTAGAGAAAGACACTAGCATTTTCACAGCCCTAACAACTACAAAATGCAAATCATATTATGTGATTTATTTTTAAGATTGCTGTCTTCAAGCCCTAAGGTTGAATTCAACTTAATTCAACTACTATGTTCCATGAAGTGTTTCTGAGTATTTTTAAAAGATCATAAGTATTGTCAGCTACTTGCTTTGCAGAGAGGAGGCACTGCAACTTTTCATTTTAAGCATTGGTGTTTATAATGCATGTGGAATGAGGCATGAGATTTCTGATGTGCCATGTTTTCAGAAATTATTGGAAAGTCTTCTCATATGAACCCATGTGAGTCTGCCCAATTCAGGAGTTCTTCATATTTATAAATAATAAAGGAGAAAATTACCAGTTTTGCCCTGAAATACTCATCAAATTATTAAGCACTGTTCTCATTCATGTAAAAATTAATTCACAAGTTTGGCGTTGGGCTTTGCCTTCCCTATAAGAAATTGCATTGCATCTCACATGCATTGAATAAAGGGCTTAAGGAAAAAAAATCAATAAAAGAAATTAAATATAGCTAGCCCCTCTCAAACAATAAAAAAATCAATGTTCTTTTAGCAGGTACCCATAGAAGCAGGTTTATTTTCAACATTAATCTGGATACTAGTTCCATAGTAATTGATTTTTTTTTTAATACTTAAACTGTCAAAAAGTATAACAAGCAATGATTGGTTGTTATATTCCAGATTCATAAAGTAGACTTATTCTAAGGGAGTTGTTCACGGTTTCTTTTGTTCTCTAGTACTGAGCTGTACTATTTGTCACTGAAACCATTGCAAATCATTCATGCTATAATAGTAATATTAGAAACAGAATTCCCAACAATTCTGCTGGTAAGCAGGATATAAATAATCATGAGTGTTATGTTTGTGGATAAAAACGGCATGGATATATACTTCACTATTTGGGCTGGAAAACAATTTTTCCAAACAATTTCTCTCATTATACATGAAATACGGTTCATTGAACAAAAAGAGAATATCACAAAACAGTATCTTTTATGGGATGATTCTTGCAAAGTCAGTGTATGTAAAACTTCGGCTCAGAAAGCCAATGGCCTACACTTCATGGAGCAATTGATTAGGGGTGTAAAAGGAGTCTGCTAGTTTTCTGTGGGAGCAGATTTGCAAGGCCTAGCAAAATGATTCTTGAGCTGCATGAACATTAGCTTCAAAAGGAATCTGAAAATGTTCACCTTTATCTGCTTAGAAATCCATACTAAAGTTCTTTTTAAACATATGATGATGCTGAGTTAATGAGATAGCTACACTGGCTATAACATTGCATATCCTCTCTCTTAGTCTTTTAATAATAATATTGACATTTCTTGTCTTTCCAGGGACTAGTATTCTTCGAAACTGTCCAAATATCTTCCTGCTTCATACTCATAGTATAGTATATACTCATACTATATTCAGGGCTGAATATATATCCCACTCTATTTACAGTCAACTCAACAAGTAGTGTCTGTTCTATTTGCTTCAAGTTCAATCCTGCAGATATTCCACATGAACTCCCCTGTTTTATTATATGGAGCAATTCCTCCAGGGTGTTTTGCATGCCATTTTCATAAGGTGACTTCTTCAACCATGTCCTATACTTTCTGACCATATGATTGCTTATGATCTAACGACAGTTGGCAAAACAGTGGAATGTCTCTCCCAGCATTGGTAATATTAACACCAGCAAAGATTTAATGGTTTTTTTTTTGGCGGGGGGGGATAAAAAGGTGATTGATGTTTAAAATGAGGATGACCTTCTAAACAGTAGGAAAAGATCTATCAGAAATATAGGTATGATAGAGGAGAAATCTAGTTACATAGTCATTTAATCCAGCCAAAGGTCCAGTGCAAAGCATTGTACACAAAACTTCACAATAAGAATTCAAAAAGTTTATGAATTAATTTACTAGCATTAAAGGACATCATTTTTTTCCTGCAGGACTGACTACTTTTAATGAATTCAAGTCTCTAGGGCCAGATTAATTACATCCTGTAAGAAAGATGATTGCAGTTCCACTAAGTGTAATCTTTGAGAACTGATGAAAACTTGGCAAGGTCTCAAAACAGAGGACACCATATGTTATTCCTGTTTTGGAGGAGGAGGAGGAGGAGATAGTTCAGGAAACACAAAAAACAATTGACTGGATTAATGAAGATCTGTACTTTCTGATTGGCCTATCACTACAATTGGCCATTAACAACTTCCTTCAACTATCACACTTTCATTTCTGTCCAGACTGAGCAATACCTAATCTTTTCCACCTGCTACCCACAGTACTGAAAACCTTCCTTTCCCTTCCCTTCCCTTCCCTTCCCTTCCCTTCTCTTGGTAACTTGGAGGTTTTCTAGTCCAACTCTTAATTCAATTATTAATTCTTCCTTACAAAGTTTTATTGGGTCAACAAAGGGATGTAGCAATTAAAGAACAATTGCTTTCCCTATTGTTTAGTGGATCATCAGAGCTATGATGGTAGCAAATTGGGAAAAATGGATCTACTTTAGTAGCAAAGTTAATAGCGGATGACAGAAAGTGTGCAAACATCTGGAAAAGAAGGGGACCATTCCTTAAACCAAAAGGCAGGCACTGATAGACTCATTCACACAGCCAGCCAATAGGGCTAATAGTAGTGGCCAAAATTGTGGAAACCTTTTGGGAAAAGAGTATAGTACTTTTGAGGTTTGATGGCAAATAATACCACTTTTTTTTGGAGTAGTACCATAAAATTATATATCAATGGAAAGATAATTTAGGCAAGAATGTAATGCAACAAAGTTTGTTCAATTTCCATATTCTATGAAAATTTATAGCCAAATAACCAGAAAAAGAAAGCACAACTTGGCTAGGTTGATATCAGTTAACTTTCCTTCATCTGATTGTAGCCAATGAGCATGAGTGTTTAGAGAGCCAATCAGATGTCATCTTGTTTTGGCAATGAACCAATCAGATCACAGTAGGATTCAGTTATTGATGTCATGTATTGAAGCTGAGAGGAGGACATTTGTCAGTGTGTTACATGATCACTATCAAGTTGGTTGGGGTTTTTCCGCATTCTTTCATTTAGTTAGCTTGTAAAACATAATACAATTAAAGTAATGGTGCAAAGAGTTGACTGGTCACCCAGAAAACGATGTAAATAGTATTATTAAGTGAACAAGGGTACAGCTATAAAGAAATTAGAAGAAAAAGTGGTGGAAACTTAACCAAAGGTGGCATTTTTAAGTTTTTGAAGAGGTATAAGGAGACTCAGTCAGTACAAAACCACACTGCTAAAGGCAGGAAAGGGTGCACAACAGCAAGTGTTGATAGAAGAATTAAGAGACTATGCCTTAAGAGAAGTGCAGAAGAAAATCATCTGGATATATAGAAGATGAAATGGTGCAATGCAATGTGAAGTTGAATGCAAGGACTGCTCCGTGCAGATTGCAGGAATTTGGCCTAAAATCTAGAATTCCATGGAAAAAAACCGCTATTCTAATAGCATATCCTTCATAAAAGTGATTGTATTGCATTCTTGATTAAATTATCTTTCCATTGATTCAGTGGTGGGATTCAAATAATTTACTAACCAGTTCTCTGCCCTAATGACCAGATGAGTAGGTGGGGCATGGTGGTCATATGATCATGTGGGCGTGGCCAAGTCATTGTCACTCAGGTCGATGGGCACTTCGCCTTAGTTGTTACAATGGTAATAAGGGTTAACTGGAGAGGCAGTTTCTGTAAGCAGGGCAATAAAGATTAGGCTAGAAACAATACCAGAATGTTTCCTTCCTGCCTTCCTTACAGGATTAGCCCTTTAAAATGGGAAAAACCAAAAGATTTCTTCCAACAACTGGGTCTCCAAACTGTTTAGAAAGTCACCAGCTGGTTCTCCTGAATAGGTGTGAACTGGTTGAATCCCACCACTGCATTGATGCCATCAAACCTCAAAAATATACTTTTCCCAAAAGGTTTCCATAATTTTGGCTGCTACTGTACTTCTCAGTGTAGCTTGGAAAGTCAAAGAGTAGGGGAATAACCCATCATGGCTTAAACTGATGGGTAGCAAACAAATTTAATAAAAATAGTAATAATTCTGAAATTGATTTCAGAGAATTAGGATTTATTTCATTTATATGCCGCCCTTTTCCCCAAAGGGGACTCGTGGCGGCTCACAATTCGGTCAGGGAAGGGGGTACAGACAGGTGATAAAAAGACGAACATAACAACACACAATTTAAAACCCACAACAACCATACCATTCGAGGAGGGGGGCAAAAGCTCTTTAGCCCCAGGCCTGTCGGAACAGCCAGGTTTTAAGGGCTTTGCGGAAGGCCTGGAGGGTGGTGAGGGTTCGAATCTCCATGGGGAACTCGTTCCAGAGGGTCGGAGCAACCACAGAGAAGGCTCTCCTCCGGGTAGTCGCCAGTCGGCATTGGCCGGCGGATGGAATTCGGAGGAGGCCTAATCTGTGGGATCTGATCGGTCTATTGGAGGCAATTGGCAGCAGGCCGAGAGGCATAGGAGACTAGCAGCTTAGGCTGCAGTACTGAATTACCCTGAGTTTACCTAACCAATCATGGACTTCCTGTTCCCAATCATGCAAAAACACTGGAAGTGACACTCCCTGAAAATATCTTAGATTTCACTAATACCCAGAAGCATAGCTTCTGCAAGATTGAATTACACTGAAACTCTAAGCCTGGGAGGAAATATCTACAAAGAAAATATCTAGCTGTTCTTGAAAGCTACCTGGTGAGTGTTAGACAATTTGTAAGTGTGTGGAGGTTTTGTTATCATAAACTTCCTCCATATGAATAATTGTGGCAGCCACAGTTGAAGCCAAGCTCATATATTACCATAACAGAGAAAGGCACATACACTTTTTTTCAGTAGCATCAACCTACGCAATACTATATATAGCAACTAAATGCATATATTTTAAAAGTGGAATGCTGCTAAGCAGCCTACGGCAGAGTTATTCACTAGAGAATTGCCAAGGTCCAACCAACAAGACTTGAATTCAAAACAGACATGCACAAACAATTTTTTAATGTCTGTATTTAGCTTTATAGTTATTTAATAGCAAGCTTTATTGTCTCATAAAACTCTATAAATTGATAAAAAGATCTTGACATTTTAGTTTATTTTTTCATCCTAGAGTTGGTGTGTAATTGCTCTTGAGGCTTCATGGGCTTCCAGTTAGCCAGCTCTGAGCAAAGTCAAACTGTCCCCATATCCATAGGAAAACTCAACATTAGCAGGTAAATTGAGCTGGAATGCTTAGCTGTATAAATTAGGTATAGTTGTTGACTTAATGACCCACTTGTTAATTCTCTAAAGCATTTAAAGGGTAATGGGTATAGATGAGTAGAACAGTTTTTCAAGTCTATTTCACTCTTAATTCCATTCTCTGTTTACTCATCAATGGGCCTGCACTAATCTACAAATTTAATTGAAATATTACACGTGGATTTGAACCGTCTTCTCCCTGGTGCTAGTCCAACAGTTTAAAAGTTACTTCATGTAGGCTCCCCACATCTTTTGGGATGAAATGGGAATCTGTCTAAGGAGAAATATAAAGCCTAGTTTAAGGCTGATAACATTGATTCACTTGAAAATGCAGTTGGAATGAAGCATTTGAATGGCTCAATTAATCGAAGCAGAATTCTTAACAAGATAAAATTCTGCCTTGATGCAGCTTCACTATCCTAATATTCTTAATCTAGTGGGAGATACTGCTGAATGAAAAATGTGGCGCTGAAGTTCTGTCTAGAGGGCCATAGGCTCAATCACTTTTCAGTGGTTTCAACTAAACATATTTTTAACTTCATTTTATTGCACTACCATCTGAAAAGACTCTTTTCACACTGTTAATGTGAAGGGAACCAAGTGCAGATCTTTGGGTGTGCCTTTCCCTCAAAATTCTTCTGTGTATCTTTATTATTGCTTCTTATTGCTCCTTTCCTATTACCAATAAATGCCTTTAAGACATTTGGAGGGGGAAAATGCCTAATATTATTCCAACTCTTGGAATAGCCACATGAAGTACCTGTTGAACGGAAAACTGAATGCCTCTATTCAGCCCTGAATGGCAGCATCTCCATGTTTCTACTGTTTGACACAATGATGGATGATTTATTTACTGAATAGCATTGGTGGCCAGAAAATCTGATTTTCATGCCTGCAAATCCATGAAACCTCAGCCACTGAACAGCTTCTTTTACATGTGGCAAAGGTCACCTATCGAGGGATTTTCTCATGTTTTCTGTGATTGGTCATGGCTCATTTCCTGCAAGAAAATATGATTTCCTCAAAATGGGTCAGTTTGAAGAGACTCACAAAGACCTACCAAATCATTAGCTCTCTATGCAATAAGTGTAAAATATACAGATGAAACTACAGGAGCTAAAAGCAACTGTTTATAGTTGGGAGCTATATTTAATCCTATCATTATGAAAAGTCTTAAGAGCTCCCCAGATATAAATGCAGTGAAGAAATTAGGCTTTTAACCTTGCCATTCAACCTTGTGGATTCAGAAGTGTTTTTGTAACATGCTGAGAATATCTTCTGTAAGCCTTCTGTGTGATATTGTTAGTTGAACACTTGTATCTAATGTTGCAAGGAAGAAGCTATTTAGAACAAAAAAAAACCTTGTTGATTAGAAACATACAAATAGTGCACTAGGTACTCATGATTTTGTTTCATTATTTTTAAATCAGAGTCCAGAAGTTACCCTTAGATTTCCCTCATTCTACTTCTCTAAATTTCTGGATGGTTTTTTCCATTGGGGTCTTTTTTTCACAGCAAAATGAGAATGTGACCACATTCAAAAGTTTGCCTTTTGGTACAGCGGATACTTTCAAAGGCTTTGTGTGTATCCCACTAAAACTAGTTCTTAAGCATCAATTCATAATTCAGATAAAAAAGAAAATCACTAAACAGGTGGAAATGAATTATGCTTTGTTTAACTTTAATTATAATTTATATTAAGTTTCTCTTTTCCTTTGATTAATTAATTGATTAATTAAAGGAGCATGGCCCCTAAAATAACAAAAACATCATTACTAGGAGGCTTCAAGAAAGAATAGAATAACAGAGTTGGAAGAGACCTTGGAGGTCCAACCCCGTGCCTAAGCAGGAAACCCTACACCGCTTCAGACAAATGGTCATCCAACATCCTTTTAAAAACTTCCAGTGTTGGAACATTCACAACTTCTGGAGGCAAGTTGTCCACTGATTAATTGTTTCAACTGTCAGGAAATTTCTCCTTAGTTCTAAGTTGCTTCTCTCCTAGATTAGTTTCCACCCATTGCTTCTTGTTCTGCCTTCAGGTGCTTTGAAGAATAGTTTAACTCCCTCCACTTTGTGGCAGCCCCTGAGATATTGGAACATTGCTATCATGTCTCCCCCAGGCCTTCTTTTCATTGAACTAGACATAAAGTTTATGCCTGAAATTTTGATCTTTTTAAAAAGAAATCTGGGAAGCCTTGAAATAGATATTTAATTGAACCAAAAACTCTCATTGTGTATCCGTAAACTTTTTTCCCCAATTGCTTTTGTCCTTTTTAACCAGTGTCGCAGTAAATTAGGATAATGTAAAGAACTTCAAGAGCCCAACACAACTCTTTAGATTAAATCTGAGCATTATTAGTTTTACTGTTCTGAATAAAAAAATATTGATTTATACAGTCATTCCAAAATGCTTAGCCATACTTTGGAAAGGACTCTATTGCCTCCTTTCCTAAAAATAATAAAAAAAAAATCCCCAGTCAAAGCTGTACAAAATGTTGAAGGTATCTTTTACCTGGGCAGTGGTGTGAGGAAAGTGCCTCTTTGAAACTGTTCTTGAAAGCAACATGGCACCCACTGCTAATGAGTAATGAAAAGCAGCCATGTTATTTCACTTTGTGCTATTTCTGGGCCTCTGTTGGCACTTCCAGCCACTGGATATATCAAAGAAGATCCCTATAGCCAGGTAAGTCCTGTCAACATTGTGCCTCAACAAGGTCAACAGCACCACCTTAATCACACAAAGCAGTATGGTGAAGTTATCAGGCCTATGTGACTGTTGAGATGGGAAACCAAGATCATGGGAGCCCATACCACCTTTACTGTCAGGGGGTTTATTTATTGTCAGGTATTGTTGCTGGGGGTTCATAAGGTTTGGGAGAACCTCTAGCTAATATTCTGTGCAGTTCAGAGAACTCCCAAATCCCACTCCTGGCTGGCTCTGCCCCCTCCTGCCCCCTCCTGCCCTTCCCAGGAGTTCCCACGCGGCCCGTTTTGGATGCAGGTAAGTGCAGGGTGCATGTGGAGGCTTGAGGAGGGCAAAAAAGGGCCTATGGAAGTTTGGGAAGGCCAGAAATGGGCCTGTTTCTGACCTCCAGAGGGCCTCTGGAGTCTGGGGAAACCGTCTTCACCCGCCCGGAGGCTTGAGGAAAGCCTCTGGAGACAGGAAGGGCAAAAATGCCCCCTCCTCCATGGTGCAGGAGACTGACTAGGCCATGCCCATCATGGCCATGCCCACCCAGGAACCAGGCAAAGAACCCCTTGCTAAAAAAATTTAAGCCCACCCCTCTTTATTGCATGTTTACGGTAACAGAATCTTGCAAGTCTGAAAGAATTTTCCCCTCCCAGATTTTATGTTCCCAAGAAGTAGGGAGGGTTAATTCTGAGGCAGTGTCTCTATTCCTGCTTCGTACTCAGATTTATTTTATAAAACCTTTGACTAGGCTGCAGTTCTCCCTTCTATCATAAAAGGTTATTCTCACAGCATATTTACAGAAGTGCCAGCACCTCACATAGCTTTGTCCATGTCATAGTGCTATACCAGCACTGGTAGGGGAGGTTGATTTTAAAATATTACAGGTAGTCCTTGACTTATAACTATTTGTTTAATGACCATTTGAAGTTACTGTATTTTTCGGGGTATAAGACATACCATTTTTACCTCAAAAAAGAGGCTGAAAATCTGGGTGCGTCTTATACACTGAATACAGTATTTTTTGCCTTCCGGAACCTCACCCCCTTCACCAAAATGGCCATGCATAGCCTCTAGGAGGCTTTCAGAGAGCTCCTGGGGGCTTGGGAGGGCAAAAATGAGCAAAAAACAGGCCATTTCTTTTCCCCTCTAGCCTCCAGGAGCACTCTATAAGCTTCCTAAAAGCTATCCATGCTCCCTTTTAACAAAAAACAGCCCTGTTTTTGCAAAAAAGGGCCATTTTTTGCTTGTTTTTGCCCCCCCTCCCAGCCCCTCTCCCAGCCCATTCTGCAAGCTTCCTAAGGTCTATTCATGCCCCTTTTAAAAAAAAAATGGGGCCATTTTCATGAAAAACGGGCCTTTTTTGGGAGGTTTGCAGAATGCAAAAACGTTTTTTTTAAAAAAATTGCCTCTTCAAAACCTTGGTGTGTCTTATACTCCGGTGCGTCTTATACTCTGAAAAATACGGTACAACAGCACTGAAAAAATGACTCATGACTGCTTTTTACGGTTACAACGATTGCACATACCCATGATCATGTCATCAAAATGCGGATGCTTGGAAATTGGTTTATATTTATGATCGTTGTAATGTCTTGGGGTCAAGTGATCACCTTTTATGACCTTCTGACAATCAGCATCAATGGGGAAGCCAGATTCACTTAAGAACCATCTTACTAATTTAACAACTACAGCGACTTACTTAACAACTGTGGCAAGAAAGGTCATAAAATGGGGCAAAATTCAATAACAACTGTCTTGCTTAGCAACAGAAATGTTGGGCTCCATTGTGGTTGTAAGTCGAGGACTACCTGTACTAAGAGTTTACATTGTCTTATTCTTGGCAAAGATGAAATTGAAGTAATTGAAACATACACACACACACACACACACACACACACACACCCTGAAAGCACATCTAAAAAACAACTTTTTCTATGTCCTCTGCAGGCTTTTTATACAAATGCACTTCTGGTTGCTATTCTCTCTTGAACATTCTGAATATCTTGGGAAATCAAATTCTAAGAGCTGGGCTATCACAAATCTAAAGAGACGAATTCCAAATAAAAATAAAGGAAGGAAGCGTAACTACTTGAATGCAATTGTGAGTCTTGCCATCTGTCTAGGGCAGCATTTTTTTTGAAGACGCCACACTTTTGCTGAAATGGCAGAAGAAAGAAAGTTCTTGTTAGCACTTCCTTAACCTGGGCACTTCTTCTCTTGCTAATTTGTGGAAGGGAGAAAAAGGGAAATGGGTGGAGTGATGTTAAGCACGAAAGAGAAGATACTGTTTGCCCAGATGTAAGGAGAAATCACTTGGCCGAAAGAGGTCCTGACCAAAATAAAAAAGCAAGCATGAAGATTGTATTTTCCTACCAGAGTTTGAAACCTGGACCACCATAGAGTACTATCAATTTTGGTATAAGCAGTAGAGCTCCTAAACCTTCTCCAGCAATACAGCATATGAGAGTTGTTAGCCTTAAAAATGTTAGGAGGTGCATGATGACTCAGTGGTTAAGGATGCTGAATCTGCCAGCTGGAAGGCTGATAGCTCATGTTCGAGACCTGAGCGCCACACAACAGGGTAAGCTCCTGTTATTTGCTCCAGCTCTGGCCCACTTAGCATTTTGAAAGCATGCAAATGCAAGTAGATTAATAGGTACTATTTTGGTGGGAAGATAACAGCATTCCGTACGCCTATAGTGTATAGCCATGCTGGCAATATAACTACAGGAATTGTCCTCTGACAATGCTGGCTCCCTCAGCTAAGAAACAGACATGAGCACTGCCCTATAGAGTCAGATACAGCAGGGAAACCTTTACCTTTACCTAACTTTTAGGACACACATGCACACACAGAGTTGTTGTGGATTTAGTTTGGTTTTTATTTTCCCTTCAAATGCAGTGTATTTACATTTATAGCCTGCAATGTTCTAAAAACTTTTGTTTTGATGAATAATGGGTTCAAAATGAATGCTCAGATACTTACAACAACAGCTCCAGAATTTTCCTGTTTTCACTCCACTCAAGAAAAGCAAACAATTGTCTTAGAAGCATGTTTACAATCTAAAGCAAAATATTTTTTCCCCATTTGTCTATCCATTAAAGTTTTTCAGAGGATTTAACTACTGAAATAAATTATACTTTTTTTTCTTTTTTGAAATTAGCATTATGTCATCACATTATAAGACATATTATTACTGAGATTTAGTAATTATTTCACAGCTGTTCGCTAGTTCCATATTGAATATCCATACTGATATTTAAAATGCTATTTAAAATGTCTAGGACACTCAAAGCGCTAAAATAAATAGCCACAGGAACAAACGATTCTTTATCAGTTCCTGATCTGCTTTGCTGTTTCTAGTGACATTCAAATGATTCTTTCACCTTTCTGATCATAGAATGCCAGAATCCTGTAAATATTCTTTCTTCTAAGTATACTGGCACGCTATGCTTGGCTAAAATAAAATAAAAAACAGCCCAGTTTTTCATTAAAGAAAGCATAGATAGAGGAGTAAACATTTTTAGCATCAAATTCATAGATTATTTAAGATGTTTCTCTCGGTAAGTTAAATGTGACATTTCCATATAATCTGCATTTTTATGTGCAAGTATACACACCTTGCAAAAACATTAAAAATTATCATTTACATTTTCAGTTTTCTCAGAGTTGTTCCCTGTGGCTGGAGTATTTCCAAAGGAATGGTTTATGTATATTTACTATGAATTATATAAATGAATGTGCCATGTAATTTATTTCATGTGCAGTTTTTTAAAATAAACATGAGTCTAGAAGATGAGCATTCACTGCAACTCAACCATTTTGGGGCCATTAATCTGAAATCCACAGCATGTGATTTCCTGGTTAGTACTCATAATCATTACAGTGAGGTAATTGGGAGCCTATGGTGCTCCAGAGGGTTGAAAGATTGGTTAGAGTTAGGTTTTTGCCTTTAATTTCCATCAGCCTCTTTAGAATAAACATGAGTCTAGAAGATCTTTAGCTAAACTAGACATGACACATCTTACTCTTCAGAAATATCTGGAAATCCAGTTTTTTTCACTCCAGCAGTAATGGATCACAAATCACTTTTACCCAAAACTAAAGAGAAGAGTGGAGAACTTTAGGCAGTAACGTGCACTCAGGGAAGGCAGGGGAGGCAGGGCCTCACCACTGTCATCTTGAAAAGAAAAAAAAATAAAAGGAAAAAGGCTGAGGTAGTTGCTGCCAGAGTCACAGTGGATGACTCTGCTTAGTGCTTAACTGTTTAAAAAAGCCTCTAAAAAGTGTCCTCTACAGGAGAACCATGTCCCTCATTTAGTCTATCTTTATGATCACTTGAGCAAGTTAAGCAAGGGTTAAAAGCCAAAAAATTCCTTATGTAGATGAGGCACATGGTTCTCTCGCCTCCTCCTGTAGAGGGCACTTTTTTTAGAGGCTTTTTTAAACAGTTAAGCAGAGTCATCCATAGGGGACTCTGGCAGCAGCTAATCCAGCCTGACCTCAGCAGCTCTTGCCTTTTTCCTTTTACATTTTTACATTTTCATCATGGCAGACAAGAGCAGAGTTGAAATCCTCTGGGAAACAGCTGGAAAAATTATGTGGTTCAGAGGGAGGGGAGGAATTCAAAATTAATGTAATTTGTAAGTAATTGTATTATTGTAAGTAATATGTGTGTGTGTGTGTGTGTGTGTGTGTGTTTTACCTGCCTCTGCTGGCACATGGGCTGACACTTTTTTTAATGTTGGACATAGCAGCAGGGCTTTTGGACATAGCAGCAGGGCTTTTGGACATAACAGCAGGGAGGCTTTTGCCTCTAGCGTCAGGGCGTCAGGGTGGCTTTGGTTCCATCCAGCATTGTTCTTTGAAGCTTTCCATAGGTCCTCTCTGCTTTTAAAGTCTTCTGTTGGTCTAAGGAAGTTTTCCTCTATGGTGGACACAGCACTGGTGCGTCCAAAAGCCTCTATGATGGACACAGCACTGGTGTCACGCCCCACTCCATTCCATAATTAGGAAAGAAGACCAAGAGACTCCATGGGTTGGAAATCCAAAGTACTTTTACTAATTATAAATGGTAAGCGAGCAGTAGTGAAGCAAGATCTGAATAATATGGCGCGAAAGCAATTGATATATGGCAAAGCCCGTCCCCCCCCTTAGGATCAAAGCTCCAGTCCAATCATAAGTCCTTCAAATGTCAGGTGTGAGATAACTTCAAAAAGACAGGCCAAGATGGAATGTGAAGGCCGTTGATGCAGGCGGGAAACACGTACGCATGCGTAAACCCCAACGACTGGAACATCCTAGAACATTCCTGCAGCAGACCTCCAGCACATCAATTAAAACCCTCCCACATACACGCCCCCCCCTCCCGTTTCATGGCAGCTGAAGCAGTAGCAAAGCAGAAGCTGACATCCGGCCGTCCCCCGGAAAAAGGCTGTCAAGCCTGGAAGAAAAAACAAACAAAACAGACAACACAGAACAAAACAGACAAACAACAAACAAACAAGAGAGGGAAAGGAGAAAAGTCAAGGCTTGTCGGGATAAGCAGCATAAAATTTCCGAAGCAAGCGGGGAGCACGAACGTGGGACTTATCAACCCATTCCGTGTGGGAGGGGGGAAAATGTTTCCAAGCCACAAGGTATTGGATGCGATTGCGGTGCCTGCGGGAATCCAGAATGTCCCGGACTTCAAAATGACGTTCCCCATCAACAAGCAACGGAGCAGGCGGAGGGTCATCTGCGGGGCGCAGGTCAGACACCCGAACTGGCTTGATGAGGTTGATATGGAATACCGGATGGATGCGGTTAAGATGTTTGGGCAATTGCAAACGAACCGAAACAGGATTGATAACTTTCAAAATCGGGAAAGGGCCAACATACTTGGGACCCAATTTCTTAGACTTTTGTGTGGTATGCAAGAATTTCGTGGACAAATACACTAAATCACCAACGTGGTACTCATAAGGCTGAGAGCGTTTCCTATCAGCCTGCTTCTTATGAGCCTTGTGGGCTGCGTCCAAGGTGGAACGAGTGAGGGGCCAAAGGCGACTGAGACGTTCACTCCAGTCCGCCACGGAAGGAACCTGAGGCTGGGCCGTAGGCAGTTCGGGGATAGGAACAAAATCATGGCCATAAACGACCCTGAAAGGGGTGAACCCAGTGCTGGAGTGAACCGAATTGTTATAGGCCACTTCAGCGTGTAGTAACAAGTCCACCCAATCGTCCTGTTGATAATTGATGAAACAACGTAAATATTGTTCAAGGACGGAATTAGTACGTTCACAGCCGCCATTAGTCTGAGGATGGTAGGCGGAGCTAAGGCCCTGGGCGGAGCCAATACGCGTGAGGAACTCCTTCCAAAACTTGGATGTGAATTGGACTCCACGATCGGAGATAATACGGTCGGGAACGCCATGCAAGCGGTATATGTGGGAAAGGAAGAGCTTAGCCAAGGCCTTGGCGGAAGGAATCTTGTGGCACGGCACGAAGTGAACTTGCTTGGAGAACAAATCAGTAACCACCCAGATAACCGTGTGCCCCTGGCTCTCGGGAAGGTCCACAATAAAGTCCATAGAAATTTCCTTCCACGGGGCAATGGGGCGGGCGACGGACTGTAGAAGTCCGTGTGGTTTCCCCGGAGGTTTTTTGGCGGTAGCGCAAACCGGGCAACTGGAGACATAAAGTTCAATGTCCTTTTTTAAAGAGGGCCACCAGAATTGTCTCTTCACGAGGTGCAAAGTTTTCACGAATCCAAAATGACCCGCCATCCTGGAGTCATGAGCGCGACGAAGGACCACAAGACGTAAGGAAGCGGGGATGTATAATTTAGCTCCAATCCACGGTAGATCGTCTCTCATGGTGCATTCGTCCCGATGGTTCAGGAACCAGTCGTCTTGCGGGAGAGCTGCTTTGAGGTCAGAAAGCAGGTCGTGAGGCACGTCCTTTTGGGCCTTGGTCTGGTGACGTGTGAGCACCGGAGCCGCCAAGAGCGGTTGGACGATACTTAGCTTGGAACAATTATACTGAGGTAACCGGGACAAAGCATCGGCCATGAAATTCTTTCCACCCGGGATATACTTTAGAGTGAAATTGAAACGGTTAAAATATTGGGCCCAACGCATCTGCTTTGGGGAGAGACGGCGAGGCGTGCGCAACGCCTCCAAATTTTTGTGGTCAGTCCACACCTCAAACGGGTGTTTAGAGCCTTCAAGGAAGTGGCGCCAAGTAGCGAGGGCCCAACGAACTGCAAACGCCTCTTTCTCCCAGACCGCCCAGCGTCGTTCCGTGTCAGTGAGTTTACGTGAGGTGTACGCGCAAGGCTGTAAGGTACCCTGGTCATTGGCTTGTAGCAGAACAGCCCCAACTGCGACATCACTGGCATCAGCTTGGACAACGAAGGGTTGGTTGAGGTCAGGATGTTTAAGAACTGGTTCAGCGGCAAAAAGGCGTTTAAGCTTTTCGAACGCCGCCTGGCATTCCATGGTCCAGTCCAAAGGCTTACTGGGTTTAGGTTTTGGGTCGCCTTTAGTTTTGAGCAAATTAGTAATAGGGAGAGCAATGTCGGCAAAAGAGGGAATAAATTGACGGTAGAAATTAGCGAAACCCAAAAATTGTTGCAGTTGTTTACGAGTTTTGGGAGCGTCCCATTCAGTGACGGCCTTTACCTTCTCAGGGTCCATTTCAACTCCATGAGAGGAGATACGGTAGCCCAGATAGTCAATAGTAGTTTGGTGAAACTCACACTTAGACAATTTGGCATACAAGTTGGCTGCACGGAGTTTTTTCAAAACAGTGCGCACTAGATTGACGTGGTGGTCGTGAGAGCGGGTATAAATGAGGATATCGTCCAGATATACGATAACGCCCTTATAGAGATGATCGTGTAGGATCTCATTAATAAACTGCATGAATACAGCAGGAGCCCCCTGTAGGCCAAAAGGCATGACCCGGAACTGGAAACAACCAAGAGGGCAGTTAAAGGCGGTCTTCCATTCGTCCCCCTCCTTAATGCGAACCCTATAGTACGCTTCACGCAGGTCCAATTTTGTGAAGATGCGGCCCTTCCCCAGTTGCGCCAATAAGTCCTTCATCAATGGGAGTGGGTAGAGGTTTTGAGAACATATGGCGTTAAGGTTCCTAAAGTCACAACATAAACGAAGAGACCCATCTTTCTTCTCACGAAACAGCACAGGGGCCGCCACCTTGGGTCGGGCCGGTTCAATGAAACCACGTTTCAAATTTTTGTCAATGAAAGAACGCATCTCCTCCATTTCCCTGGGTGACATGGAGTAAATGCGGGGTTTTGGGAGTTTGACCCCGGGCAAAATGTCAATGGAGCAATCAGTAGGCCTGTGGGGGGGCAGAATGTCCGAAGATTGCTCGCTGAAGACTTCCTTAAGATCCAAATATTCTTTCGGAATTTTCTCCTCTCCTGCAATCCTCTCCTGCCCCCTAGCGGCTACTTCAGGAACGTTAGTGACGTCAGGTTGGTTTGGAGAGCCCTCCCCCACTGGAGGAACTTTGGAGCGAATACGCAAGCGGCCTGTCCGCCAATTTATGTGAGGGTTCCACTTCCGGAGCCACGGGATGCCCAAAATAAGTGGTCTGTCCATGCCAGGTGCGACCACAAAAGAGATTAATTCAGTGTGGGTACCCATTTTCATTTCCAAAGGCTCAGTAAAAAAATGGGCGGGCCCCCCCCCCGCAACCGATCCGTCTATCTGGCAAAAAACAATAGGGGTTTTCAAAGTGCGCAATTTGAGGCCTAATTTCTCAACCATGGCTGGGTTGATCATGGACCGGGAACAGCCGGAATCCAGTAATGCTAGGAGGGTGGCAGGTGTCCCCTCAGGAGGAACTTTTAATTCAATAGGGAGTAGAAGGGGCCCCTTGTTTGAACTCACCCAGTGAGGTGAAGTGTCGTCATCTGAGTCATCAGAAGAAGAGGAGTTAGCATCCGCGTCATCCGTCAAAGGTTGGGGAAGAGGAGGGGGGTTGGTTTCCCCAGCGAAAGCCGTTTCCCTCTTCTTCTTTTCAGAGCCTCTGGCAGGTTTCTCCTCACGTCTGGGAGGGGGTTGGGCAGAGAGGGGTGATTTCGCCCGACAGAGGGGGGCCGTATGCCCAAGCTTCCCACAGCGAAAACATGTTAAAGGTCTGGAGGAGCCAGAAGGGGGCTCCCTCGCGTCGCCTCGGCGTTTGGAAAGCGCTTGAGTAGTAGGAGGGGGGAGGGACTTGGCAGCTCTTTCTTTTCGCTTCCTTCTTTCTTCAGTAGCATAACGCAGACGAATTAAGTCAAGCTCAGCGTCAGCAGCATGTTCAAACCAAGTGATTAAACGCCTCGGCAGGTTACGATTGACACATTGTTGATAAATGTCAGCGTTTAAGCCTTCAGCAAATCTGTCCAGAAGTGCGTCCTCCCCCCAGCCTCTCATGTACTGAGACAGACATTGAAATTCCTGGATGTATTGGGCGACTGGTCTATCGTCTTGGTCAAAGGTTAAAAACTTTAATTTGTTCCGCTTCTCAGTTAACGGGTCATCAAAACATTGGCGGAAAGCCGCCATAAAACGGTTGAAATTCCCCAAGAGGGGAGAACCAGACATATGCAAAGCAGTTGACCACGTAGCCGCTTCACCATCCAAGGATAAAATAACCATTCTGACCCTTAAAGTGTCAGATTCAAAGTCCCGCCCATATATTTCCATGTAGTTAAAGACTTGCATAAGAAAGGAGGGAAGGGTGGCTGAAGCACCATTAAAACGCACAGGCAAGGGAGGAATTTTAGCCATCCGATGTCGTCGAGGGGGGGCCTGGGGGGGAGGTCCCCTTTGATCAGCAAAACCTCTAGCCGCAGGGGGTGAGACAGGCCGAGGGGGGGGTGGGGGAGAATCCTGGCGTGGGTGACGTTGCCAACTTCTCCAGTCTCTTTCCTCCTCCCCCCTCCTGTCCTCCAAAAATGTTTGACCCCAATAATCAGGTAACTCACTCCGCTGTGGTTTTCTCACGGGGCCCTGGTGTTGATAATTTCTCCATTCAGCTTCATCGCCTCTTTGGCTCCAATAGTCAGGGAATTCACCCGCCTGAGGTTTCCTCACGGCCCCTGGCTCCAGCGAAGTTTGTTGAGGTGGTCTCTGGGTGAGTCCAGCATTCCAGCTTGTCTCTATTTCTCTTTGCCCCACTGAAGTTGACCAACGGGGTAGGGGGGAAGGCTCAGGCTGATTGGAAATTTGTAGTTGACATAAATCTTCGTGCAGAGGTCGGTCAGACGGGCTGGGCTGGTGTAAAGAAAGGTCGGGAGGTCCCAGTTCACTGGAATCCGTCCCTCCAACGGCGCCTTCCTCTTCTCTGGTCGGAGAAGACATTATGTCCCTTCTCGGTAGACGTAAATCTCCTGGAAAGGGATATTATTCAGATCTTGCTTCTTGTCACGCCCCACTCCATTCCATAATTAGGAAAGAAGACCAAGAGACTCCATGGGTTGGAAATCCAAAGTACTTTTACTAATTATAAATGGTAAGCGAGCAGTAGTGAAGCAAGATCTGAATAATATGGCGCGAAAGCAATTGATATATGGCAAAGCCCGTCCCCCCCCTTAGGATCAAAGCTCCAGTCCAATCATAAGTCCTTCAAATGTCAGGTGTGAGATAACTTCAAAAAGACAGGCCAAGATGGAATGTGAAGGCCGTTGATGCAGGCGGGAAACACGTACGCATGCGTAAACCCCAACGACTGGAACATCCTAGAACATTCCTGCAGCAGACCTCCAGCACATCAATTAAAACCCTCCCACATACACGCCCCCCCCTCCCGTTTCATGGCAGCTGAAGCAGTAGCAAAGCAGAAGCTGACAACTGGGGCTTTTGGACATCCAAAAGCCCCGATGCTGTGTCTGCCATTAGAGGCAGGACGCGTCCCGTCTCTATGGCAGACATAGTGCCAGAGCGGCCAAAAGCCTCTTTCTTGACAGTGGGTAAAAGCCGCTTTCTTTCTTTTTGCCTCACCAGCCATAAACCTCACCGCACGTCACTGACTTTAGGAAATGTAAGGAAGACTGAATAGCTACTATGATTCTGAAAGTAAATATGCTTATAGTAAGGTCATCCTTGCTGATGAGGTTGAACGGAAGAAGGTGAAACAATTCATCTAGTACATAGATGTCAAACTCATGCCGTCATGTTGCCATCACATCACTTGACATTTCATGTCGTTTTCCCCCTCGTGGAGTTGGGTTGGGTTGACCTACGCATAATGCATCCATCCAGTGAGCCTCAGTTTGAGAGCCCTGATCTAGCAGAAGGAACTCTTTAATTCAAAAAGTAATCCCATAGCCACCATGAAACAATCTGAACTTCTTATACAGAACTGCAGGTGATAATGTGGTCAGAGCACACGTAGTATTCAGCATGTTCTGACCAGTTCTGGAGAACCGGTAGTGGAAATTTTGAGTAGTTTGGAGAACTGTTAACTACCACTCTGACTGGCCCCACCCCCATCTCTTCTCTGCCTCCTGAGTTCCAACTGCCCGGGAGGAAATGGGGATTTTGCAGTAACCTTCCCCTGGAGTGGGGAGGGAATGGAGATTTTACAGGATACTTCCCCTGCCACACCCACCAAGCCATGCCCACCAAGCCACACCCACAGAACCAGTAGTAAAAAAAATTGAATTCCACCACTGAGTCGGAGCCAATGGCAACAAAGTAAGTCTTTTCACTTACAGTGTTAGCTCAGACAGTCTTCAGATTATATAATGTGATATTACAGACAGGAGTCAAGAAGAGTGGGTGCTGCTTTGTATATGCACAAAATGGAAACACCCAAAGTTTCAACATATGGAAATTGGCAATCATTATTTGCATTTGTAGCTAATATGTGTGAAAATTAGCTTACACGAGGTTCCAAGAGTACAATTGTTGTATAATGCTAGGACTTTCTAGGAAAGCCCTATTTCCTCTAGGAAATAGGAGGCTCTTGTGGTATGTGAGAAGCATGAAGAAAATAGTAGTTGAAATTATTAAAAGAAAAATGAAGAAATTAATTTCATCCCTCTCCTTCACTAATACTGACTAGAACCAGACCCATTGGAAGAGCCAATCCATTGTAAGACTATGTTGTCCCCATCCACCATTCTGAACCCCACAAGGTGGTCTATGAGGATACTCATACTCATGATCAAGGGTGTCAAAGGCCACTTAAAGATAATTGAGGGCAGGATGGATGGACCAGTATTATTCCATTTTTGCCAAGTATCATCCAAAGGTTGATCAGTGCTGTCTCAGTACTCAACCCATGTGAAAAAATGTCTTCTTTAGATCCTCATTTGTTCAGATCCCTCTAAAACTGCAACCCAACCACCTTCTCAATAATCTTCCCTAAAAAGGGGAAATTGAAGGCAGAAATGGCTTCTTGAGGAGGAAATAGAACACTGCCTCTTTAAATGTGGGTGGGAGTTTCAAATAAATCCAACACAATCAAATACTGATTTGCTTATTACAAGGAACTGATGTTAAACCCTCCCCCCAATTTTCAAATGAAATTGCCACTGCCAACACCCATCTAATATATTTACATGACATAACCGACCAACTGGCTGATTTGGCTTCTTGTGTTGTTCCTCAACACTCAATAATCTCTAACCCCAGCAACCTATTTTCCACCTCCACTCCATACACAAACATATCACAACACCACACAAACTTTTTATACCTGTTCTCACCCATGTGGTCAAGAGTATAGTGAGGACCCAGATTGTTGGGGGCAATATGTCAACTCTGTAAAATGCTTAGAGATGGCTATAAAGCACTGTGAAGCAGTATATAAGTCTTAGGTACTATTGCTATTGCTATAAGCAATTCTCTAATCTTAAATACCAAGTGAACTAAGATCACCACTGCTGCCGTCCATTTCTCACTGGGAATAGATTTATCCCAAAGATAGATTAATATAATTTTGCAAATCTAATAGTATGTTTATTGCCAATACCTGCTTGAAGCAATTTAAGCGTAGTCTCTAATGCACCTTGACATCACTGGATAATAATAGAACTGAATCAACAATAAAAAAAAAGATGAAGGGGTGCAATGTAGGCAGAGAATTAATCTGAAGTATCTCAAAAGCTTTTGCAGTACAGCATCCAAAGTATTAATGCAGCAGAATCCAATCTATCTTGAGTTATGTCCAAAATATCTATAAACATAAATTATCCAATGCTTATTTATTTGGGATAAATTCAGATTGAAATGAGTGAATTATGCATGAAAACATTCTCTAAAATAGCCTAGCCAACGAAGCAGTTACTATGGTAGTTTATATATTAATTGGGGGGGGGGATCTATAACTTGCACAAAATTGTTATCCAGTTTTAAAAATCAGGTAGCCCTCAACTTACAACCACTACAAATTGGGAACAGAATTTCCATTGCTAAGCAAAACAGTTGTTAAGCGATCGCACTTGATTTTATGACTGTGGATAAAATCAGGATCGCACCTGATTGTATGGATTTTATGAGCATCACTACAAACGTTGAGTGAATTGCATGATGATTGAGCAAATCTGACTTCCCCCACTGATTTAACTTGTTGGAAGCCAGCTGGGAAGGTTGCAAATGGTAATCATATGATCCCACCACACTGCAATAGTTGTAAATACATACTGGATGTCAAGTGCCTGAATTCTGATAATGTGACCATGGGGATACTACAGTTGTCATAGTTGGGAGGACTGGTTGTAAGCAGAGGTGGTATTCTGCCAATTCAGACCAGTTCACCTAAACCAGTAGTGGAAATTGCAGGTGGTCATTTACTATAAGCTTCAAACAATATTGGAACCAATAAATCTATGAAAAAGTGATACTGTTGAACAGAAAGGCCTTTTGGGCCAAGGGTAGATTGTGGAACATGCATATTGTTAGTCTTTTTTTCTCATATTAAACTTAATTTAAAAAGAATAAGTATGCCATAAAGATTTCACTTGGAGGACTTTGATTCAGTATCAGTCCAAGACTAAATACATATTTAGTCACAAATTATGTGAAAGATAATCTGAGAAATTGGGAAAATATAGGAGACATTTTATAAACTGAACCAAAAATAGTATTTCCAATTTTTTTTAAAGAAACCTTCCTATGGCTTTCAATATAAATTATCATGACAGCTAGGGAAGAATGGAGAATGAAAGCAGACAAAAGAATACACAGTGGTTGCATACCATTTTAATATCAAGCAAGAAAGAACAAGGAAAGGTATCTCAATCAAGATCAAGAAATAGAAAGAAAAATGCAAATAGATGCTTTACAGAGGTGAAAATAAACAGGAAAATGGATAGCCAGGTGAAAACTAGTGAAGAGTAATCACGGAAATGAAGTTAAAGGGAGGTAGAAAGACTATACTGAAACCCTTTACAAATGGGATGACAGAAACATTAGTAGAGAGAGAAAATACTCAGGAACTAACTCTGTTAGAAAGGAAGTTACAAACAATAAACTGTAAAACAGAAAAGCATCAAACCCAGATTAAATACCCAGCATTAAACACTAATGGGATGAACTTAAAACCCTAATATCCAATGATAAATAGCATATAGACACATTCCAATTAAAAAGACTCCTTTGTTCAAAAGAATAGACCTATCAGATGGGATGGAAAAGTGGCAGTGGCATGTAGGAAATGGGGTACACATCACCAACATACAACGTACAAGCCTCCTGGAGCCTGGGTTCTCCACCTGCCTACCTATCCATTCACCTTCTTGAGTTTTGGAGTAAACAGTTATATTGCCATCCTCTCTAATGGAGGAATCCCTATTCATCTGGAATTTAGATGAATTTAGAGCAGGAATTCTCCATTCTCTAACAGTAAGCTTTTTAATATATAAATATCTCTAGTTTCTCCATTTTTCCCAGAATTACAAAGCCTCAACAATTTTGGAGTATATGGTGCTAGTAGACATCTAAGCCCCGAAGAAAGAGTATACAGGATTTTTATTTTAGTAAATGCAACAAGCTAAGGATTTGAGAAAATGGTTTAGCTGCACCAAATTACATGATTCTGAGACCGGCATACTAAAGCTAGTAGACACTAACCTGCAAACAAGCTGAACAAAGAGAGACAGAGAAGAAAAGTAGATAGAAAGCCTCATAAGCTGAGCAAAACAGCACTGAAAAGAAATGAATGACTGTTATATATCTACCCAGTGGTGGGATTCAAATTTTTTTACTACCAGTTCTGTGGGCATGGCTTGATGGGCATGATGTGGCTTTGTGGGTGTGGTGTGGCTTGGGGCTGTGGCTTGGGAGGGTATGGCAGGGGAAGGGTACTGCAAAATCCGCATTCCCTTCTGATCAGCTGGGATGCAGGAGGCAGAGAATAGATGGGGGCAGGGACAATCAGAGGTGGTATTTACCGGTTCTCTGAACTACTCAAAATGTCCGCTACCGGTTCTCCAGAACTGGTCAGAACTTGCTGAATGCAGAACTCTGCATCTACCTTTACTTTCCCAATCAAGTAAGTTTCTTACTTGTTCCAATTCTTCTTGCATTGTTTGGATATTTGGCCTATTTGGCTTTAATTCCAGACCTAGTCAGAAAAAAATGTGCTTCTTGTTGTGTTCCGGATTATTTCCCTTCACTGTGGACATTCTGAAACTTCTAATTTCTCCTTCCCCCAAATCTCATCTCCCCACCTTTCATTGTCAGAGGACAGAGCAATGTTGAAGGATATTAAAAGTTGTTAGCTAGCCAGCAGGCCACTCATATAAAACTCACCAGGTAGCTTAGAGACACTTACATCTACTAGTGTATGTGTGCTTGTTCAGAAGTTTTCAGAATGGAAGACCTGTTAAAAGCATCCAGGTAAAGCTAGGAAGAGGTCATTTGAGTAAAATGGCTAGAAATATATAAAATATAACAAAATGAATTAAGTAAAAGGGTAGGATGGGAGAGCCTGATACTGAAATAGAGAAGACATAATCACAAACTGTTTCTATAAGAAGGCTATTAGGAATAAGAAACTGGTAATAGGCTGGTACCCATTGGCCCAGGTTTTTATAGTGGGAACTCTTAATCTAATGCAGGAATGACACAATATGGGGTCTACTGTCCTAGCCTTTATTAGACTTCAGACTATTTCCCTTTCCCTGAATACTTCAACTAAAAAAAGAGTTCCATGTTTATGTTGTACAGTGAGGAGCCCCTTTAATACATGAATACATAATCAATTTTGGAAGGTGTAAGAATTTTGCAATAGGAAAGAAGTAGAAAGGTTTGAGCAATCCTTTCTTAGCCCAAATTCAATTTGCACACTTTATACAATACACAGATTATATGTCCTCTATCTAGAGAACTAGACTATGACTATTCTGGCTTCAAGGCCTCAGGTGACTTAGAAATTGGGTATCTAAAGGCCAGCTATTTCTTTATGAAGCTGCTGATATCTGCATTCATCATCTATGTTTTTCTCTGAAAGCTCTTGCCACAGGAAATGAAATTTATTACAAAGAGAAGGGGAAAACATTTTAATCTGCATTTTTCCCTCAAAAAGAAAAAAGTTCATCTTTCTAACAGTTGGTATGCTGTGTTTGTGGTAGTTTTAAGCTTTGTTTAATGTTGCTGTTTCTAAAATCAAATTGTAAACCAAAAACTAATGCATTGAAAAATGGTACAGAAGTATTTTAGATAAATAAATCAACGGTTGCTGAATTGAGGTAAAATGCACACATTGAGTTTCCACTGACATTTATTTGAATCTCAGGCTTGAAGGAAAAATGGTTAACACTTAATGACTCCTTCCAAAGGAAAAATCAGTGGCCGAATTATTCTCAGAGCTAGTTTGCACTGGCTTCAAAGTTTTCCCTTTTTTTTTAGCTATATTGCGGTATCGTACAAAGCCTCTCCCACTTTCCCTTGCTAAATTATTGGAGTTTACTCTCCTTAGCTTTCAGCTTTGGTCTGATCTTTAGATGGAAGAAAACTTCTTAAAATTTTCTGTTAGAAACACAACAACTTTCCCTCTTTGCTTGCCACTTACATAAATCAGAGGCTCCCGAGAAGAACAAAATGCTAGAACTGTCTCTTTTACTAACGTTTCTGTATAGTATATTTTAGACATCGTGCAAGCCAGCATGTTCTTAACTTCAGGTTATGAGCACCATCTCTTTCCAGTGACATTCCTAATACTGTTTTCTCATCTGGCAGCTGGTTGTTTTATTGTTCCTATAATTTAAACAACAGCAGGAGCTCATTCATTGAATTTAAACTAAGTGTTCTGCAATGGAATTTAAGAATTTGGGGTATTTTATAAGCAATGAACGGCTACACAAAATAAATAAATAAATTGAGTGTGATGCACAATCTGTCATTACATCTGGAATTGCTAGTGCTATTCAATTGGAAGTCCATATTTAATATCCTGTTTTATTCACTTCCAAATGTGACTAATGTTTGATAATGTTTCTGTAAGTAGTTTCAACAGCCTAATAACTTCATAGCTAATATTGCATGGCTATCAGACAATTAAAGATCTCATATTTTCCACTCTTTCCTTAACCCATGATTCCAGCTATGTCCGATCAATTGGGATGGGAAGAGTGATAGGAAATAAGAGGAAACAGTGAGAGGTATGGGGGGAAAGCATGATGGCTACTGGTATCCTCATTATTGTCACAACAGAGCAAAAAAGTTAGCTCAATGCATAATGGATCAGCAATAATCTTAGCATTTATAATAGACAATGAAATCTACTGCAGCATATAATATGGACAGTATGGATACCTTACTCCAATTTCTCTGTTCTATCATGACATCAGAATAGGGTGTAATCAACAGCAGTTACATTAATCATATGGTATATCATTGTCTAACAGAGCCAGCTTGTTGTAATAGTTGAGGCATGAGACTGAGGACTGTGAG
Organism: Thamnophis elegans; assembly: GCF_009769535.1. Lineage (NCBI taxonomy): Eukaryota > Metazoa > Chordata > Lepidosauria > Squamata > Natricidae > Thamnophis > Thamnophis elegans. The sequence goes on from NC_045544.1 coordinate 23,259,108, forward strand.
TTCTAGTCTTTCCTTAGTCACAAAGCCAGCAAATGATCTTGGACCAGTCACTTTCTCTTAGTTCTAGGAAGGAGGCAAGGACAAACCATTTCTGAAAAATCTGCCAAGAACTTCAGGAATTTGTCCAGACAGTCTCTGAGAATCATACATGATTGAACAGAAGAAGAAGAATGTCTGGTAAAGGGAAAGGTTTTCCCTGTTCACTTTTGTCCGTCTCTCCCTCTCCCCCCCTCTAGATAATAGATAGATAGATAGATGATAGATGATAGATAGATAGATAGATAGATAGATAGATAGATAGATAGATGATAGATAGATAGATAGATAGATAGATAGATAGATAGATAGATAGATAGATAGATATAGATATAGATATAGATATAGATATAGATATAGATATAGATATAGATATAGATATAGATATAGATATAGATATAGATATAGATATAGATATAGATATAGATATAGATATAGATATAGATATAGATATAGATATAGATATAGATATAGATATAGATATAGATATAGATATAGATATAGATATAGATATAGATATAGATATAGATATATAGACAGACAGACAGACAGACAGGAAGGGGGAGGGTGGGAGGGAGGGAAGTCTTGTGTGATTCTTGGCAATTCTATGGGCCAAGTCTCTCCACATCTTCAAATCTTGCTCTACTTTTTTTTCCCACAAATTTTTTATTTTCATTTTCATTTTCATACACTCACATGTATACTGTACATAGCCAACACCATACAGCATTAAACAATAATTGCATAAATTCCTCTTGTCAACAAGGCCCCAGAAAATAGAAACCCAATATAACTCTTCCGCTCTCCATACACCTCTTTCTTCCACCACCCACCAACTTTCTATCTTCCCTCCATCATCCCTCTCTACCTTACTTCCCCTCCCCCTCTGCCACTCCTCTCTCCACATCCACTCCCCCCTTCCTTCTCACCTTTCCCTCCCACCCTCTCTCCCATCCCTCTCTGCCCATCTTTCTTCTTTCCCACTCCTCTGCTCCTTGGTGTATTTCCGCTATATATCAATATACTTGGCCTATCCTATTTTTAAAGAAAAATTAAAAAAGAACAGTATGCATGTGAAGTCACATTTCATTGAGATCTAACACATCTTGTCTAACCTAATATATCCCCTCCCCCTTCCTCCCTCCCCCCCACATCCTTCCCCCCTGACTTCCCAGAACCTGTACACGGTATAGATTTTTAACAAACACGGTCTAAAATATATTGAAAAGAAAAGAATAAGAAATTAACAACATCTCTACATTGAGCTTAGCTCCTACTTGCTAAGCTATCTTTAAACAATTTAAATCATTCCTGATCTTAAGCATAGGCTATCTGGAATTTCTTAGTCCCATATTTGTTTTGTATATAGTCAATTCATTTTTTTCCAGTCTCGTTTATATCTCTCATTTGAGTGATCTTTAAGATATGCAGATATTTTAGCCATCTCGGCTAAATTTGTGACTTTCAATGTCCATTCTTGAATTGTAGGCAAATCTTCCTTCTTCCAATATTGCGCCACCAACAGACTTGCTGCCGTTATTAAATGCAAAGTCAAGTTAATCTCTACCACTGTAAAGTCAGTACTTATACCTAACAAAAATAACTGAGGAGTAAACTTTATCCTTCTTTTAAAAATATTTTGCATTTGATAGGCAAAAATATCGTCTCAACTCAGTATGGAAAGCTCGAGATTTTTACCATAATATTTTGATGGCTGGACATCCTGCATCATCTGGACCTGGAGAAAGACCACAAGAAAAACAGGACAGACAGCAAACTACACAACTACCATATAAGATGGAACATCTTTCTCCCCTAGAAGCGCAAGGTGTTATGGAACAAAGACCTAGCCGTATGATTACTAGACGAATGGAGAAACAAGCTAAAAGGCAACAACTTCAACAATCACCGGCCATCGATCAAGGAGCTACAGCAACAAGTACAGAAGCAGTGGGAGGAGCTAGGCCAAAGGTTAAACAGGCCATGCAGGAGGCTCTAAAAAAGCTTCAGGTAACCAGAGATGACAACTAAGATTTTAACATGGAATGTCAATGGATTGAATTCTCCACAGAAGAGAAAGAAAATATTTCACTATCTTAAACAGTTCAAGAATGACATAATTTGTTTGCAAGAAACTCATATCAAATCAACTGATCAAAAATAGCTGATTAACTCAAAACTTTGGAAGATACATCGTGTTAGATCTAATCCTAGAAGGGAAAAATACATTACTTTTGGGAATTTATGCCCCTAATCAACAGCAAGACGGATTCTATAGAAATCTTCATGCCAAATTAGTACAGTGGGACTATAGGTCTTGTATACTACTGGATGACTGTAATGGGGTTATAGACACTAAGAGAGATAAGAAGATTTCTCGCCAAAACACCAAGATGTGAGCAAAGCTACCTAAATCCTTTTTTGATATGATGGATGACTTTGAACTGAGAGATATTTGGCGAGAAAGAAACACAGAGGAATATGACTTTTTTTTCTGATAGACATCAATCCGTTTCTAGGATTGATTTCATACTAATCACTAATGATTTACTTTCTAGGGTGAAGAAGACAAAGATTGCGGCTAGGGTCCTTTCGGATCATAACCCAGTTTGGATGGAATTGGGAAGGGTGGTACAGGCAAGAAAGTCCTGAAGATTGAATGAAAACTTATTTAGATATGAAAAGTATATCAATGATTATAAAAAATTGTTAACCGAATACTTTGTTTTTAATATGAATAAGGGTACACCTATGGAATTCGTATGGGATGCAAGCAAAGCGTATATGAGAGGAGTACTGATAAATATAAATAAATCACATAGACATAAACAAGGGGTAAAACGAATAGAATTGGAAGAGGAAATTAAGAGGAAAGAGCTGGAATTAACAATGAATCCAGGCGATACAAAGGTTAAGGAAGCGATCACTATATTAAAATCTCAATTTGACATGTTGATCTCCGACCAGGTAGCCACTAGTTTGTTATACGCAAAACACAATACTTTTTGTAACGCAAATAAACCTGGCAGATGGTTAGCTTATCAGATTAGGAAAAAAAGGAAAACTCGAAATCTATCTAAACTGACTTACAGAGGGAAGGAGGTGTTTCAACAGGATGAGATTCAAAAGGTATTTCGGGAATTTTTTACAGAGTTGTATAAGGGGGATAAAATTAATGGTTTAGATATAGACAAATACTTAGAAAAAGAGAAAATACCCTTAGTTAAAGAAGAGCACAGGCAAAAATTGAACCAACCAATAACCTCGGGGGAAATTTTACAGGTAATTAAGCAGTTAAAGTCAGGGAAGGCACCAGGTACAAATGGTTTGACAGCGGCTTACTATAAAAATTTACAGTCAGAAATGGTAGAACCTCTTAGAGAATTATTTAATAAGATTCAAACGGAAGGTAAGGTGCCTCCATCTTGGAAGACAGCGTTTATATCCTTGATACCCAAAGAAGATCAAGATACTACCCAACCAAAAAACTATAGACCTATCTCATTACTTAATGTAGATTATAATTTTTTTACTAAAATACTAGCAAATAGGTTAATGCTGGTTATTCAACAATTGATACACGCTGACCAAACAGGTTTTATACAAGGGAGACAGATGAAAAGTAATGTTAGATTAATTATTAATGCATTAGAATATTTGGGAAAGAACCACCAAATTCCTGCTGCGTTTATATTTTTGGATGCTGAGAAAGCCTTTAATCGAGTTAACTGGCAATTTCTGTTGAGGATATTGCAAAAAATGCAGATAGGAGATAGCTTTTTGCAGTCAATTAAAGCAATATACCAACAGCAAACAGCTCAAATCATAGTCAATGGAAGCTTAACAGACTCTTTTCAAATTGGAAAAGGTACAAGACAGGGCTGTCCTTTGTCCCCACTATTGTTTATTATAACTTTGGAAGTATTGTTGAATAAAATACGGGGCTTGGATGGTCTAAAAGGAATTAAGATTAGGCAGCAAGAATACAGAGTGCGTGCTTTTGCGGATGATTTGGTCATAATATTGGAACAACCACAGGAATCCAGTATGGTTTTAATGAATACTATTAATCAATATGGTCAAGTGTCTGGTTTTAAAATAAACTTAGGGAAAACAAAAATATTAGCTATAAATATGAATACTAAACAAAAGGAAGAATTAGGAAGAATGCTAGGATGTGAGGTAGTCAAAAAGGTCAAATATCTTGGAGTTAATATCTTAACCTCAAATGGGAAACTATATAAGTATAATTATGAACCACTCTGGCATAGTTTACAGATAGAGATGAAAAAATGGGAGAAATTGCACTTATCTTTGCTGGGTAGAATAGCGGCAGTGAAAATAAACATCTTACCAAAATTTTTATTTCTTTTCCCAATGTTACCGATACTCAAAAAAGATGTGAATCTTTTAGAATGGCAGAAGGGTATCAATAAATTTGTATGGGCAGGAAAGAAGCTGAGGGTAAAGCTGAAAATAATGCAAGATGCACGCAAGAGAGGAGGCTTGAAACTACCCAACCTAAAACTATATTATGATGCAGTGGTGCTATCTTTAATTAGTGATTGGATTCATTTAACTAATGATAGGATATTGAATATTGAGGGATATGATATGGTATATGGTTGGCACGCCTACCTGTTATTCAACAAAAAACTGGACAAGAATTTTAAAAGTCATATTTTTAAAAATGCTTTACTGAGGGTCTGGAAAAAATATCAACATAAACTAAACAACAAGATACCCATGTGGGCAATTCCTAGACATGCAATTGAAAATATGAATATAGCACAAAAACAGGATAGAACTACTTATAGACAGCTCCTCATCTTGGAAAGGGGGGGCACTACAACTAAAACCCTTAGAGGTATTGAAAGAGGAGAAGGCAGTTCAAACATGGTTCGAATATGGGCAATTACAGGCCAGGTGGAAAACAGATAAAAAAATTGGTTTTATCCAAGTGGAGGATAATCTATTTAAACAAATAAGAGACCAAAGTTTAATGCATATAAAGAGGATATACAATGTATTAATACAGATGGATTCGGAAACAGAACTAGTTAAAGATTGTATGGTAAAATGGGCTCAAAATATTGAAGAACCCATAATGCTGGATACATGGGAAAGAATTTGGGTAAGAAATGTGAAATTTACACAAGCTCAAAACCTGAGAGAAAATTTTTATAAGATGTTCTATAGATGGCATTTAGATCCTAAAAAGCTGGCTTCTATGTATCCGAATTTACAACCTAAATGTTGGAGATGTGGTTCTCTCAATGCTACATATTTTCATATATGGTGGACTTGCCGAAAGGTTAAGGCATTTTGGATAAAAATATGGTGGATTATGCAAAATATCTTTAAAAGAAGGATAAAGTTTACTCCTCAGTTATTTTTGCTAGGTATAAGTACTGACTTTACAGTGGTAGAGACTAACTTGATTCTGCACTTAATAACGGCAGCAAGACTGTTGGTGGTGCAATACTGGAAGAAGGAAGACCTGCCTACAACTCAAGAATGGACATTGAAAGTTACAAATTTAGCCAAGATGGCTAAAATATCGGCATATCTTAAAGATCACTCAAATGAGAGATATAAACGAGACTGGAAAAAAATGAATTGACTATATACAAAACAAATATGGGACTAAGAAATTCCAGATAGCCTATGCTTAAGATCAGGAATGATTTAAATTGTTCAAAGTTAGCTTAGCAAGAAGAAGCTAAGATCAATGTAGAGAGGTTATTAACTTTTTTTTATTTCTTTTTTCCCCCTCAATATATTTTAGACTGTGTTTGTTAAAAATCTATACTGTGTACGGGTTCTGGGAAGTCGGGGGGGGAAGGATGTGGGGGGTCGGGGGGGGGGTCGGGTTGGGGGAGGGAGGGATATATATTGGGTTAGACACGATGTGTTAGATCTCAATGTAATGTGACTTCACATGTATACTGTTTTTCTTTAATCTCTCTTTAAAAATAGGATAAGCCAAGTACATTGACATATAGTGGAAATACACCAAGGGGAGGAGGAGTGGGAAAGAAGAAAGATGGGCAGAGAGGGATGGGAGAGAGGGTGGGAGGGAAGGGGAGACGGAAGGGGGGAGTGGATCTGGAGAGAGGAGTGGTAGAGGGGGAGGGGAAGTAGGGTAGAGGGCGATGATGGAGGGAGATAGAAAGTTGGAGGTTGGTGGAAGAAAGAGGTGTATGGAGAGTGGAAGAAGTATATTGGGTTTCTATTTTCTGGGGTATTGTTGACAAGAGGAATTGCTGCAATTATTGTTTAATACTGTATGGTGTTGCCTATGCACAGTATACATGTGAGTGTATGAAAATGAAAATGAAAAAATAAAAAATATTACTCATAAAAAAATAAAAATAAAATATTTTGCATAATCCACCATATTTTTATCCAAAATGCCTCAACCTTTCGGCAAGTCCACCATATATATGCACCATATACTTTTTTCAGTTTTGCAGTGCTCTGGCTGGTATCACAGCATTAAGAAATATTTTTTGCTTTTATTTATGTATTAATTCAATTTCCAAAGTAACCATTTTCTAAGCATCTCTGCAGAGTTTACAGAGGATTAAAGACAACAAGTAATGAAAAAATAGAGATACGTAAATATCATAACAATAAAAATCCACTCGGGATAAAGACAAAGTGTACAATATTTTGCAGCTTAACATTTAGTTCTGACCTAGTAACTATGAGAAGAGCCAAGCTTTTAAAGCTTTCCTAATCAGCAGGATTGAAGCCAAATGGACTCAGAGGGTATGATATTATATTAAGCATACATAATTCAGAGCTGTAAATATGACAAGCTACATGTTTTTCACCCATTCAATAAAATATATTGTCTCTAATTATGCTATCAAGTGCCAGCTGACATTACTAAGAGTAAAAATATTTTTCTGTCCATTTTCCATGTTTATTATAACAATGTTTATCCAAGCTAAAGAGTCTCAAGTAATTATGTTTTCTCATTGGGGGTAGGGTGACATAACTCAACCCATTTATATTTATTTTTGTTCGTTTTTTCGAACATAAGACGGTCATTCTGTGATGGAACAATTGAATCCATTTCTTTAATTATTTTTTTAAAAGTTATTATAGCCACCCAACTTCAAAGGAGATATAACCCCCAATCCATGAGACCTGTGTGTGAGAGTGTGTGCGTGTGTGTATAAAATGAGAACAATTTAAAGTTTTTCCCAAGACATTTTATGCTTTTTTGCACAAAAGTGCTTTCTTCCGCACAAAAATTTACAAGTGCAAATTTGCAAGTGCTGCATTTCATGAAGTCCCAATAAATATGTTAATATTACTGCCAGTGAATGACCCTAGACTGTTAAGAGAATATACTTTGAACTCAGCAATCAAGTTACTGACTTTTTTCCGTGGAAGAAGGATTAATATTCACATGTCTGGGGAAGCTGACACAGATGCCCACAAATCTACTAAACTACCCATTTAATCCAGACACACTTGCGTATTTTAAAAGCTTCTTCCCTTTGAATATACTTTGAATGTAAGTCGCGAAGGTTTGCCCAAAACAGAGATGTCTTTAAAATGAAATTGTGACCCTGGAATTAGTGTTGGGTTTTTGGCATGCTTAATGATAATCCTGGCCATGCTTGTCATTGACAGGCAACATGTACAGCCCTTGGAGTCAATAATCCACCAAAGAAAAGATGGGAGCATCGAGGCTCTTTTCATCTTTGCATACAGAAGATTTGGATACACAGTGCACTGGACAGTGACAGACGGCTTAATGACAGATGGCATTTCTCCACTGTGGAGAGAGATTGCGTACAGATTGCCTTAGTTTCAGTGTCCATCCAGGAAATAAACAGCATGGGCTAAAGTGAAATATGGCAACTGATAGAATTTTTCTGTAACGATGTCAGAGGATTTCATAGGGTAGTGAGATCCAAAAGAAAGCAGTTGGTGTTTTGCCATGTATGAGACTTGGCCAAAAATGAAATAAAATCCTGAAAAATGGTGCCATCGAATTCTCCATTCTGTCTGGATCGATGGTATCGTAGGACTGAGGTGAGCAATTGCTGCTCATGAAACATAACATCCGTGGGGTTCATAAAGGAGGACTGTTAAATATAGCCCACTTTTTAAAAAGTCTACAATTTTAAATTGCCGTAGAAAGGAGAAAAACAAGAGCTTTGGGTTCTGATAAATTCCCCACTTCCTCTAAAGTTCGATTTACAAACACTACAGTGAACTTTTTACAAGGATTGATTCTACTTGAATGGATTGTTTCATTTTCTTGTTACATTGAGAATTGGCCTGAATTAGCACTATCTAAACAAATACACAATCTCTCATATGGCTTTGCAATGTGTCGAGCAGTGCAACAACATTAATCACAATGATGTCTGCACCAGCAGGCCATGTAAACTCCATATCATATCCAAGTAATACTCCACTTGAGTTAATTTAGTTGAAAGTAGTCATTCATAAATCTGATATTAGGAAAACCTGCTGTTTAATACAATGGATTTTCTTCATCTCTGTAGTATACCATCTTGCTTCTTTATCAGGGCTTTTTACTCTTTGTCTTATCTACTATATAGAAATGTTCCCACTTATATTCTATTCTTTAGTTTTGTACAACTGTTGCTTTTCCTAGAAAAAAACATCTAGAGGTTACTCACATATATTCAGCCACATGCACACAATAAAGTTAAAGGAAACCTACTTCCGCAGGATATCACTTTCTAAGTGGCAATCTCCCATTATTAGGGATGATTATTATTTTGCTATTATTAATAGAGCTGTGGTGGCACAGCTGTGGTGGATAGAGAGCAGTACTGCAGGCTACGTCTGCTGATCACCGACTGCCAGCAGTTTGGCAGATCGAATCTCACCACGCTCAAAGTTGATTCAACCTTCCATCCTTCTGAGCAGTGATGTGCAGTCAGGGGAGGGAGGGGAGGCAGGGCCTCACCACTGTCATCATGAAAAGAAAAAAAAATTAAAAGGAAAAAGGCTGAGGTAGTTGCTGCAAGAGTCAAAGTGGATGACTCTGCTTAGTGCTTAACTGTTTAAAAAAGCCTCTAAAAAGTGCCCTCTACAGGAGGAGGCGGGAGAACCACGTGCCTCATTTAGTCTGACTTTATGATCACACAAGCAGAGTTAAGCAAGGGTTAAAAGCCGAAAAATTCCTTATGTAGATGAGGCACTTGGTTCTCTTGCATCCCCCTGTAGAGGGCGGTTTTTTAGAGGCTTTTTTAAACAGTTAAGCAGAGTTATCCATTGGGGACTCTGAAAGCAGCTAACCCAGCCTGACCTCAGCAGCTCTTGACTTTTTCCTTTTATATTTTTACATTTTCATCATGGCAGACAAGAGCAGAGTTGAAATCCTCTGTGAAACAGCTGGAAAAGGTATGTGGGTCGGAGGGAGGGGGAGGAATTCAAAATTAATGTAATTTGTAAATAATTGTATTATTGTAAGTAATTTGTGTGTGTGTGTGTATGTGTGTGTGTGTTTTACCCACCTCTACTGGCGCCTGGGCTGGAACTTTTTTTATGTCAGACATAGCAGCAGGACTTTTGGACATAGCAGCAGGACTTTTGGACACCCCAGCGCTGTGTCCAACATAGACGTGGGACGCCTCTATGTTGGATACAGTGGCAGGGCTTTTAGACCACCTCTATGGCGAACACAACACTGGGGTCCCATCTCTATGGCGGACACAGTGCCGGGGCGTTCAAAAGCCCTGCTCCTGTGTCCGTGGGATGCCTCTATGTTGGATACAGTGGCAGGGCTTTTAGACCACCTCTATGGCGAACACAGCACTGGGGTCCCACCTCTATGTCGGACATAGCACCAGGGCGGCAGCGCGGCTTTTGCCCGCTTGACTCACCAGCCATAAACCTCACTGCACGTTACTGCTTCTAAGGTGGGTAAAATGAGGACCCAGATTGTTGGGGGCAAGAGGCTGACTCTGTAAACCACTTAGAGAGAGCTGTAAAGCACTGTGAAGTACTATATAAGTCTAAGTGCTATTGCTATTTAAAGTCAACACTTCTTGTTCACAGATATACAGTACCACAACTATGTCCTCATATATCCATGATCTAATGAAACTTAAAGTTTACAAGCCTCTCATACACAAATGCTCAATGTCACAGACCATTATGCATAATGTATAAGCCACCTATTAAATCACAAATATGTAATTCAAGCTACAGTTTGAAATATATAGTTAATTAGAGAATAGGACTTGTTAAGTCCAACATATTTGAAGGGAATGGTATCAGAGAAGACTGCCATAAATATTTAAATAAGATTACCCTGCAAACAGAACTAATTTAAATGAATGAATATTTTCTCTAAATATGAATTCCCCATCTCCTCCAAAAGAATCCCATGTCCTATGGCAAGATGGAGCCCTAGTCTTGATTGCAGCTTGTCATATTTTCATAAGACATAAAACAACTTTAGTAAATCAGATGGGTCAGAGATGTGAATTTATGGAAGGCACAAATATCAGCAAGAGGTTGAATGATAGACCTATAGCAGCCTTACTGGTAGACCAGACAGGAAATACAACCAGATAAACCAATTGTACTTTATTGTAACCCTATATTAATAGAATCTTGTAAATCTGAAATTGCAATGCTCCTGCTATCACTTTTACATCCCAAGAATTTAGGGACAATCTTATCTGAGCCTCTTGCTCCACTCACTTTGCAGCTGCAAACTATCTGGTCTCTTATTTGTTTCCTAGGCAGCATCATTTCACTCTGTCTCCCCAAGTCTTTCCCACATACCATTATAGTCTATTATGTCTGAACTGTAAAATCCAGATGACAACAAATACATGTTAGATATTTCTCTGCTTCCCTCTAGTACTAATTTGGAACCCTGTAACCAAATTCTCCTGATGGCAGTAAAATTTAGAAATGTTTCCTGTTCCAATATTTTTAGTTAAAGCCGGCTGGTAGGACTGAGAAGTATTCCATCAAAACTAAACTAAAAAGTAGTTAATCAGCTTTCAGGTTTTGGAATCATTTCTCCTGAGACTCCATCAGGCATAGAGAGTTTTTAATTCACCTTCTTTCCCAAAAGTAGGTTTAAAACCTATTTATCATTGTCTGTAAAGTGTGACACACTTAGCTTTTCTTTAATGTATTTGTTTAATTGATTTCTTTGGAGGTGAATGGAAATTTGTCACTCAACAGCAGCTGCCGCATTTTCCTTCCTAATATCTTCAAAACATCAACCTTCTAAATAAGGTAGAGTCTCATGAGGTAGGAAGCGGAAAGTAATTGTACATTCACAATTCTGTTCCTCCCCATTTTTTCAGTAATGTATGCTTGTTTCAGAGGTTAAAAGAAATGCATTGTAGGTCTTGTCTTGTTCAGAATGGGAATACTGTCTCTGCCACCTTAGTTTCATTAAAATGATAAGAGTTCCAGTGGTTGGATTCAATTTTTTTTACTACCTGTTCTGTGGGCATGGCTTTGTGGGCATGGCAGGGGAGGATACTGCAAAATTCTCATTCCCTCTCCACCCCACTAACCTGATTTCCAGCTCCATTCTCCTCTTTAGGGCAACAAAAGAAGATCAGCTGGAATGCAGCAGGAGTGGGGCCAGCCTATTTGCCAGTTCTCCAGAACTGGTCAGATTTGGCTGAATACTACCTCTGTATTGTTCAGATGTATCTATGCCCCTTGATGGGGTTCCAAATGCATAGCCTTTATCAACCAATTGTTTTTTAAGATGGGATTTTTCAAAGCTCATTGATTAAATAATAAATAATGCCAACCTTTTTCTATTTCTTTTGTATGTGGTTTTCCAAAGTTCTGACCCCAAGCCCTACCTTACCCAAACCCTAACTTTCTATCTATCTTATCATGCTTTATTTTGCGATTATTGATAGTGTGCATTTGATTTATGAACTTTCAAAAAATGGGTTTGGTTATATCTGTGTTCTTTGAAGAATCCTCTGTTTAATAAAGATTTTATTGAAAGAAAAAGATAAACAATTTTACTCATTTCCACTTCCCCTCTGGAGCCCTTATAATATTCCTCATGCTGTTTCATTGGCCCTTCTATCAACTAGAATAAAACAAAATCCATTGATGAAAATGTCTGCTACATCACTATCTTCTTTAATCCAAATAATACCTATATCTGTTCTTTCATTCTTGGTACTAATAAGTAACTACTGATGAAGAAAGAGAAATTTTCGAGCATAGTCAATTATTATTAATCGTATTTGTATGTGTAGCGGGGTGGGGGAGTAGTGAATAAAAGGAGAGTTTGGGAGGAAAGGGGGGGAGACAGAAGGAGTGCAAGAGGAGGAAGGAGGGGCTTGCTGAGGGGAAGAGAAAAAGAGCGGGAAGCAGGAAGAGAGGAGGTGAGATCAAGGGGGGAAGAGGAGATAAGGGAATAGGATAGCAGAGGCTTCTGTGGACCAAGCCTGAGAGAGCGCAGAGAAAACAATGCAGGAGCAGAGGCTGTGGAAGGAGAATCCAGCAGGCAGTTCAAGAGAGAGTGAAGAGAAAGAGAAAGAAGCTCCAATCAGCCACCTGAATACCACTCCATCCGTGATCTGCCTGCTGAGAGGAGGCTGACCACTACCCCATCACATGGCCCTGGCAAGTAGAGGTGCATCAGAAATGGACCAGGTTGGACTGGCATCCATATGAAGAGGAGAACCACAGACTCCAGCAACCCTTACAAGGATTAGCGCTACATTTGCATTTCATTTTCAATAGAGAAGAAATGTTCAATATTATAAATATTAATTTCAGCCCTAGGTTCCTCACCTCTTTAGATTACCCAAAGTAAAATATGTACTTCAAAGTCTAATCAATAAAATGGGTGGATTGTATCATTTAATCTCTTATGTCAGCAAAGAAGTATCTTTGCGTCAGACCTGTCCCAGCTTGGATATTCAGGAAAGAAAGGCCCTTCACTTTATTTGTGGTGAAATACTTTTACTGAAGCCAAGTAGTTACAACATAGCAAAGCTGGATCTGAGGATTTCCCGTGTTACCACAGTAATTTTCCCTTCTTCATGGCCTTCTCGCCTTGGTCATCTTGGTGGTGTCCAATAAGATTCAAATTAGGTGTTTTGGTAATAGTTCCACATTTTGGTGCCTCTTTGGTGTTTCACATGCCATTCTTAGGCTTGTGTCCTTGGTTCTTTCAACCATTGCCTCCGGATGGCACCTCTGGTTCTTCTCATGCCTCCCATTCCCCCTCCCGACATTTTATGGCAGGCTGCCATAAAAATGAAGCAAAGCAGGGCTGAAATGGTTTGGTGGCAGATCTGATACCATGTCTTGAAAAGAAGCAAGTGTCACTTGCCAGCTTGATGCTAGCAAGAAACAATGAACATTAATGTTTTGAAGTGTGAACTAAGAATTTCTGCATTCAGCATAACTTATTTCACTTCTTTAAAAAAAATACCATTGTCCATTTCTTAAAGCTTTATCTCAATTAGGTTCAGAATTAATGGATACTAACAATAAATTAAATTAGGATTATGAAGGCTACAAGTAATTTATTCTGTGACCTTTTAAAATTGCATGTAGGAGACTGGCCCTTGTGCTTGATACTCAATTGATACCATGCCCCTTAATTAAGACTATCACATCTGGGCTGCAAAAAGAAAAGAATGGAAACTAGATAGCAAAAGACAAATACAAGAAACTTCTGGCTGTTATTGGAAATTATCTGGACTTCTGCAGTCCTGATCTGGTATTCCTAATGCATATGTTTCAAAGAGTCAGTCTCATACTGAGAGAAACAAATCCTGTTAAAGTGTTAAGAGAGGAATGTAAATATAAGAAAACTTGAATTTAACTTGGTACGATATGGGCATTCAGTTAAATTTGAAGAATGCCAAAATGATGTGGTTGTGAGACAAAAATAATAATAAATGCCTCCATGTCTAAAGCAGGTAGGTAGACAACAGCATCCATGAGAGGAAAAGCAATCAAAACTGTAAAATGGAGATGGCAATGTCACAATTGAGCAATAGCCATCTTGTCTGTTTTGACTCACTTGCCTAGCTAGTTGCATAGCTCTGGTAGGCTTGTTCTCTCTTTAGTTTGGCATAGGGCAAGTCAAAAGTACCTTTCTATGAAATACAGGAATATTTAAAGCAAAAGCACAACTAAATCATTTCTTACTAAGCTGCTGAAATCATAGCTTTCATGATGGGAATCTGGGACTTTATTTATTGATCTGCCGTGTGCTTAGGCTGGCACAGTTCCTAAAGACATGAACCACTGACCTGTGTACCTTCCAGAAATATAGGGAGGTCACAGATCAATTTTCAGCCCAAATGGTGTCATCCATCCAAATATAATGCTTTTGTCATTGGGTAAACCAGACAAGAAACACGACCAGAGCAGCTACTTTATTGTAAGGTTATATTAACAGAAACTTGCAAGTCTGAAGGTACAAATCTCCCACTGACACTTTTAATAGTCTGATCCATTTGGTGGGCTTTTCTTTTGTCTCTGACTGTTAGGCAACTGTGAACTCCCCCCTCTCTTTTCTCATCATTTTCTAGGCAGCATCTCTTCCCCACCTCTCTCAAGGTCATCCTCATATACCATTATGGATTCTTGGTTACACAAATGAGCATGTAATTTACAGAATGTATTTTGTCTCAAAACATGTCTGAGAGAAAACATTTTGTAGAAAAATGTCAATATCAGGAAAAGATATATATATCTTTGTGTGTGTGTGTGTGTGTGTGTGTGTGTGTGTGTGTGTGTATGTATGTATGTACGTACACAGACACAGACACAGACACAGAGACACACAAACAAATACACTCATACACACACATATACATTACATTACATTACATTACATTACATTATATACATACATACATACATACATACATACATACATACATACATACATACATATATCTATTAGAGTTACAACCCCCGGTATGCCCAAATATGGGAGGAAGATCACTACTTCCATTCTCTGTCCTTCGGCTCGTCACAAGAGACCATCCAGACAGAAACCCAATATTTTTACTGTTGCCTTTGTTACATTTGTGTTGTATTTGTGCTGATAAATAAATAAAGGGAGACTAGTATAGATCTATTTCAAGCTATTTAGCTCTCATCAGCTAGCCATACCCTTACTGGGAATCGAACCAGTAATATATACATATTGTACATACAATATATATATTGTATTCAGGTCTTTTCCCATGTAAGATTGAGATTGTCTTGGCAACGTTTCAGCAAGGTCCCTTTCGCCATCTTCAGGCTGGTGTTTTTGGCTTCATGCTTGTGTGAGTAAAGTGTGGTTGCAGCTGCTGTCTTTCTATAAATCTTGGGGGTGATAGTGGAGTGCTGGCTTTGTTGCTGTGAGTGGATTGATTGGCTGTGTAGTTGCATCCTGATTGGTAGATGGAATTGATGTTTGTAGATTGGCCGGCTGTTTCGTATCCTCCTATGTGGCTGAGGTGCTGGCTGTGTGTCAGTGGATTTCAGCTCCCATTGCAGCATACAGTTGCAACGGGAGCCGGGCATGCACCAGAGGCACGGGCACTGCACACGCATGCACACCCACTGCCTGTGATGCTTCAGCTGCTCGGTAAAGTGTCGTGCAGGCACCATACGCTGCACTTGCATGCTCAGATGGCCCATTTACTTAAAATACAGGTAAGGAGTGAGGGCAGGAGGGCCCTCCAAAGCACCATTTCGGTATGGTAGCTGCTACTTCTGGCAGGCACCGGTACGCATGTACCGGGGCATACCACCTGCAACCCACCACTGCTATATTGTTATATAGTGATGTGTTTGGGAAGGTTAATATAAATCTTTCCAAAGGTTTATACTGCATATATTTAGGAACATTATAAGGAAGTTGCAGATGTTAGACAAAACTGCATGTGAAAATAAATGCAGATTTATCTGATTACCTCTCTTTGTAAGATGACTACTGCTGGAGGCTTCTTGCCACTAACTACAAATGTTCTAATCTCTAGAAAATACTAGTTTTATATAATTGAAACTCAGTTTACATATTGACATATTTAATTAATTACAGTTTATCTGAAAATTCTTCTCTGCTTTTTCATAGCCACAAAAAGGAGGAAAGTGGTGTTTTAATTTCTCAAAGAGCTAGGTGTATATCCTTAAAAAAATGAAAGTTTATTGGCTGTGCAACAAAATCAATGAATTAGAGACAAAAAGAAAAACAAGAATACCTGATATGACAGGTATAAACATGGTAAGAACAGAAGTCATGATAGTACCCAAATATGCACCAAAATGTACATCGTTATGTTGGCACACCACAATGTGCATCATTATGTTGACACATAAATGCTGCCATTATGTACTTATATTCTGATATTTCAAACAAGTATTTAAATTGCATAATTAATCTAGCAATAGCAATAGCAATAGCAGTTAGACTTATATACCGCTTCATAGGGCTTTCAGCCCTCTCTAAGCGGTTTACAGAGTCAGCATATCGCCCCCAACAACAATCCGGGTCCTCATTTTACCCACCTCGGAAGGATGGAAGGCTGAGTCAGCCTTGAGCCGGTGAGATTTGAACAGCCGAACTGCAGAACTGCAGTCAGTTGAAGTAGCCTGCAGTGCTGCATTTAACCACTGTGCCACCTCGGCTCTAATGATATTGTTATGATTGCATCATCTTTTAGTCCTCTTGCCTTCCCCTGCAGGCATCTATGCTCAGGGTCAAAACCCATTACACAAAATAGTTGTTCACGTGGTAAAAAAAAAATCACTTAATCTTAATATCACTATAGTATTAATAGCCTAATATGCTGGAGCAGATACCTAGCAATTCCTAGCCGGACTTCTTTTCTAGATGTAACTATGGCAGATCCATAGTCCATTCATCTTGCTAATATCAAGTGCAATCTTTCACCTGTGTTGAAATTAAAATGTTTAATATTAAGTACTAAAATATAGCATTAAATATTGGGGGAAAGAATGGGAAGGACGTATTACTAAAATTAATTTTCATCACGTTTTTACTTCTGCTCTACTTTAATTTTGTCTTTTGTATCTTAACTCTTTTGTAACATTTAAGTTTAGGCAACATAATATAATATGAAATAAACAAATAAAGTTAAAATTCAGAAGCCCATCCTTCTGTACATAAACCGGACAATGACCTTCTGTTCATCGGCTGCCTTTCATCTGAGATAGCAAGTTTCTTTGGATTGATGCTGATGTCTTCTCCATGTTTTTGTTTAATGTGAAAGGAAGAAGGAATAAATCTGGAGCGCCTGCTGTTCTGATATGAACCTGGCTCATTGGAAAGAAGGAATAAAACCGTTGTAGCTCTAATGCAATTCCTAGTTTAAAGCATGGCCAAAAAAAAGAAATGCAAAATATGCATACCAATGATCTAATGCAATGTATATTTTATGAACGTTAACACCATGACATATGATTGGTAAACTTAAAATAGACCTGGAAAGGAGTATTTTGCAAAGCTGAAAACATTAGAGCTTATATAAGTGGGTTCAGTGGTTGAGACTAACATCAGATTGTATTTGCTGGATCATGTAATATTGATCTGCAATGTGGTTTAGAACCATTACATACTTTGCCAGTTTAAGAAGATACGGGTAAAAGATGGAACAGTCAGGTTTCTGTAGTTTACAATTCTCTTAATCACAGTTTAGAGTATCATATACAGACAGTGGCCCCATTTGTATATTCATTTTTGGTCATAAAATGATCAAATTGCAAATTTGCTGATCTAAAGCCCCATATAGAGATGTTAGCTCCTTCAGCAAGCAGCCAAAACAGCACAACTTCTTGCCATGATTTATAAATCAGTCTGCTTCCATTCTAGTTAATTAACCATAAATGAACGTATCATGAAACGTTGGCACATTTTGTGGCTTGCAGATGTCTGAAGTGTGGTATGTCCTGCAATCAGAAGCCTCACTAAAACATTTGAAATTATTTACAAATGACAGATGGGAGTTTTTTGCTGCTACTCCTGTTTGGAAGGAGGTGCCAGCAAGAATATACATTTTTAGCAGACCACTTTGATTTCTTAGCTATTTTATGCTTACGTATGATGGCTATGCACACTTAGTAAATAATCTGGGTAAAGTTTTTCCACCACAAATAAATGCATCTCACCTGAATGCAGCAATTCAATGGCTCATTTTCGTTTTGGGAATGTTTTTCATAAAAAGAGAAGGGCAAAAATTAAAAGAATTTTAATTTATTTCTCTCGTTTATTTCTGTAGGTTTTTTTTTTTTTTTTTTTAGGGAAGCAAACTAGAAATGAAGAGAACTAGATGTGCTTCATTTTAATTTAGCTTTAGAAATGAATGTGCTGCTTCTTAGATTGGATATTGAAGATTATAGTGGAACTGGCAAATATCCAGTCACCTGCTTCTGTTTGCATTGGGAGATATTTAAACAGCTTTGCAATGTCAATCTTTTTTTACATTTTACATTGCTCTGTTCCATGTATTCAAGATTTATCAATGAAAAATCAGAGTAACATAATCTTGGTCCCCAAAATAAAAATGTCCAAACCTCCCACCTTGTTTGTAGTGTGCAAATTGCATTGGCCTCTCTCTCTTTGCTCGGATATGTTAGAAAGATTTACTAAGGGACGCAAGCCTTGGTATTGCATTACAGTAGTGGTGGGGAGCGAGCACGGTGCTTTTAATGATTGCCTGATTCCCACAGAAATATGGCCAGCTGCTGAAGCTGGCAGCCTTCTCCTGATCCATGCCTGCAATTCAGAAATAATTTTGCGGCTGTAAATCATCTGCTATATGACAGTTTGTCTACAAACATGTCACTGTCTGTTTACTCTGCTGTGCATTAAATAGTCTAAAGGCACATGCACCTATCCACACACAGAGAGACTTTCCTACTTATTCAGAGGAAAGGCATGAGCGAATCTAATGTGACTGGTTCCCTGCTGCCCTATCTAGCATTGCCTCTGGCTAAGAAAATGAGAGCAAGTAAAAGGCCACTCAGTGTACAATAATGTAGATTTTAGCCAGAAGAGAAGAGCAGGTGCTAACAAGCTGAAAAAGGCAGCCTTTATTCAGGAAGATTCTCAGCTGGTTGCACAAAGTTTGGTCTTTTGTACTAACTATTTAAGCAGGTGGAATTTTAATAAACCTCCAATTACAGTAAACCTTTCGAGATGGAGAAAGGTTGGGTGACTTCACACACCCCTCTTCAATAGACACACAACTTCCTTTAAAAAAAAACAGCTGAGGTGCGCACAAAACCTGGATCAAATAGAAAACTTACTCAGCAACTGAAAAATACCCAAGAGCAAAAGAACAAAGTGTCAAAATGTTGCATCTTCCCCCCCACCCCATTTCCCTTTCTATGAGCCCCCTTCTCTTATCTTTACAATGCTTCTTCCTTCCCTAGATATTTAGAATTATAATAAGAAAGGATTGTTAAAGGCATGGGCAACTCTTTCATATGCAAATCATTTTGCATGGAACCACACCTGAACTCTTGACCTCCATCAGCATAAAATAAGCTGTTTAAACAGTGCCTAGATTATTGGATCTTAAAATTGCTTTTGTGTACAATATGCACGCACTAGAGTAAAATCGGAGAAATGATAGTTTTGTTTTCTTTTTTTAGCTACAGAACTAGTGAAATCCTGGGAGGTAAACTTGAAATATTACTTTTAAAAGCAAAAAAATAGTGGATGTAGTTATTTTTTGTTAAATTTGTTGTTTTTGTTATATATAATTATAGACAGACAGACAGACAAACAAACAGGGTGTGTGTGTGTGGCAAACCAGGTTTGAGACCCAAACACTGCATGGTGTGATGAGTTCCCATTAATTGCCCCACCTCCTGCCCACCTATCCATTTGAAAGCATTCAGATGCGAGTAGATACCGTATTTTTCGCAGTATAAAACGCACCTTTATCCCTCAAAAAAAAAAAAAAAGGATGAAAATCTTATACACTGAATAGAGCATTTTTGGCCTCTTGAAACCCTTCCCCATTTGCAAAAAATGGCTGTGCATATCCTTTAGGAGGCTTCCAGAGTGCTCAGGGGGGCTGGGGAGGGCAAAAATGAGCAAAAAATGGGCTGTTTTTTGCTCATTTTCCCCCTCTGCCCCCAGGAGCACTCTAAAAGCCTCCTAAAGACTATGCATGCTCTTCTTTTGACAAAAAAATTGGGCCAATTTTGGAAAAAAATGGGCCATTTTGGGGAGGTCTGCAGAGTGCGAAGCCTTTTTTAAAAAATTTGCCTCTTCAAAATCTTGGTGCGTCTTATATTCCAGTGCATCTTATACTCCAAAAAATATGGTGAATAGGTACCATTTATTGGGAAGATAAATGACATTTCATACACCTCAGCATATAGTCATGCTGGCCACATGACCATGGAAATTGTCTTAGGACAACTCTGGCTCTCAATGCAATGAATTTTTCAGTTTATTTCCAATTTTTTTTCTTGCATTAGATTTCTTTTAAAATCCATATTCAGTTAATGACAAGCAAAGAATGATTTGGACATGGTGAGTGGACCTTATAAAACAGTGATTACTTTAGCGTTCTGCTCCTGTTCCTTTTCGGACAAGTGGAAAAACTATTACTGGCTTAATGAGATTAGAATTGGTTCCTACAACATCTTTCTGAGAGGGAGAACAAATGGATATGCCAAATCACGAATATAATGGGATGGTTGGCAGATCTGAAACTACAGATCCATTTGCACAGGGATAGATTACTATGTCTTGCAAGAAACTGATGTGCAAGCAATTGCTTTCAAGCTCTTGGAGCCTAAATATCAGTTAAAAAGCCCTTTTAAAAGTTGCTCTATGAATGTATCAAAGTAGTGGCAGGAAGATAAATGTTCTTGATTTTTTCCTCTTCTACTTCTCATTCAATTTAGGAAGAATTGCCTTAGAAAATTACTCTTTTAAAGAAGATAATTCCTCCTTTTTAAAGAAGTGGCATTACTTACTAAGTGGTCAAGGGCTCAGTATGAATCTCCTGAATCTCTCCAGACATCTGTAGCCTTCCTGAATTTTTACACTTAAGTCAAATCCCCCCAAAATATTTTTCATGGCCTTTTAGAGCTGTTGTTAAAATTCTCTTGTCCTTGAGAAATTGTCAGAGAATCTCTCTTTTCTCTGGAGAAATTCAGCATAACCACTATGGTGGCACAGTGGTTAGAGTGCAGTACTGCAGGGCTACTTCTGCTGATCAGTGGCTGCCAGCAGTTTGGCAGATCGAATCTCACCAGTTTCAAAGTTGATTCACCCTTCCATCCTTCCAAAATGGGTAAAATGGGGACCCAGATTGTTGGGAGCAATATGCTGACTTTGTAAAACCCCTTAGAGAGGGCTGTAAAGCACTGTGAAGTGGTATATAAGTCTAAGTTATATAAGTCTAAGTGCTATTGCTATAATTATCTATCCAATTTCCCTGTCCACAACTTTGGGAGAAAGTTTTGAAAGTGGTCATTACAAAACAGCCTAGCTGGCATTCAAACAGGATTAAACATATTTCTTGTTCTGTGAATGTCTTGTGAAAGCAGAATGGATCATCACTAGATCTTGATTGCCAACAGCACCTGGCCAATATGTCCCACTTAAGAGTCTCACAGAGCAGGGGTGAAACTCAGCAGGTTTTGACAGGTTCTGGAGAACTGGTAGCGGAAATTTTGAGTAGTTTGGAGAACTGGCAAATACCACCTCTGGCTTGCCCCAGAATGAGGTGGGAATGGAGATTTTGCAGTATCCTTCCCCTGCCATGCCCATCAAGCCACGCCCACAGAACTGGTAGTAAACATTTTTGAATTTCACCACTGTCACAGAGGCATTTTTGTAATGACGCTAAAATTATAAAGACTAAGCTTGTCCTGATCCAAAAGGGCTCTTTCAATACCCTTACATATTTATCCAAACACAAGTTTAGTGTCAAGTCTTTTAGAGCATAATCTCCCTCAAATCTGTTGTCTCACAGTTGTTTTAAATTACATGCTGACATAGTTTGCCTATCGTCCTAGCTAGATATTGTAAGAGCTGAAATCCGGCACATCTGGAGAGCATCAAGTTTAGAATAGTAGCTATGAGAGTTTAATCCTCAGGGCAACAAGATAACTGACAAGCTTTGTACAGGTCTTAGGGGAATAAAACGAATGGAAGAGGTCTTTGAATCCTGTATACCGGTTTTTCCAAAACTCATAACCTTAATATGTTTTGGGACTGCTATTAACCATAATTCCAAGAGAGTTTTACATATGCTAGCTGAGAATTCTAGGAATTGCAGTCTCAGCCCATCTGGAAGGCATCAAATTTTGTTAAGCAAATTTTGTTAGGCATAAAGCTTCTTCTATAATGGTTTTGTTGTACAATCAGTCAGATTTTCAGACTGGATTTGTCCCTTTATTGAGTTCTTCCCAAGGACCTGGGATAAGTAATGTAGAGATTTGATGGTGTTAAAGAGTAGGGTGGCAGGATGTAAGCTGTTCCATGTAAAGCTGCCTTTTGCAATTGTCAGACACTAATTTTGTCAATGCCAGTGATATTCAAGTGTTGCTACACTTGAGAGGCAATGTTTAAAGAGCACTTCAAATAGTGCCAGATAGACTAGACATGTCTGTGGACTTCTGACACTGATGGGGCAGTTCTACAACAATACTATATTTCTCATTGCCAATTGACCTACCATATTTTTCAGAGTATAAGACGCACTGGAGTATAAGACGCTCCAAGACTTTGAAGAGGCAAATTTTAAAAAAAAGTTTTTGCACTCTGCAGACCTCCGCAAAATGGCCCATTTTTTGTAAAAATGACCCCATTTTTGCCAGAAAAAGGGTATACATAGTGTTTAGGAGGCTTACAAAGTGCTCTTGGGGGCTGAGGGGGCAAAAACAATTAAAAAACGCCTCATTTTTCTCTCATTTTTTTCCCTCCCCAGCCCCCAGGAATGTTATGGAAGCCTCCTAAAGAATATGCACAGCCATTTTTGCAAAGGGGGCGGGTTTCAATAGGCCAAAAATGCTGTATTCAGTGTATAAGACACACCCAGATTTTCATCCTCTTTTTTGAGGCAAAAAAGGTGCGTCTTATACTCCGAAAAATATGTAAGTTTGCTTCTTCCACTGTGATTTTCTAGTAAACATGCATATTCCTCTAGGGTATTTTCAAATTACAAATACTGGTATTTTCAGAATGAGTCATCATAATGGATAGAAAAGGAACAGTGCTTTATCTCTGTGAATCCCTTCTTTCTTCTAAATAGGAAGGATACATATAGCTTTGCAGGGTTAATACTCCATCAGGATGTATTTCTTGCCAAAATTACCGGTTCAATCGAACTATAAAAGTAGATATTCATTTCTGTGATGGGATTTCTTTTCACTATTTCCTTTATGAACCCCTTCTGTCCCAGAGGGATTCAACAACCCACAAAAATCTTTCATGATAGAGAAGAATTTTGGTTTATCACAATATCTAGAGGGCAGACTAAGTTGACCTGTGGCTAGAACTGAATGTTTTTATCCCTATGCAAATGCAATCAATTAATTACTTGATTAATCGGTTACCTCTCTGTGATTAATCAAGAAAAAACTTCTTCAATTAAATGGTATCTACAATATTATCCCCTGAGAATTACTTTCTCGTTGGAAATAATTTTGTTAGATATGCCCCCCCCCCACGCTGACAGGCTGCAAGAGGTTTCCACCAAGGTTGAATCTCATTGGTTAAGAGGTCTGACAGATCCCTTTAAAGGGGGATGCTGCCTGACCATTCTCCAGCCGGATGTTTACTTGACGTGCAATAAAGAGCTGTTGTTTACTGAAGCCTACTGTGCCTCCTTTACCTGGTCTAACAAATTTCTTCAAAAATTTTAACTGAACAGATGAACATAGCTCACTGCTTTCTTCGCTATTTTTTTTAAAGATTAAGATTTATAAAATCGAAAAACAAAGTAGAGTAGGTTAAAAACAAGTTGGATATGAATAAATGTCCAAATCCTCCTGCTATATTGCTAAATGTTGTTCTAGAATAGCACAGCATCTTCTGCTGGGTCTCTTTAGGAATCATCATTCAACCACAGAGTTAAAAAGATACTATGTTGCATTAAAATTAAAAGAATAATAGAATTGGAAGATACCTTGAAAGTCTTCTAGTCCAACTCCCTTCAAAGCGGGAAACCCTATACATTTCAGACAAATGATTGTCCAATCTCTTCTTTAAAAACCCCAGTGTTGAAATACCTGCAATTTCTGGAGGCACTGATTAATTGTTCTAAATGTCAGGAAATTTCTCCTTAGTTTTAGATTGTTTCTCTCCTTGATTTGTTTCTACTCATTGCTTCTTGTCTTGCCTTCAAGTGCTTTGGAGAATAGGTTGAACTACTCTTCTTTGTGGCAGCCCCTTAGATATTGCAATACTGCTATTGTCAGAGTTCCAAGTAACACCCCCTATGAAAGAAGATTCAGAGACTTGAGTTTCCTCAAAGTTCCATTTTATTAGAGATGTCATATTGGCACATCCAGGAAAACCCAAATCTGAAAGTTTCCAGGTTTTCCCCACCCAAAGTGAAGTTCACATTCCTACCCAGCACCCACATGTCCAAAATATTGTTTTGACTATATATCACCCACACTCTATATAATCCCCCCTCCCATTTTCCCACAGTAGAAAATGTGGCAGGCCTGAAGGCCCAAATGTAAAACGTGGCTTCCAGGTCCAAAAGGTATCATGTCACCCCTTCTTTTAACTAGACTAGGCATACCCAATTCATGGGTATGTCTTTATCATGGGTGGCCACATTATTTCTACTGGCATAGTAGAACATATTTAGATTGTTGTGTAACTGGAACATAGAGGCAGAGTAATATGAGATAAGGAAAGTGACCCCACATATTTTGTAGGGAAGGAAAGTAGTAGAGAAGAGTAGAAACAAAGCATTCATACTACATGGCCTGTTCCTCTTAAATTTCCATTCTTGGGAAGGCAGCGTGTGTAAATGTCTCTTCATCAGTCTGGATGGTAACCAACCCAGTTTGTTTCCTGCTTTCTCTCTACTCCAGGTGTCAAAATATGTATAGCTCAATAGAGTATGAAAATTCAGAGAGCAGAGGGAAAAAAAATATAAGATAAAAGATGTGATAGAAAATAAAAGCAAGTAGGGGAGAACAGGTGGGCCAGAGACATTTAGATGGAGTAAACTTTTTTTATGTAATAAAGCTTAATAGAAAAAAGGAGGTTATCTCATTGGCTGTTTTATGAATTAATCCAATATATTTAAATTTATGCAACTTCCTTATATTCATAGTTCACCAAAAAGCTTGACTGTTGGTTTAGAAAAAAATCCAAATCTGCCTTGCAATGAAAATAAGGGAAATATGAATAAAAAAAATCATTTAAAAAAAAATCATTTTAATTGGAAGAGTAAATATTGGTTGGCATATATTGCTGGTTGGTCTTTCTTTTTTTAGCAGCAAAAATCAGCACATCCTTCTCACCATTATCTGCTGTGTCAGGAACACTCATTAGGGCAGACTGTCATTTTTAGTGATTTACAGAACCTTTGCTGTTTTCTTAGAAATGTTTGTCACAAGAAAACGGAAAAGCAAAATGAACCACCCAGTTTCTTGTAAAGTGTAAAGCATCACAGTGGGTTGTAAATAAAATAAACCATTTACCACTGTGAGCTTAAGATATGCAGTCAGTTGCAGGGGAAAAATACAAGTTCAGCTTATTAATTTATTTTTGTTCCTCAAAAGATCTCTAATTCATTTGTAGTTATATCTTCTTATTTTATTTATATATAATTGTTATAGGAACATTTACATCAGTGTTAAGGCCACAGTAATCCAATGCTGCTTCACAGATTGGAACCAAAGGAAGAATGTTCCTTGTACTTTTATCTGCTTCCATAGAGCTTATAAACCCACTGCTGATTTGCCATCCATTTTGTATTAAAAAAAATGTGAAATGTGAGATGCTGGCAATAAAGCTTTGTCACTGGGAGACTCTATATGGCCAGTTACTGTGACTATTCTCAGTAACAACTGGCCACGATCCCAATTTGGCATAACAGCATGAAACCCAAACTGCTGCAGAAAATCTTATGATACAAAGATAATAATATATTTCTAAAGCCTGGAAGAGAAATCATCACTGGCCTTAGGTGTTGCACTGATCTCATGTTTCACAATGGGGAAAATGCCCACGAGAAGCAAAATAAGTTGATACAGTGCCCAAATCCTATGAATCGGTTTTTTATTCCTCAAATGAGATTTCTGTTTTTCTCAATCATCCTCAGGGTGCTTTAGAAATAACTTTGGAATTGACTGTAGTTTTATTTCTAGGTTCACTTTACTGCTGCAAGTTGACAGAAGTGTGCTGCTTTAGATAATTTATCTTTACTTTGAAACTTCTCTTTATATCGCTTCTTTGTGTGGAATTAATTCTCCTGTGAGATCTTATTTTGAGATCTAACTGTAATGCAAGAACCTTATTAAGCAAACTTAGTTCTATGATGGGTAGGGTTAAAATAGGTAAACTGATGGGTCTAGGTGATCTGAAGTAAATTAATATTAATACACACAAAATATACATATACATTCATTTACACACCCCAAAACAACTTCCTCATGCTAAATGAAGATCACCAGAAGTCAGTTTTGGTAAAATCCATGTGGTGGTGGTGGTTATTCCTCCCCTCCCCCCCCCCCTTGAACAATTCCCAGATACTGAGTTTGGAAACATTCTGTTTTACTTCCCTGAAAAAACACTCCATGTATATTGATTGGAAAATTTCACAATCATCCTAAATACTGTTAGCATGCTTGTGATTTTACATGATGTGCATGGTAACACCTTAATTCTATGTACAGTAATGTGGGACCAAGCATATGAAACCTGAAAATGCACATAGGACTGTGGACTGTGAAGCTGATAGGGGGAAAAATGTTACCGATTGGCAGAGGTTTTGTAATCGTTCCCTAATTTTCGAACAAGGTAGGCTGAACATTTTATAGAAAATGTCTCCCATTTAGTTTTGTTTCCAAGAATTGCCACTTAAACCCAATCCAATTTTCATTAGTAACATCACTTTGACTTCCATTCTCCAGAATGCTTCTAAAATAATATGTAGCAGTAATTACATTTCTATTTTCCATTTACTTTAGCCACTGGCCTTTGATTTATTAACTGTATTTCTGCTAAGAACTGTTGTTTTCAGAAAAAAGAAAAGAAAGTAAAGAAAAAAGAAAGAAAAGAAAACCCAATTGCTTTAACAACTACACAACCCACCCAATTGTTTTGTGTATTTTTTTGTTGTTGTAGGGGGAGGGGATGTCATGTAAGAATCCAAGCACTTAATTAGTAAGTACTTGCTTCCCTGCTAGCAGGACATCAGCTAGTGAGCAAATGGATTAAGCTACTTCAGTTGCCAGATTGGAGACATATTGACAGCTCTGTTTTCATTCTCAGGTGTCTAGTTAAGAGAAACACATGGGTCCAATTCAATCTTGAAAAACGTTATCTTTACCTAGAATGATTACAGTTTTGAAACACAATTTTTACACAATAAACCTAAATGGGGATTGAGTTTTTCCCCTCCCTTCTCTATTCCTTTCCAACAGTTTGAAAAGAATGAGTGCAAAATATAAATAGAGCCCATGCTGTTGTTAGCAGATGCATCTTCTGCTTGCTAAATTTCATAAATGTGGCCCAAATATTAGAAATGGATTAGCATCTTTTATTATTTTTTTCAGCAATTCTAAGGTGAACAAGAAAATATTTTAAAAGATGCCGATGTCTTCAATTATTTTTTCAAGAGAGTGTTTTAATTAGCTATTCGATCTAGTTTCCTGATCTGATCGAGTTTGGAAAACAAAGAAGTGTTTGCATGTGAAGCAGATAAACTAAGTTTGTTCCAATGGCTGGAAGAAAGAAAGAAAGAAAGAAAAAAAAACTGTGACAAGTTAATCTGTCTCTGCGGCATAATAAAGAAAGGAACAGATGGTGATAACTCCCTCTAGAGTTTCCTAGCAGGGGGAAAACAAATCCCTCCTTCAACTTTCTAAGGCTGTTATTATTAGTTTCTTGTCATCTTTATCTGTGCCAAAGAGATAGTTTCAGATATTTTTGCCCCCACTATGTAGCGAATTTCTACAGTCAATTCTCAATGGAAATCCATTGTAGGAGATGAAACAAGGTTGATCTGTAGCTTTCAGTTGGCTCCTGAGTTCTCTTCTACTGTAACACAAAATAATCTGTATTCTAAATCATGAAATGAGTTCTCCAACTTCATTCTATGTTAATTGACTGAGTCATCTGTAACAGAAAACAGCTTCAAATCTCTCTCTCTCTCTCTCTCTCTCTCTCTCTCTCTCTTTCTCTCTCTCTCTTTCTTTCTTTCTTTCTTTCTTTCTTCCTTCCTTCCTTCCTTCCTTCCTTCCTTCCTGGAAAACACTCCAAAGGTGACATGGACCAGCATTTCATTTTTGATAATGCAGTAAATCAATATTATATATATATAAATCCAGTTAGCAGTTTAAAACAGAAAGCACTCTCTATTCAATAAATACTAAATTCAGTTAAAGACAAGTATAAACATGGCTTCAGGGTTCATCTGAAAAGTTGAGCCTATATTGTAGATGTGATGGGTATGATTGGAAAAAGGATTTCATAATGAGAAGGAGAAAGGGATGCTGATTTTCCTTGTGCAATAAATAAAAACAGAAAATATTTGGAAAGTTGGAGCCTGCACTTAAAAATAAGAGATAGTAAAAAGCCAGCAAAATTTATCAAAAGATAGGAGCCATCTAGAAGTGAGCACATTAAGTATTTGTTTTAGAAAGAATGGGGAGAAAAGACAGACTCCCTAGGAATTAAAAAGAAGCCGGCTAAAGAGATAAACAAATCAGGGGCAATTAATCAATTAGCATTGTACAGGGAATGATTTTGCTCAGCAGTCCAAACTATAAAAGCTTCAAAAAAAGAGAAAGTGCAAATTGAATGCTTCTTATCTGGGTAAGAACTTCCTGTCCTTTTGTATTAGGTTGGACCAGCTCTAATAGCAGAGAAAGGTGAATGGCAGCCAGTGTCCATGTGTGTGTGAATGTGTACTTGCATATCTTGTTAAATCAATAAAGCTTTGTTTTCCTTTAGAATTCAGCATTCCCATGACGCTCTAAAGATCCTGGCTGCTTCTCTAATTGGTGCTTAGGAATTCTAAAAATAGGGAAAGGGATTCTACTTAGAGTTGTGTGCGTGATTTTCCAAAATAAAGCACTCTTCTGTGCAAAATAGCTTCCTTCAGGACAGCTGATTATAGCTGCTTGCAAGTGGTTGATCAAAGCAAGTGGGAGGAGCTTGAGCAAGAGATCAAAGTGAAGAAAGAAAGATAGAAAGATAGAAAGAAAGAAAGAAAGAAAGAAGAAAGAAGAAAGAAGAAAGAAGAAAGAAGAAAGAAGAAAGAAGAAAGAAGAAAGAAGAAAGATAGAAAGAAGGAAGAAGGAAGAAGGAAGAAGGAAGAAGAAAGAAGAAGAAAGAAGAAAGAAGAAAGAAGAAAGAAGAAAGAAGAAAGAAAGAAAGAAAGAAAGAAAGAAAGAAAGAAAGATAGATAGATAGATAGATAGATAGATAGATAGATAGATAGATAGATAGATAGATAGATAGATAGATAGCACTAAAGTGGAACTTATAAATAATCGGGTCTATTAGTTTTTAGGATGAAAAAAGTATAACACTGGTAGCCTCTTGTTTTTTATGTATATTATCTTAACTGTCCACTGACTAAATTAACTATATAAAAGACTAATATATCAATAAAGGAGAACAATTTGCGTTGTTGGTCACACAATAACACATGCTAATTTTGGGTTGTATTCTTTGAATTCCTCATTTTTTGTTAATATCTGAAAGGGGACATGACAATTTCACCCCATGACTATATAGAACAGCCTGCACTGTTGTGTTCTTTCAGAACTTGGTGGGGAGAGATAGAGCAACATGATGTGGGCATTCTGCCAGAAAGCTAATACTTATGCCCAGTAATTTTGTTCTCTGTTTTGGGAGGAAAGAAAGAAGAAGATAATAAAGGAAATCAGCAAGGTTAGGAGATAAAAAAATAAAGCAAGAAGCCAATCTGGGAGGTGGTGGTTGAATTCTTATTTTCTTGAATCATTCCTTTGAAGGTACGGATTACTTGCTGGTAGGTGGATTGAGAATTAGAAACACAAACAGATGCTTTTATAAGAGAAACATAACTCATATGGTAGCCTGCCTCTTTGCTACTAA
Source organism: Thamnophis elegans (assembly GCF_009769535.1). NCBI lineage: Eukaryota > Metazoa > Chordata > Lepidosauria > Squamata > Natricidae > Thamnophis > Thamnophis elegans. Next base: position 23,289,430 of record NC_045544.1, read on the forward strand.
AATTGTGGATGCCTTGTGCTATCTAAACCAAACAGCTAGAGAGTACTAGGCAGGAGGTAGAAATTGTGGGTCCATGATGGCGCCAATAACATTAGAAAATTTAGTCAACCCATTGTGAAAACCAAATTTAAATTGTTAGATAACAAACTGCAGTTGCTGCAAAAATAATGTTCTCAGACTTGCGATATGTTCTGTGTTCAAGATCAGCTAAATGCCAGAACTCAAGAGTTCTATATCTGTGGATGAGTTGGAGGTGCCAAGCAAAGGAGCAGAGTTCTTAGGCCCAAGAGAATTATGGTCTACCTGAAGCCAACGAAACCAGATTGCTAGTGAATGGCAAAGATGGAAAAGCATTATATAAACTGATCCCTAAGAAAAACCCGAGGTATTGAATAGCATCTGCTTAGAAAAATTAGATATTTCAGAAAATACAGTAAGGATTATGATGAATTTGGAAGTGTTTTAATGGTAGTCACATCAATGACAAATTTAAAATTTTTAGAAAAAAATAGTTGGAGTTGAAGAAGCTTCTTGGATGGAAAACAAAACATCTTCAAATAAAAGCCAGCAGATAACAGCAACAGCTAGAAAAATTGAAAGATATGAGGCACGAATCATCCAATATAAACAAAATCAGCAATTTCGATCTGACCAACGGCGTTTTTATCAAAGTCTTAATGTGAATGGTGACACCAAAAGTGAAAAACCAGAAAAACAGGCCACAGTTGAATTCTGGAAAGAATTGTGGGAAAATGCAAAGGACTACAATAAGGAAGCAAAGTGGATACATGACTTTGAGAAAAGCATTGGCAACAAACAAATGTTAGTATTAGAAATAACAACTGAGATGGTCAAAAATCGAGTAAAAAAGGTAAAGAATTGGACATCACCTGGAAAGGACCAATTACATGGTTTCTGGCTCAAATATTTGACCAGTTTACATGCAATATTGGCCAGGCAACTGAATGAAATTTTACAAAAGGGCCAAATTGATGAATTGTTGACAACTGGAAAAACATACTTGATTCAAAAAGATGCAACTAAAGGAACAACACCTGAAAACTACAGACCAATAACATGCTTGCCAACAACCTTCAAATTACTCACAGGCATTATTGCAGATAACATGATAGATTATTTGGAAACAAACAACATCTTGCCAGTAGAGCAAAAAGGAAACAAAGAAGGAGCAGGGCACAAAAGATCAGCTCCTAATTGATAAAATGATATTAGAAAATTGTAAGAACAGAAAAATGAACTTGAATATGGTCTGGATTGATTACAAAAACGCATTTGACTCACTGCCACATAGTTGGATCATAAAATGCTTAGAAACAACTGGCATTAGCAAAAATATTACATCCTTTACTGAAAAGGCGATGAAACAATGGAGAACTGAGTTGGCAGTAGGGAATGAGATCTATGGAATGGTTAATATCAAGCAAGGAATTTTCCAGGGGATTCACTTTCACCTCTTCTCTTCATCATTGCAATGATCCCACTATCAGTAATCTTAAAAAAAAATGAAATTAGGCTACCAAACAGCCAAAGAAGCTGAAAAAAATTTGCATTTACTATATATGGATGATTTGAAACTCTACGGAAAGTCAGAAATAGAAATCCAATCACTGACAAACACAGTCTGAGTATTCAGCACCAATATTTCAATGCAGTTTGGCATGGAAAAATGTGCCACTGTATCCATAAAAAGGGGCAAAATCACTGCATGTGAGGGAATTGAAATGCCCAATGGCCAACTAATTAAATGCAATGAAAATGAAGCCTACAAATACTTAGGTATTCTGCAGTTGGATAACATCAAGCATGGAGAAGTAAAAACTATTGTCAGGCGAGAGTACGCCCACAGAGTTAGGAAAATTTTGAAATCTAAATTGAATGGTGGAAATACAATCAAGGCCATAAATACCTGGGCAATACCAGTTATAAGATACACAGCTGGTATAGTTAACTGGACACAAGCTGATTTGGACATTTTGGACCGAAAAACCAGGAAACTAATGACAATGCACTACAGTTTACATCCACGTGGTGATACTAATAGACTATATCTGCCCCAAAAATCAGTGGCAGAGGATTATTACAAGTAAAGCAAACAGTTGAAGAAGAAAAACATGCACTGGCTGATTATTTAAAAGAAAGTCAAGAACATCTATTAATCGAAGTAAAGAACAAAAATCTACTGAAGGCCCAACAGACGAAAGAAGAATACAGAAAAGATGTGATAAAATCAAGAATGGAGAGTTGGCAGAACAAAGCACTGCATGGCCAATTTCTGGAAAAAATTAAAGATAAAGTGAACAGTGAACAAACTTGGTTATGGTTAACAACAGGTACATTAAAGAAAGAAACAGAGTCACTAATCCAGCGGCGCAAGAACAAGCTATCCGCACAAATGCCATTAAGGCCAAAATCGAAAAATCCTCTGATGATGCCAAATGCAGACTTTGCAAAGAAGCTGATGAAACTGTTGATAACATACTCAGCTGCTGTAAAAAAATTGTGCAGACTAATTATAAATTGTGGCACAATTCAGTAGCACAAATGATCCATTGGAAATTGTGCAAAAATTATAATATTAAAACAGCAACAAACTGGTGGGAACATCAGCCTGAAAAAGTCACCGAAAATCAGATGGTCAAGATCTTGTGGGATTTTCGCATACAAACGGACAAAATACTGGCGCATAATACACCAGACATCACACTGGTTGAGAAAAATAAGGTCACAATCATAGACATCGCAATACCAGGTGATAGCAGGGTCGCCGAAAAGGAACATGAAAAAATCGCAAAATACCAGGACTTAAAAATCGAAATTCAACGACTATGGCACAAACCAGCAGTGGTATTTCCAGTGGTAATTGGCACACTGGGCGCTATTCCAAAAGCACTGGAATTACATTTAAAACAGTTAAAAATTGACAAAATCACCATCAGTCAAATGCAAAAAACCGCACTGTTTGGATCTGCACGCATATTAGGAAAATACGTTACGATGTCCTAGGCCCCTGGGTGGGGCCTGACTAGTAACCAATGCCAAATCCGGCAAAACAACTGGCCGCTGTGATACAATTGCATAATAATAATAAACAATCAGCCAAATTCTGGAAAAAGCCGATATAACTTAGTAAAGTCTAGGAAGCTGTGGCTGTTCACAAGAATGAAAAGTCTGTCCATTAGAAAAGAAAAAGTCTGTCTTAGAAAAGAAAGTAAAATAAAGCGCAAACCAGCGAGAGAAAAAGAAGAATTGTGTGTATGTATGTGATAAATGCAGAATAGAAAGTCTTTGGACCATTAAACAACAAAAGAATGAAAGAGATCCTCAAAGAGATTGCAGTGAAACTGAATGAATTATTTGCATCCCTTCATACAAAAGATCTAGGACAGATACCTGAACTGTATTGACTTTCTCTTGGAGAGAACAACTAAAGCAAATTACTGTACAAGGAAAGATATTCCAGCAGATCTTGAGAAACAACAGGTAACAAATTACGAGGTCCTAATCACATCCACTACCTGGTTCTTTTAAAACTTTGGATGTGAAATTGCTTACTCAAAAAAAAAAATATTGTCATTCAAATCAAGTGCAGTGCCAAATGATTAGAAGCACTGCAACATCCCAACTCTTATAAAAAAATTGAAGAAGCCAGTCAGCTTAATAGCTGCTCCAGACAAATTGAGGAAAAAATGGCAATCAGTGAAAATAATTTGACATATAAATAAAATATTGCTGAAGGAAAATCAGCATCATGGATCTTTTAAAGATAAAATCTGTTTTAGAGTATCTACAGGAAAGTTGGTGGAGGTGACCCTATTAATATTGTATATTTGTATTTCCAAAAAGTCTTTGTCAAGGTTCATCATCAAAGGAACAAATTAAGAAAGGATATCCTTTTATGGATTACTAACTAGTTAAAGGGACGTTGTGGCTCAGTGGCTAAGACGCTGAGCTTGTCAAACAGAAGGTCGACCATTCAGTAGTTTGAATGCCACGTAATGGCGCCACATAATGGAGTGAGATCCCGTCACTTGTCCCAGCTTCTTCCAACCTAGCAGTTTGAAAGCATGTAAAAATGCAAGTAGAAAAATAGGGACCACTTTGGTGGGAAGGTAACAGCGTTCTGAGCACCTTTGGCATTGAATCAGGCTGGCCACATGACCATGGAGACATCTTTGGACAGTGCTGGCTCTTTGACTTAGAAATGGAGATGAGCATCACCCTCTAGAGCCAGAAACGACTAGAACACATGTGTGAGGGAACCTTTACCTTTACCTTAAACCGATTAAAAAAATATAAAGCAAAGACAATTCCTTAAGGAACTGTGATTGGACCAGTGCTTTATAACTTGTTCACAAATGTTCTTGGGAATCAGCAATGAAAGTGCTGTATTTGATACTAAACTATTCAGCTAGGAAAACCCAAATGCAGTTGTCAAAAGCTCCCAAAGGATCTTTTTCAACAGGGTGAATGGTCAACCAGGTGGCAAATGCAATTAAGTATAAAATCTTGTATGATGGGAGAAAAAATGTAGTTTCAAGTATACATTGATTAGGTCTGAGCTATCTGTAACTTGTTGGAAACAGATCTGGAGGTCATTGTCAATAGCTCAGTGAAGATGTCAACTCAATAGTGTTAATTATGAAAAAGAGAAAATGCATGGTAGAACTCATATAAGGAAAAGACTGAAAGTTAAACATTATTACCTTTGTATAATTTATGGTATTTCTGCATCTATAATACTATGCTCAGTTCTGGTCATCACACTTTGAAATGAATAGAAGTGGAAAATGTTCAGAAGAGGGTAACCAAATTCACCTGGATGATCAGAAACTTTCTATACAAGAAAGGGCTAATGGAATATTTGGGACTCTTCTAGTTTGGAGAAAAGCAACTGAACAGTGATGTGATGGAGATGCATGAATTCATATTATTGCATTTAGTAAATAGAGGATGAAGTTTTTCTTCATCACTCAAAAAATTTGGGCCAGGGGTCATCCATTTGAAATGGATTGGTGGGAAGGAGCATTTCTTAACAGAACCTATAATTAGCCTGCAGAATTCTTTGCCACAAGACCACAACATGATTTTAAAAGGGGACTTGACAAATTCATGGACAGCAAATCTACATAGGCTGTTGGTAAGTCAAGGACTGCCTGTATTAAAAATTCAATGTTGTCTCCAGGGTGGAGACAGCTTGCCTTCAAATTCTAGTGGCAGAGAAGCAATGTGTCATGCCCTTGGGGGAGTCTGAATCTGTTGGGGAAGATGAGCTGGAACAATAGCCGACAGAAATCGAGAGAGCAGCTCCGTTGGCTTTGGAGGAAACTCCAAAGGGCAGAACCAGTCCAGCCAGAGCTTTTCAGGATTAGAAAGGCTTGTAGACAAGGAGGAACAGGGGAGAGAGAGCAAAGGTGATCAGCAAGGACCATCCCGTCCTGATCTTAGAGCATGGAAAGGAGAGAATAACGTGGTCTGAGCTGGCTATGAGGGAGGAGAGTGTCCTTCCCCCCTTCACAAGGCACACCTGGGAACTAAGATGTAAGGAGGTGCCAGTGGGAGTGGCATTTGTCGGGAACAAGCATTGAATCTGTGGAGCCACGTGCACACTTGCCAATGCCTGGAGATTACTGTGTTCTGTCGTGTGGGGCTTACCTGGTTTGCCTGCTTTACTGAACTTCTTGCTTTGGTTATTGTTTGGCTATACTGGCTTACTGGACAACTCACAGACAAAGGATGCTGAAGTTATGTCTGAGAGCTTTGCTCCAGGACTTGTAGTAAATGTGAGGACATTTGGAACTAAGTTGGAGCAATACATGGAAGTTAGACCTGTTCTCTGGCTGTGTTCATGCCATGCCCTGAGTCATCACACAATGCTTGAAGTAGAACATGTCTCATTCTCTTTCCCTCTCCTATTTGCACCTGCTTCAGAAGCATATGGTTGAAGCAACAAAATTCTGGACTGCAATAGACTACAGTCCACATATTCTTAAGGAGGTTTCAAATAAAATTACTGTACTTGCTTATACAGTAGGTAATCTCCCAGATATGGGACTTCAACTACCTATGAGCTTAATATTCACTTAAGTTTTCTGAACCTAGATTTAGAAACAACACAAAATAGTTAACAGTAAAGAAAATCTTTTCTGCATTCGGGCACAGTTTCATTTGTCCTTCGTTGCTCTGACTTCTCTCTTGCAATTAACAAATGGGATGAGCATTTAGACCTCTGGACCACACATTCCTTTCTGAGATTTTATCAAAGATTCTTTGTGCTTCTATTGCTTCTTTTCCCTTGGGTTGTTCTTGTCTCTTTTTATCACTTTGATCACTAGTCAGATGTATCGGAATGACAGGTAGAACTCATAGTTAGATTTAAAGACGTATTGAGATATATAATAAAAGATGAATTCTCATCTCAGCTGTTTATCATCTACATTTCCCTCATCTTTTCTTGTTCTCATCACAATGAAAACAGTGAGAACATTCTTTCTTCTCTGGCTCGCTCTCTTTTCAGTCTTCAGAAAAGATTTTTTTCCCCAATCTCCTGCACTCCTGTCTGTATGGGGAAAGTCACAAATGTGTGCTGTGAGACTAGCTGGTACATTTCTTCCCCCTCTTTTGCTACTGGGCATAATAAATCAAAGTTAGGATTTATAAATAGTGCTGTACTGAATTTCCATGGTGTTCAGTTTTCTGTGAGGAGAAGGAAAAAACCTCTTGCAATTTTGAAGGGTACTAAAAGGTCTGCAATTTTGCCCTATTTTCTCATGCTTCATAAATGTTGTGTTCATAAACATTGTTATCTGACCCACTGCTGCTTTGAAATCAGTTTTGGAAATACTCATAAGGATTTGTGCTTCTTTTTTTCAGCTACATCTATGAGCAGACATAAGCCTTAATGGAGATTAAAATTGGAGTTGCAGTATGACTTTAGACATCTTGTGCCTTGAGATGTACAAGCATCTATCCCGTAAAACAACTATTATGACACAATGTATATAAACAATCATTATTATGTTACTTCATTACACAGTGTAACCCTATGGATGCTCGCCCTCAGTAAAGCTCAAGGAATTATGTAAGGCAGAATCCACACAGCCTCTTTCCCTGACTCAGGGCCTTAAGTCTTAAAAGAAAGTTTCTATGCAACTCCAATTGGTCAGGTGATCTGTGGTGGGACTTCTCCCTTCTATCTGGTCTCTAGGTTTGACACCTGTCCTACAGAGGTTTGGCTATGAGGGAGACTAGAACTTCAGCTTCTGCGCCAAAGGTTCTTTTCCAAAAGGAAACTGGATTTTCTTGGAATTTTTTTTTCCTTCAAAACATTTCATTTCTCATCCAAAAGGCTTCCTCCTCATTCCTCCCCCTCAAGGAGGCTTCTTGGATGGGAAGCGAAACATTTAGATATGTATTCATGATGACTATGATCATGATTTATCACTTATATCTTTTATGTATACTGAGAGCATATGCACCAAAGACAAATTCCTTGTGTGTCCAATCACACTTGGCCAATACAGACGTCTATTCTATTCTATTCTATTCCATTCTATTCTATTCTACTCTACTCTACTCTACTCTATTCTCAAGGAAAAAACAAAAACATCCAATTGCCTTTTGGAAAAGCATCTTTGTGACACTCATGACGTGGATGATTGAGACTCTCTATAGACATTTAGCTTCTGCGGCTTTTTATTTCCTTTTTAAAAAAATAAAATAAATTAATCAGTCAGCCCCTTGTTCTAAATCACTGTTTCTCTATCTCAGCATCTTTAAGATAGTGCCCTTCATTTCCCAGAACCCAAAGCCAAATTATACTCTGCAGAATTCCAGCATTCCATAACAACTTCATAAGATGCTGGGAGAAACTAGGGTACTAGGACAAAACAATGAAACAAACAAACAAAAAAACCAAATAATTGAACAAAGCCAATTTTCCACCACTAAAGCTTTGCATCTTAATGAGGGGTTCAGGGGTTTTCCTTTTGTTTTTAACCAGTAGGTTCTATGGCCTGAAAACAGTCTGAAAATCTGATCTCCAGATTGTGGAGCCTAAAACTGAGTAGCCTTTCAGTTGGGAAGCAGAAAAACCCTTTCCTGGTGACAGTTGCTCCCAATGAACCTTTGACTTCACACTTTTTCTCCCCCTGTACTATCCTTAGGATAGTTTAAAGCTCCTACATTCCTCCTGCTGCTAACACCAGTCCTCCAACTCTTCAATAACACCCCAGATATACAAATTCAAACAACTACCAGCTGGTAGGAAACCCACAGAAAAATACCCACCAGCTATTTACTGCCACCTACTGATCAAGCTGCCCACCCATATTTATTAGTTTGTTAGTTCCTCCCTTTATTACTTATAAGTATTAATCAAACAAATGGTTTAAGGAATAATAAAAATAAACATTTAGTAAGTTGAAAGTATGACAGAAGAGGAGAAAAAATTAAGGGGGAGAGACTAACCAGAGCCTTGTACATGGCAACTAGAGGAAGCTTTCCAGTCATGTATTTTAGAAAGTTGTATTTTAAAGTTACATCTCAGTGCAGCATGGACATATTTGCAGTACGTGATAAGGACATGTGTGAAGATAGCAAGATTTTAGAAAGTTGGTTTTCTGCCAGCTCCAGCATGGGAGGGAAGAACAGCAAAATAACTGGGTGAACATGATTAAGTTTTATTTTATTCATCAGATTTGTATCCTGCCTTTATTATTTCATATTTTATACTATTTTAAGTATTTAAGTAGTTAAGGCAGGGAACATACATAGGACTCTCCCCTCCTCTGATTTTTCTCACAGCAATAGTCCTGTGAGTTGAGTTGGACTGAGATGAAAGTGCCTAACCCAAAGTCACCCTACTGGTCTAAAGTAGGACTAGGACTCACAATCTCTTGGTTTCTATGCCAGTATCTTAACTTATTCAATGTTTACTTAAACCTGTCAAATTACAAGGTCATTAATGTTCAGTTAGTGATATTTTGGTGTCTGCTAAGAAAATCAGATTTTTTAAAAAAAATAATAATTAAGGTACCATTGTTAAGTGCAAGGTTGAAATAGATCAATAGCTAACTATAATCTAAAAGGGTTGCCAGTCTTCCAAGTTAATTACTTTCTGAGTAATCCTGAATATTCCACCTCTTCTTCCTTTCTAAACTAAACTAAGGCTCCAGCATTAGGAAATAATCTATATCTAAATAGATGTCTATGGTAGCTGGAATGGGAATTCAGAAATCAAATCTTCAGAATTGAGATTGTATTTCTGCACTTGGAAGAGGACATCTCAACAGTGTTCATTCCATTCCAACATCAGCTTACAGATTTTAGGATTGTAGTCTAAGATTTCTACTGGTAATTTCCATTAGATATATATTACTCTGATATTAGAAATTTAAATGGCCAGTCAATCAATGAGAGAGGATGGAATGGCATTATTTATTTAATAATATTGTGGGGGAAAAGTCACTTTTTACCAAAATGAATAGTCAAGGATATTTCTATATGTATAGTGATGTACAGTCTGGCTAGCCAGAGGAGAAAATTTCACAATCTTCATACAATTCTTTAAAAACTAAATAGCTTCAGCACATTTGCATCTCGAGAACTTCAAATCATTCCAAGATAGTGAAAAAATAGCAGGAGTCTCAATTAAAGGATAATAGAGATTTTGTAGCTAAGAGCTGGTTATAGTATTCACACCTTTTATGGACATGTCATGGATTGGTCGTATACAATGAATTACAGTGTGAATTATAGTATTGTGTTCATTATATTGTTATAAGTCCACTGAACAGTTACATGCTAAAGATGTGGACTGTTCTCTTTATTTCTGTCTCCCAACAAAACTCTGTAAGAGAAGGAGTAACTTCTTCAAGTAAGTAACTTTTAACCATTAATGAAGCACGGTTCCTAAAATCTTGCAAGAAAAGCTTGAAAGACAAAATGATCTTTAGAAAAGCTACATGTCTGCCAGGCAAATCTGTCCTTTAATTTTCCTCAAGTCAATACATGAAAAATGTGTTTGGTAATAGACGAGCTAAATACATTTAAATATTTTTTTCTTCAAGACCTTTATTAAACTCTGGAAGGAAGACAATAAAACACATGATTGCTGAAATTAGAAAGTTTGAGTTAATAAAATGTAACTCGATCGAACTAAAAACTCAAAAGATTACATGCAAAAATGCCTTGTCCTGAAGCATCCTTCCATATTTTAATCCATTTTTTTTCTTGTAAATGATCAGAAGATGCATTATTTTATTCATGGGCTTAGTCATGTTAGGAAAGCCAATACTAGAACACCTCAGATTTTAATTTAAAGAACATCATATATCAATACAACCTGGTTCATTGATTTTATATTATTGGATGACAAAGAAAACAGTAACGCAGGAACAATTTATCAGTGGGGTTTGCATCAGGACCAAAGAATCCAGGCTGACAGATTTTATGTACCCTGAAGAGTCCATGACCAAATACTTCCCAAACTGAAACAATGTTTTCTTCCCTCTTTCATCATTTATAGTAAGTGTGACACTGATAATAATTTTAGATGATTATCTAAAGGTCACCCATAGCATAATGCCAACAGCATCAGCCATACAAGTTTTCTTCTCATTTCATTATATATTTTAGTTAGAAAAATGGTATGTTTTATGGCTAGGTTATAAAACAATAAATTATGAGTGCCTTCTTTCTTAATAGTTTGACCCTGTCTTTCCTCTGTTATTTATTACAATATTAAAACAGGGTTTGTTGCCCCTTTTTAAAAAAAGGTCCAAGTAGAGTGGTGCTGATTCAGGTTTAGTTCTGTAAATACATTCTTTTTTTCCCTTAGTTTTTATGTTCAGGTTCTTTGACTTATGATAACCAAAAATAAATTTGGGGAATGGCTTGTAAATGCTTTAATAATAATAATAAAAATGTTTTCCCCCCCCATCTATTGGCTAAGATGTTAAGCTTGAAGGAGGAGATATGATTTTCCCTTCCCTCCCAAATAATAATGTGCTCATCAATTTTGATCCACCTCAGTGAAGTGTTTTGCACTAATAAGGGAAGTGGCTCTTAAAAAGTGAAACTGTTGACATAGGACTGTTCTAACCCAAGTAACTGTTCGTGTTTTTTTTTAAAAGAAAGTTCTTGAACATGCAATGCACATGTGCAGAAGCCTATTTGGTTAATTAGATTGAACTTAACCTTACTTTCTGCTTTTTGAAGAAATGTTCAATTATTGTCCTGTCAAAACAAAGCTCAATGGCCTGCTCAACCTTGTTACTTAAGCCCAAATCCTATGCCATTTTAAACTTTAAGGCATTGACTGAGTCAGCCAAACATGAATTAAAATAGAACAAAATATTGATAAATGCTTGGATTAACTTCAGCAATGACTATTTTTTCCCCTAATCAGTTAGATGCATGGGATACAATACAAAGCCAAGAATGACTCAGGCAATTATGGTAGGTAATAATAAGTAAAGTCAGAATGGATTTAGGAGATTAGATAGCAATAACTTGTCCCACCAAGAATCCTATTGATCTTTTGCATGCATGAATAAGCAAACTTGGTGCAAAAAGCATATGATAATATGTTTCTTGTTATCCCCATAGACATTTTATTTCCATATCTCCTCAATAAATGTTACTGTGTTTCATGGAAAGTTCTCCACCATTATTTATTTATCTATCCACATTTGGAGACTGCTCAACTCCTTCTTGAAAAGTTACAAATAAAAAAAGAACAATATATAAAAACACAAGTTTATAAAAAGAAATCCAGGATGACTGGGAAAACAATACACCCAGCCACCTGTCAAACATAACTAACATCACGTAGCTGTGATCCTCTTACTGAATTTCAGTCTAGCCTCCAGTTACTTATCCACCAAAATTGCTCCTCACTTTCTCAACCACACATTGTCTTCAGGTTATGAACTTTGATCTCTGGCTCCATCTATAATTGATAAGCATACTTCAAAGTTGGAGATAAAGGTTGGTGCGTGAAAAAAAAGATTCAGCTATCCTGACATCGGTGATGAAATGGATTGAGAACTGATAATGAAATAATATGGTTAAATTTCTCAAGCTTGATTAATTATTTATTTTAAGCAACTATAGTTTCCAAGCCATTTTTAAACAACCCTACAAAAACATGCCAGCTGGATCCTTTACTAGTGTTGTATTTCTGAATGTTGATTTATTTTATGTGGATCTGCTGGTCTAGGCTCATAAAAAAAGCTCATTAAAAAAAAGACCAGAGATCAAGTTTTGCAACAGCCTTTTACTACCAGACTGCAAATTAACAATTTCCTTAAAGAAATTCCAATTAGTATTCTGTGTACTTTTTTGGACGGACAAACCTTAAGAGGAAAAGATACCATTTCAATGGGATAAATTGGAAGGAGTGAACATCACTTTCAAACAACAGTTTCAAGCTGAACTCAGTCCAAAAAGCAAGTGAACTGGAAGAAATGCCAATGGAAAAGACAAAGGGCCCTATAAATATGGATTATCAATGCCTAATGTGGAATATAAATGGAGCAAGTGTTCCCCAAGAAAGAAGATTATTTCCCTATTTAAAAAGATTGAAACAAAATGTTATTTGCGTGCAGGAAACAGCCAGTTTGATCTAGTGGTGACAGTGGGACACCATGAATTCTAGTTCTGCCTTAGTCATGAAAACTAGCTGGGTAACCTTGGGTCTCTCTCTCTCTCTCTCTCTCTCTCTCTCTCTCTCCTCTCTCTCTCTCCTCTCTCTCTCTCTCTCTCTCTCTCTCCTCCCTCCCTCCCTCCCTCCCTCCCTCCCTCCCTCCCTCCCTCTCTCTCTCTCTCTCTCCTACAAGGCTCACTGGATTGTTGTTGAACAGAAAATAAGAGGAAGAAAGTTTGTTGGATATATTTTCTGCCTTGAATTATTTGTAAAAATAATAAAGGTAGGATAAAAAAAACAAATAAACAAATACATCTGGAAAAAGTATTTGTATCTCATACAGACAGTGTTATTCCTTGTTGCGGAGATAACATTTAATGAAAATATCTCTTATAACTGAATTCAAGAATTTATAAAATGAATCAGAATTAGAAGAATCAAGAAAGGGATATTGGGAAAAAACCTTTTTCATTGGGTTTCAAATTTAAATGGTCAGAAACGTATATGTGTTAATGGATTTTTTCCCCTCTGAATTTGCTAGGGAAGAAAATGGGATTACCATAGGAAAATTTCTCAGAAAGCCTGCCCTATTTTATTGATCAGTTTCATTTCTTTTAAAGCCTTTCTTTGACCCTTACAAATTTAAGAAACCAGCCCAGATAACAGATTAATTTTTTTGGTATTTGATTTTTTTAAAATAGTAACCTGAATTTAAGGTACTTTTGAAAAGATTTTTGGGCATGTTTTGTTCTGTTCCATCAGCTAAGGTCAAGAGGGTCAATCTCAAAGGATTGCAGTCAACAGATTCCCCTGACAGCGTCATCATGTATGCGCTTGTGTTCCACCATCAGTGGCCATTCCATAAAACGATATTATTGTGCATAAGTTGATATTTGCCCCACTATGCCATTTCCTCATGGAACCTTGTAAATATGGAGAAGGGAAATGTCTTCAAAGAAAAAACAGAAAGTCCAGTTGCCTCTTGAAAAAGCACCTTTGGGACAACGATGGCCTGGATGACTGAGAATCCTCATAGACAAGCAGAACTACATTAAACAGAGCCTTCAGCATGATTGCCCCAAGTGATCATTAGATGAAAAGAGGACAGGAGGGAAGCAATGCAATTGCTATTACTCTTATTGATTTATTTCTGTACCACTTGTCCTCCCAGAAGACTCTAGAGCAGTGGTGTCCTGCCTCTGGCTCTAATAGTTGGGTTTATTGTTTGCTTTGTTTGTCAAGCCAAGTTGAGGTTTTTATGATTAGACTTGTGCAGGGTCTTTACATGAGCAGGCTGATTCTACGCATCAGAATGATTACAGAATAGAAATACAGAAGGGATTAAATGGAAGGTGCTCAATACAAAGAGCTGAGACTGTAGGAATCTGCAAACAAGCAGATGTGTTGTTTTCATTTTTGTTCTTCTATGCAAATTTATTTATATTTTCCAACTTAGCATGCATATATGTATATATACAACCACAGACAGGTACCCTTCCAAGTTTTAAAACCTTTTCTGTCCAAGAGAGAAATGCAAAAATATTAATAATGCTGAGTGGGATAAGAATAATGAAAGGTTGCTAGGTAGCTGGAATAATAGTGAATCCTAAGTCACCTTGAAGAAAGACTGTAGCAGAGTGAATGTTTTGCATGCAAAAAGTGCTGGTACAATAGCTGGGTACCAGTTCATTCCTGGAGTCGGAAGGGGGGAGGAAAGCTCCTGTTTGATACTTCAGGAACACCCATTCAAGGGCCAGTATCCTGCCAAGCTGATTTCTGCCATTATTATTTTAATTTCTCAAGAATCTTGGAAGTGATTTTGCAGAAATTTTACTCTCAGCAGAGCACACTCTTGACAATAAGGTTTCTGACTGCCACCTTCTTCTAGTTTCTCAGCATTCGGGAGTGAGATATCTTCACTTTTATCAGTTTATATCAGGGAATGACAACCGCTTACAAAACTCTGCTCTTCACCAGGAGATTAAAGTCTAAAGCGCTACACTTTTAATGCAATGTGTATGTTGACCAAGCAGCCAGAAGCATCAGCCAATTTTGCAGTCCTTTGAGGTAGTGTTTCAAGGTAATCATTTCAGTTTAAAGAGGCCACCTGCTACTATCTTCTAGATGAAAAAAGAGGCTCTCAAGCTGAAATCCCATGCTTTATATATGTGGAGTAAATGTGCAATGAGATTAACTTCCATATAGACAAAAAAATTAGAGATTAATATATCTACCTAATATGCAAATAGCCCGGGTTCAAATCCCAGAAGGATATGATTATCTGATGAGAGCTAAATAGCTTGAAATAGATCTATATTAGTCTCCCTTTGTTTCTTCATTGGTAAAGCATAAATTTAACACAAAAATAGTTTGCTGCGAAAACGACTGATTGTGAAGGCTTCTGGATTGGAGTTGAAAAATGAAAATGATAGCAGTATGCTCCGTCCCATAATTGGGTAGACCAGGTTGCCCTAACCAAAAAAAAAAAAAAAAAATTCCCCGGTATAGCAAACAAAGGGAGAAGAGCCAGTGGCGTAGAGGTTAATATATCTACCGAATATGCAAGTAGCCAGGGATCAACTCCCAGATAGGTATGGTTAGCTGATGAGACCTAAATAGGTTGAAATAGATCTGTACTAGCCTCCCTTTATTTCTTTGTCAGTAAAACATAAATTTTCCATATAAACTGTTATTTTGTTGTTTTGTTAGACTTTTCTTCTGGGAGCTGAATATAGTATACAAAACATCTCTATACCAATTATTCCCAAAACAATTCTGTGAAGTAGGTTGAGCTGATTATTGAATGACTGAGCTTAAGTCATCCAGTCATTTTCTATGGCAGAGGACAGAATTAATCCTGGATCCCCTGGTCCTAAGCCAACATGTTCACTACTATGAGCCAAGGTGGCGCAGTGGTTAAATGCAGCACTGCAGGCTACTGCTAGATCAGCAGGTCAGCGGTTCAAATCTCACCGGCTCAGGGTTGACTCAGCCTTCCATCCTTCCGAGGTGGGTAAAATGAGGACCCAGATTGTTGGGGGCAATATGCTGACTCTCTGTAAACCGCTTAGAGAGGCCTGAAAGGCCTATGAAGCGGTATATAAGTCTACTGCTATTGCTATTGCTATATACCATATTCTCCATACCACACAAATATGTATATGGCCAAGAATTTAAAAATCTTAAGGATCAATTTGCTCAGATGGTTCGCTTAATTTAAATTTTCACACTGATAGAATTGTTGTTGCCAATTACAGTTGGTAAGTCAGGACTATTTGCAAATAGAATCATGACAAACATTGTGTTATAAAGTTACATTAAACTGATTCAATACATATGACTATTCCTTTTTAATACTTTACCCTCACCTGCCACATTATCAGTTTGGCAACAACTTTGCAAGATATTTGGGGACCACATGGTGAGCGTATACCTGTGATGGCGAACCTATGGCACGCATGCCAGAGATGGCACACAGCACCCTCTCTTGTGGCACGCAAGCCATCGCTCCAGTATAGCTCCAATGCACATATGTGCATGACTCTGGCCAGCCAGCTAGCCTTGGGGTCTCTGCTGTGCATGCAGGGGGGATGGGGCTGTGCATGCAGGGGGTGCATGAAGAGGTCACATGTGCATGTGTGAGGGTGGGGCACATGCATGGGGTTGTACATTCATGTGTTGGGTGCATGCAAGGGATGCATGTATTCAGTTACATGCATGCACAGAGCTTGTATGCACATGTTTGCAACTTGTGCATGCATGTGTGGGGGAATGCGCATGCTTGGAGTGAGCATTGCATTTTGGGAGTTTGGGCATGCAGGCTTTGGGCACTCGCTCCGGAAAAGGTCACTGACCTATACTTTCAATTGAGCATTCCAGATGATATTCTAGACAAGGAGCAACTAGAGCAATAGCAGAAACATTTGAGACCCTCTCCTGAATGATGATCACAAGGCCAATATATTCTTTGACTTAAAAACTATCAATTATCCATTGGAATAATGTTTGGCAGGAGAGAAGATGATTAAGAAAGACTTAATTTGGCCCAAGTTTGGTCCAATTTACTCATTCTTGAACTAAACATTGCACAATTGACATCAATGTACTAATGTTGCCTTTGTAATGTGTGTTTCAGCATTACCTTTATTCTCTTCCAGGCACTGATTTGCCATCTAAAAGAGCCAACTGGATCATTTTGTTATTTAGTGGTTGCTTTTCATTTTGTTCATTATGTTCTTTTTTTTAAATAGGTAGCTAAATTGGTAGATTGGTAGATTGATAGACTGATAGACCCAATCAACTCATACTCCCATCATTATTCAAGTTGACTTTTCTTATTGCATCTATATCCAATGTTCTTAACTCCCTCCACATTCAGAAATTTATTATTCAGATCACTTAATGTACTTCGTATGCAAAATGTTAAAAGCAAAATCCAAATCATTTGAAACTTGGCTAGTAGTAATTTCATTAGAAATTCAGTTCTTATCTCTAATTCCCTAAGGTTCACTTATCTTTCAAATTAATCCATCCCTAATTCAAAGCAAATCAACCAGAGGCAAACTTTAGCTCATATGTTATATTGCAGTGTGTGTGCACACACACACACACACACACGCACACACACACACACTCTCACACAAACATATATATAGGAAGGAAGGCATGACTGAATGACTGGACCACTGTCTACTGCAATTTAGTGTTGTAGGTTGTAACTTCCAAGGTAAAAATTGAGGCAAGTTAATACAAAATAAGAAAAATTAAGACATGTCTAACACTCCGCTTTACTGTTCTTATTCAGAAACAGGTACTAAAAATAGTTTAGCCATAACTAGAGCTTAATTAATTAATTTTGTTTTTCATTAGTCAATTCTGGAAAGTATTTTGAGGCAGCCTTTTAGAAAGAATACTAAAAGGACATTTAGTAAAATGACATAGCCAATGAAGTACAGGTAGCCTTCAATTTGCATTTGGTTGCTTAACAACCATGCAAAATTACAACAGTCCTGGAACAGGTGCTTTATAGCTTGTAAAGAATTAAAATGTTGTGTCAAACACATTCCCATAGTCACATGGCTATATTTTGGGTGTTCGGCAACTGGCTGACCTCTATGATTGGTTGCAGCATCTTGAAATCACTCAATTGTACTGGTTAAGTCAAGGACTGTAAGCTTTTCTAATTTTACTCCCTATACATAAAACTTTATGGTTTGACCATATTGTTGTCAGCCTGATGGTAACAGCAAACCAACTAAGGTTACCATTTATACATTTTACTGAAAGTCAGAGATTTTTAAGGAAGACAAAAATAAAAGAGGCAATAAAATATTTATTGGGTAGACAAATATACTGGCACAGACACATGAAAGTTCATCTGGAGTATCCCAAACTGCAAACACAAAGAATGTTTATGTTCAGAATGTCATTCTATCACTAGTAAAGGTTCCCCTCGCACATATGTGCTAGTCGTTCCTAAGTCTAGGAGGTGGTGCTCATCTCCGTTTCAAAGCCAAAGACGTCTTTGTGGTCATGTGGCCAGCATGACTAAATGTCGAAGGCGCACAGAATGCTGTTACCTTCCCACTAAAGGTGGGTCCTATTTTTCTACTTGCATTTTTACATACTTTCAAACTGCTAGGTTGGCAGAAGCTGGGACAAGTAATGGGAGCTCACTCCATTATGTGGCACTAGGGATTTGAACTGCTAAACTGCTGATCTTTCTGATTGAGAAGCTCAGCATGTTAGCCACTGAGCCACTTAGCCACTTTTTTCTATCACTAGTAGTAATGTATAAATGCCATGGAACATGCACTACCTTACTAATTGCAAGACTGAATAAATAATGGCCAACTTTTCTGAGGTGCCTAGTCTATCTATAATCAGGCCAGAGAATGCTTGCATTCTGCAAAGCAAGGTCCACTGAATTCAGGGAGAGTTAGTTGCATGTACAGCAGACTTTGTAATGTGTTGTATGTGTAACTGTGCATTATCTTCTGAGAAACCATAAAGTTCTGGCTCCAAGGTCAGCTTAACCAAAAACAGGGCATTCACATAATGACTTCTACATGAATAGATAGATAAGCAGAAGTTAATAGATGGGATATAATGGGTTTTCTGAAGGTAAATGTGTGTGTTTTCCCCTCTTTTCCTAAAATCAAACCTGGATAAATGTAGATGACTGAACTATGGCATCTAATCTCTCCTGTGCAAAATTAAAGTAAGGATCAGTCATCAGGGCTCCAGCTGTGTTTTCATGCGGAGCCCAGTAATTAGTAACTACAGTTAATTAGACTTTTTTCTCCTTCTCCCTTCCAATTACTCAGTTCATCACCCATCTCATTAGGAGAAAAAAATCTACTATGTAAAACTTTAAGATTCCAAAGTATTTTTTTAAATTTTTTCCATACCTTTCATTAACTACTTTTCAGGACTTTTAAGAAGCAGAATTAACACCAGACAAACAATCAAACACTAAACAACTGCCTAATCAAGGAACTATCCAGGAGAAAACTATCCTCACCAACACTGACAGGACAATCAACTGCATATATGCAAAAAGCAACCCTCACTTCTTTCTAGCACTGTTGATGTTACCTAGTCAGCTAATGAAATGTCTTTAAGCAACTAATCAAGCTCAGAGAGCATCAAGGATTCCACAGTAGCATTCTTGTCTCTAATAAAGGCTTTCTGAGTGAATGATCATTACCATTGAACATGCTAAATACATGGTAGCAATCTTCATTCACATTATGGCCCACTAAAATCCCACAAATTTAGCTGGATTAAATCCATATTTAGTCATGGTTAAAATAGACAGGCTTGACTGAATGGTCAGTATATCAAAGATATAGTGCTACTAGTTTATATTCAATCAAACTAGCATCTAATTTCTCTACTCATTCAATAACTGAGTAATGAGGAAAAAGGAAAAGTGACAGTCTTAAGGTTTCGGTGAATGACTGTGTAATTTCATAAAATCACTGTGTAGAAGGGTAAAGAAACAAATTAACTTTTAAAGCCACTTTTTATTATTTTTGCTTGATTTCCAATTATTCCTGAATTTAGAATGTTGGGTGTGAAAGATAGGAAAAGCATATTAAATATAGTTTTGAAGTAAAGTATTTAAAACCATCCAAACCCACACAATGTGAAATATCATGCAGAAATGCCACCTACTTATTTAATTTCAAATCGCCATATAGTTAATAGTTAAGAAACAGTCACTGCCAGTACCTATGTAATTATAAACTCTTGCAGTTTGTTGCTAAAATCTAATCCTGTGAAAGAGAGGGGGGAGAGGGAGAAAAAAGAATGAGAGGGGGGGGAGAGAGAGAATGAACTAGAGAGAGAATGAACAAGAGAGAGACAAAGAGAATGAAGGAGAGAGAGACAGAGAGAATGAATTAGAGAGAGGGAATGAATGAACAAGAGAGACAGGGAGAGGGCGAGAGAGGGAGGGAGGGAGATGAATTAAATGTCTTTGTTCTAGAATTTGTTTCACCATATATTCAGGCTAGACCTAAGAACTTATCCTATACTTATTTCCAATGTATAAAAATGCATATTTTGAAGAAATGCCCATATATTCAAATATTGTTGTGGATGTTTCCCATTCCTTATATTTTTTCCTGGATTGCAATAAACTTGATTCATTCACTAATCTCATTACAAGAATACCAACTGTGGTTTGGATGAATTATTTGACAAAGATAAGGAGAGAAAAATCAATTTTGTCATTTTGTAATCCTTCATTGTGGCCTCAGTTAAAACAAACTGACAAAAGGGCTTATTCAAAGTAACCAATTTTTGTTTTCACCAAGATGAGAAAACACACCCACAGATGCATATCCTACATTCTGCAATATATTTCCTGAAGTTTTTCTCTAATTCGGTCCGTTGCTTTTCTGTGAGGGAAATAAATTAACACTATGTTCATTAAATCATGCAGCAAAGTTTCTACTCGGCAAATAATAAAGATTAACGATGGCTAAAATATTTGCTCTAGGAAAGCAGAACCATTTTTTTTAAAAAAGAAATTTCATAGTAATAGGCATATCTAACTCATCTTCCAAACAGAGCTGAACCTCGCTGAAGCAAGGCTCATCTATATAAACCATGGCTTACTTAAACTTGATGATTTGTGTGTATGTGTGTTTCCTTAAACAACATTCAGCTTTGGCCATCTGCTAATGCAATGTATCTATGTCTTTCTTTCCCTCAATTCTATTGCTTGCTTAAAATATGCACAAATGTGCGTTGGCAATGCTACTCTCAAAGTGCACCAGTCAACTACTAAATAATTCTTGCTGAGATATAATCTTGAGAGCAGCAGGTTTGAGAACAGCTTGTTGATTTGACAAAACACCCCACACTCTCTCCATCTCTGAGGGGCTTTTAAATCACAAAGCAAACATTTTCAACCTAAGTTGATTTAGTGTGTCAGAGATAAGTAAAATCCATATTCCATACCTATGGAAAAAATTAAATTGATTTACAATAATTATAGGTTTGGTGATTTCCTTTACAGATTGCATTTTGATTTGGGGCTTTTTACTACAAGGCTGATACCAATAGGGAGGAAGGGCATATTTTATTACCTCCCATTTATATACATTTAGGTTAAATTAAACATAAATCAGTCTCGTTTGAGAAATCTCACACAGCTTTCCAAACACAAAGTCACAGCAGATAATGAATTATAGTTAAACACACATTCTGTGTATAATACACAATGTACTGCTCAAAACATCCTGCTTTTTTGACCATTGGTTGTTTGTGTGACTTAATGCTTATATGAGAAGATGCCAGGAATTTTTGTTTGTTATTTTTTTGTGAACTAGTTTTATACTGTAGCGAAGAAGGCCATGAATTCCAGTCTTCTCTATACATGAAAATCAACTGAAGACTTAGAGCCAATCTATCTCAGCCCAACCTACTTCACAGGATTGGCTTTGTGGGGGAAATAGAAAGTGGGAGCATTACAGATGCTGCATGAAGTTGTACAGAGTAAACTGGCGTATAAATCAAGGTTTCAGAGCCACTTTTACCACCATGCTAAGACAAAATCTGTAGGTATCTTATGTGGCTTGTTTATCAGAAAAAGGTATATAGAATCAGAGGGCTCGGAAGGTACCTTGGAAGTCTTCTAGCCCAACCCTCTGCCTAAAGCAGAAGACTTTATATCAATCCGAACATGTATCAGCTTAGATCACTTTGATGTGCTTGAATATAAATAATTTTCAATAAAATATCTATATCTTTCTTCCTTTGATTTATTTACTTACTTTGCATTGAGAACTTTACTATAAAATCCAGGAACGTATCTAGCTAATATTAAAACTTTCAGATCTAGAATAAAATAGAATAGAATAGAATAAGTTTATTTATAGGCCGCCCTTTTCCCTGAGGGGACTCAGGGCGGCTAACAACTTATATGGGAGGGGATACATACAATGACATATAACATAACATGTAATTAAAAGAATAAACAACATTCATACAGCATTCGGGTGGGGGCGAATTATAATCTTTACCCCCAGGCCTGACGGGATAGCCAGCTCTTGAGGGCTGCGCGGAAGGTCTGGAGGGTGGTGAGGGTACGAATCTCCACGGGGAGATCGTTCCAAAGGGTCGGAGCTGCTACTGAAAAGGCTCTCCTCCGCGTAGTGGCCAGCCGGCACTGGCTGGCAGATGGCACTCGGAGGAGGCCTAATCTATGAGATCTAATAGGTCTCAAGGAGGTAATTGGCAGGAGGCGGTCTCTCAAGTACCCAGATCCACTACCATGAAGGGCTTTGTGGATGGTAAGAAGCACCTTGAAGCGCACACGGAGATCAACAGGTAGCCAGCGCAGCTCGCGGAGGATAGGTGTTATGTGGGCGAACCGAGGTGCACCCACAATCACTCGCGCAGCCGCATTCTGGACTAGCTGAAGCCGCCGGATGCTCTTCAAGGGCAGCCCCATGTAGAGCACGCAGATCTAAGTTGATTTAGTGTGCTTTCTTGTTATAGCCTTTTTAGAGAAATATTTGCAATCATTAAAATGAACTGTTGTGAGACTACCAGCCAGGCAAAGAGTAAGGATCAAGGAGGGAGTTAGACTTGAGCCATTGCGGAACTTAAGAGAATGAGACATGACCCCCCCCCCCCCGGCCCCCACATCCCATGGAATCTTATCTGTTTGTTCCAGGGTTTCAACATTTTTTACTACCTATTCTGTGGTTGTGGCCTATTTTGTGGGTGTGGCTTGGTGGCCATGTGACTGGCTGGGGGGTTGCTTGGTGGCCATGTGACCAGGGTGGGAATTGCTTGGCAGTCATGTGACCAAGTGAGAGTGGCCAAGTCAATGTCACTGAATTCTTTGCCCTAATAAATGACCTACATAAAGAAGATATAAAAAAGTAAATTTATTATTTTGTGCACTTACTACCTAAATAAGAATAAAATAAGTACACGAAACAATAAAAGAGCTACTTACAGAAGGAAGATGACTGTCTCTGCCTGTCTTCAACATCACTGACCACCTTGCTCCAATAACCTGCACAAAGAAGAGATGCAGAAAGGAAGAACTTAATTGCATGCACTTACACCTTACATAAGAATAACACAATGAAAGATATATACTCAAGTGCTTACTTGTGTTTTTGGTTTTGTGGTTGAAGATGTTTCCACATTGAGACAGAGCTTGCACCTTATCTGAATGGAAATAATCCCTATTAAGTTGTCTTTTTGAAACTCTCGAACCCATTAGTATTTGCAAGGTTGGGTAGATTTGAGTTCCAGGTGAATAATGATAGTAATAATACAATCAGAACAAGGATGAAGTCTGAAATATTTTATGAATTCGCTTTCAAATGGCATCACACTTATGCCTGCTTTTGGCTGGGAAGCGTTTTCCCGATAATGTGCATTAAGATGGTTGTATGAAAATAAATTACATTATACTCTATTGCAATGTTTTCAAATCTGACATTAGGTTAGCCTAACACTGTAATTTTCTTCAATACTCTAATGACATTTTGCTACAGTTTGCTCTGTGGCTATTTTGTTCTTTCTGCCTCCACGTTCCATTTGTTCCTGGAATAAATGCACAAGGTTTCCCAGCACACATAAATAAGATCTGACTGTTCTTCACTATGGTCACCCAGGCTAGGATTTTCTTTTTTTAAGCTGACTAAATCTAATCAGCATCTTTTGGGATAGTGACTTTTAAGCCTTAATTTCAATATTAAACATGGCAGGGCACTCAGCAGGAAGAAAGGCTGCTACAGAAAGAAAATGCAGATACAGACTGCCATCTTTCAGTGAAAGCTCTCTTAAGCAACCAAGTTGAAGATCTTGATTTCAGTTAATGACTGTATCTTGCAAATAAGCATTTATATAAAAACTGGGATCTTCCAAGCAATTAGATCTCCTGTAGGATATTCTCATCTGCAAATCTGTAATTATTTTGCTTGGGATTTGACCGTATATTTGGACAAATGCTGTCCTCCTTCATTTTTCCTCCTAATTAGTTGCATATTTCATTGATGGACATCTAAATGAACTTTCAGCATGAATTAATACCTAGTGTTCATTTCTATTTTAATTGAATATTTGATTTTGACTGACTGCCCCTTTCCTCTAAAAACATTGTTTATGATTCATATAAGAACACTTATATAAATTGCATGCATTATTTTTTGCCTCAATAGTATCCATTCACTTAATGTCAAAAAACAATTATAAATGTCAAACACATCTGTGAATCAGATAAATGTTACATAAAACTTGAAATATTCCCTTAGGTGGGGAAAAAGATTGCTTTGCTGTCTTGCATTTTAGATATAAAGTGAAATGGTTTTGTGATTTAAAAAATGACAAAAGGAGTTTAATAATTACAATAAAGACAAGAATAAATAATGCTGATATCTAATGCATTCATCCTTCAATAATATATGATCACATCCAGACATTTAAGAAAATTATGCATATACAAAATATGCATACCTAAGGGGAAAATGTGTACAAAATTGTACATATGCTGGAACAGCACTGAAGAAAACACATTATTTTAGAGAAAATAACTTCTAAACATTTACATCTTATGGAAATAGCACTCCCAAAGGTATTGAGTAGAAGGAATGTGCACAAATAGACGTGATTATTTTTATGATGACTTTAAAAACAAAATAAAATTGATTTGGAAAAATAGACTGAAGTCTGATTAAAGCTGACAGATTTGTCCCATTGCTTTGGGCCACATGATCTTTTCCTGCCCACAGTGATAACCTATTTCAGTGGATGTACAGAAGAAGAGCAGTACACCCTTAACTTAAGTGCCCTCTTGGATGAGCATGCAATAACATTCCTTGTTTTCAATGTGATCAGTATTCACACTGAGTTTGCGTTTGCAGAACCCTGAGTGCATATCTTGTTTTTAAAAAAGGAAGAAATGAAACAATTCCTGGTTTTAATCCTTTTAATTAATATTGTTAGTAAATTTAGAAGAGTTGGTTTTTCTCTAATCCTTTTTTTAAATTCTTGAGTCCTATATTTTTTGCTTGCAGTTGATAAGAATTTAGTAATGTCTGTTCATTTCTAGAGTGTAAGCTAGTTTTTCTCAGTTATATGGCTGTATGTTGTTAAAAGTATGAAATTGCAATCTTCCACTGGAGTCATAAACCTTCTCCAAAACATTTGCTGTTGTTAAAATACTGTGCAGCTCCAAAGAAAGGTTTTTAATTTAATTCCACTGTAGAAGGAACTATGAGATTCTGGAATAAGTGCTTTCTGTGATTTGTCTTATTAGTGTTCAATACTACTGCATCTTAAAAATAACACTCTATAAAGGTCCTGTTTCTATGTTGCCAGAATACATTCATTCCATCTTAAATATTGTGTCTACATCTGGCAGGTTCAAGTTTTGCGAGTTAATTTATGACAGTAAGTCCTATGGAAAAACAGCTAAATTTTTGAGAGTTCACTTCCTGGAACGATTAAAGTGTTAATTTTTAAATAGAATAGTGCAAAGTGGCAGTTTTAAATAAAACTTCTGGTAAGCAGTACATCATCTGACACAATTGCAATCATCAGTAACTGTATGATTACCTTGGGGAAATATATATAGGCAATATAGTCTAAAATGGCTGTAAATTAACTTAAAGGTTGATATTGCCAATAAAATGCCATTTGTGGTCAAGTCCGTAGTGGTATTTTCCAGTATGACAGCTGCATCTGCTGATTTTGCTTAATTTTAACATTGTCATCCTCTCCTTAAACTCTTGCTTAAAGTATATTTTTATACATGCAAATATACGTATGTAGAAAGGATAGCAAAGCTACATGGCTTTTACAATCATTGTGGATAATGTTCCTAAATAATAAGATCCGCTTATCTTTTTTCATGTCTTACATGAAAACATTGAACTTGGAATATTAGCATGTTAGGAAGAGAGACTAACCTTTAGTCTTGACATTTAGCTTTCAACATACAAATACATTCCTGTGCATTTTTTAATGTTGAAGAACACTCAGTCATAGCACACTTTTAGAAAGCTTGCATGAAGACAGCCACACCTGTAAGAATCTTATTATGGCAACATAGGCAGTCAAAATTTTGTGCATCATTTGTGATAGATGGTAATGTAATTGGGGTGTGTCCGGCACTGTACAATTGCCTCTATCTAGAATGCTAATACCCATGATAATATTTCTCTATACCATGCAATTTTTCCAAGCCCTCAGTTACTTACCCCAATCTAAAAACTTCAAGAACTGGTTAGATGAAAATCTATGCCATTTGAACAATTATCAACAATAATTCTTCAGTAAAGAGACCTGCCACTAAAGTTTTATCATTTATTTTGCTATCTAAGTAGTTCTGTTTTGGAATCTGTAGGATACACATAAAGAGCTATGCTTCTTTTTTTTTCTTTTTTAAAAAAGATAATTCTGTTGCTACTTATCAACTGTAGTTTTCTGCTTGCTGTATTGATTTTCAAACAGGAGTGGGTAAATCACTTTTCAGGGACCGTGTCTATCCCCAAAATCCCATACAGAACTTTCCAGACCCCACTGAAAATGTCCCAGATGGAACTATAATCTCTTCCCAAAGGGAAATATATAACATTTTAATGATTTAAAGCTATTCGATAGCAACCAGCCCAGATTTCAAAAAGCAGTATTCTGAGTACTTTGCAATATTTTTTTCATGTTTTATTTATTTTATTTCATATAAAAAATCCATTTCAATCAAACAGTGTGTTGTCTGGGTACAAATGTTTTAGGCAATCGCAATCAAAATGTTTACAATAATATTCATCACAATAACATTGATACTATATTAACAATAATATTTTGTTTGTCTATTTTATCAAATTTCCATTTTAACATTTTAGCCTTTTTATGTCCCTGCATTTCTAACTTCTGTTTTTATTGTCTAACCATTGGTAAAATAAGTCCCATGTCAAAAAATATTCAGTTTATTCTTCATCCTTAATAGTAAGCATTAGTCTATCTATTTCTGCACATTCTAATATGTTCTTTATTACACTTTCATCTGTTGGGATGTTGTCACAGTTCATTGTTGAGCATATAGCATGACCCTTGCTGTATTTTAAACACAGTACTATATTTATAAATTGAGATGATCTCACTAGAATCCAGGGTTCACAGATGATCACTCTATTTTTGGAGCAAGTTTGACTTTTCAAAAAAATTCACTGCCACCATGATTCTATTACATAACTGTGCTATTTTCTAGAAAGGCAGAATTCAGAATGATTTATTCCAGGGTAGGATCTTATAAATAAACAAGTGATTGTATTCCATACTGTTTTGTGATTATTATTTCTTTATCTTCTAACAAATTATCTTGATTTTGGTTTCTGTAGAACTCAATGGACCCCAAGAAATCAAGGGCCATTTTATCCATGGCACTTAAATAACTAAATCTTAGGAGTGTCCATGGGATGGAGGAGCTTGGGTTGATTTCAAAATCTGCTGGATAATAGGCATACTGTGACAATCCAAATCCTATCAACATACTTGCAAAACAGAATGTGACTCATAATGCCATGCCTCCCATTTGGCAAATGTTGACTTCCCTGTGAGAATTTCACTACTGAGTGTGTGTGTGTGTGTGTGTGTATATGTATGTGTGTGTGTGTATGTATGTGTGTGTGTATATATATATATATATATATATATATATATATATATATATATATTACATTGCATTACATTATATTATTAGTATATTATATGTTTTATATTACACATATTATATATATACATTATATATATATATATATATATATATATATATATATATATATATATATAAAATGTATATATATAATATGCGTAATATAAAACATATAATATACTAATAATATAATGTAATGCAATGTAATGTAATATAATATAATATAATATAATAATAAGTTGTATATAAAGTATATAATAAGTTGCTTCAGAAAATGCTCAAAAAAGCATTTTAGATTTGGAATAAACACAGAAGAGGTACTGATGCCTAGGCAAGATTGAAGTACTTCAGGTTCATCTCAGAACATACAAAAATGTAATTATTTATAATTCTTCTTTAGCCATTGAAACTTCTTTCTGAACATTGCATGCAACAATGAAAGTCAAAACTCTGTTTTTTGGTCCCTAACAAACAGTGCTAGTGACTTCAAACTTTCAGTGGAGAAAGAGGGAACAAAACAACTATGTTGTTCATTTCTGAAAATAACTTTCCTCCAAAAGAAAAAATGTGAGTGGGAGTAAGATGAGAACATTTTTATTTAATTGCTTTTTTTATTGAAAATAACGTAAGATCAAAACTTAATCTAAAGAAACAGAATTTATAGCACAACTTCCTACACCTAAGTCTAGCAGAAATTTTAACTTTATTTCACAAAATATTACAAATCTACCTGTTCTATAACACTCTCGATAATTAAGCTCCCAATGTTGATTATATATATATATATATATATATATATATATATGTATGTATGTATGTATGTATGTATGTATGTATGTACATGTACATATCCATACCCATACACACACACACGTATGTATGTATGTACATGTACATGTATGTACACACACACACACACACACACACATTCCTGGCGCATGTGCGAAGGAAGATGGCTGCCTGAGCTCGCCGCTCAGGTTGGAAGACAGAGAAAATACTCAGTCTGTGCTTTTACCGACCGCTGGACCTCCCAAACGGAAGGCTTTGGGAGAGAGGAATCCAGAGCGTCCGGAGGGCTGCCTGCTGGAAAGACATTCTTGGGCGTCCTGGGACGAGCCTCGGCGGTGTTGAACAACGTGGGACGGCCTTCGGGCGCCGTTCCCCCCCCCCCCGCAGATGGTGGCTTTTCAGCTGACAGGCAGCGTTTCTTGCTGGCGTGGACCGAGAGAGGCAGAGAGAGGCAGCCGATAGGCAACGTTTCTAGCTGGCGTGGAGCGAGAAAGGCAGAGACATTCTTGGACGAGCCTCGGCGGTGTTGGACAGCGTGGGACGGCCTTCGGGCGGCGTTCCCCCCCCCCCACGGATGGTGGTTTCTCAGTCAACAGGCAGCGTTTCTATCGGGGAGAACGGCGTTTTCATCTGGAGGGAGGCTGAAGGAGCCTGCTCCAGTGGCCTGATAATTTCTGGCGAGCGACTGCTGGGCACTCCCCCCGCCCTCCTCTGCTGCCCCCCCCGCTGCCCCCCCCTCGCCACATGAACAATAGACAGTAACGGCGCCTTCTTAACGAGGCCAACCTACAATCTTGGCCTGAGGGAGCTTTGGCCCTCTCTAATTGCTGGCTAAGAGAGCCTCGCCCTCCCCCCCCTGCTGCTGGGTGACGTTTCTTTCTTTTTCGGCTTTGGCATTTCAGCTGCTCCTTGTGAGGGATTGAGATTCACGCCGGGCTAGCCCCCTGCTAATAAAGTTGGACCTCAAGGGTCAAGTGGGTTTGCTGCTAACGTACCTGCCTCCCAACTGCGTTGCAGCATCCCTCCCCTCGCTCCTCGAGTCAGTAGCCGAGCTGGCAGTTGAGTTCCCCAGGCTTATAGTTCTGGGGGATTTCAATTTGCCATCGCTCGGTGAACGCTCTGATGGGGCGCAGGAGTTTATGGCTTCCATGACAGCCATGGGCTTGACCCAAGTAATTCGGGGCCCAACCCATGCAGCGGGTCACATGCTCGACCTCGTATTCCTCTCGGAGCAGTGGATGTGTGATCTTGGTCTGAGGGGTAATGAGATCATACCCCTGTCGTGGTCAGACCACTGCCTACTGAGGCTTGACTTCCGGAGGCCAAACCCCCACCGTAGGGAGGAGGAACCGACCAGGTGGTTCCGTCCCAGGCGACTTATGGACCCGTTGAGGTTCCAGACGGAGCTTGGGGTTATTCCTGATACTCTCGCCCACAGTTCGGCGGAGACTCTGGCCGCCGCCTGGTATTCGGCGGCGTCGGAGTCTCTTGACCGGATTGCGCCACTACGGCCCCTCCAGGTCAGTGGATCCCGGAGGCCTCCTTGGTTTACCGAGGAGCTCCGGGAGAAGAAACGCCGGAGGAGATGCCTAGAGCACCTGTGGAGGTACGATAAGTCCGAGTCGAACCGAGCACTTTTAACTATCTGCACAAAGGACTATGTCCGAGCACTAAGAACTGCAAAAAGATCATACATCTCTGCCTTGGTTGCGTCCGCCGAGTCACGCCCAGCCGCCCTGTTTAGGATAACCCGCTCCCTCCTCAATAGGAGGGATGCGGGAGACCCCTTGCAGGGTAGAGCTGAGGACTATGCTCAATTCTTGGCGGACAAAGTAGCTCGGCTTCGATCGGACTTGGACTGCACCGCAGTAGATCCAGCCGAGACACAGGAGGACCACTTGCCACACCATCTCTGGGTTGAGTTCCAGGATGTTGCCTCTGGGGATGTGGACAAGGCCATTCGAGCTGTAAGTGCCTCCACTTGTATTCTGGACCCGTGTCCCTCCTGGCTGGTTGCCAACAGCAGGGAGGTGACACATGGCTGGATCCAGGCGGTTGTGACCGCCTCCCTTCGGGAGGGGCACTTCCCCGCCGTACTTAAAACGGCGGTGGTGAGACCCCTCCTGAAGAAACCATCTTTAGATCCAGCCATTCTAAACAACTTTCGTCCTGTCTCCAACCTCCCCTTTATTGGGAAGGTTGTTGAGAAGGTGGTGGCCTTCCAGCTTCAACGGGCCTTGGAGGAAGCTAGTTATCTTGACCCCTTCCAGTCCGGCTTCAGACCTGGTTACAGCACAGAAACCGCTTTGGTCGCATTGACCGATGATCTCTGGAGGGCCAGAGATGGAGGCTATGCGTCCATCCTGGTTCTCCTTGACCTCTCAGCGGCTTTCGATACCATCGACCATGGTATCCTTCTGCAACATCTGCGGGAGGTGGGAGTGGGAGGCACTGTTTTACGGTGGTTCTCCTCCTACCTCTCGGACAGGTCGCAGTCGGTGTTGGTCGGGGGGCAGAGATCGTCCCTGAGGCCCCTAACATGTGGGGTGCCGCAGGGTTCGGTCTTATCCCCCCTACTATTTAACATATACATGAAACCGCTGGGTGAGATCATTCGGAGGCACGGGATAAAATACCACCAATATGCGGACGATACGCAACTGTATCTGTCCGCCCCGTGCCAACTCAATGAAGCGGTGGACGTGATGAACCAGGGTCTGGAGGCCGTTAGGAACTGGATGAGTGCTAACAAACTGGTACTCAACCCGGACAAGACCGAGTGGCTGTTGTGCTTCCCTCCCAATAATTTGGCTAATACACCAACGCTTAGGCTGGGGGGTCAAATTTTATACCCCTCAGATAGGGTCCGCAACTTAGGAGTCCTCCTGGACCCACAGCTGACTTTTGACCACCAGCTGTCAGCTGTGACCAGGGGGGCATTTGCCCAGGTTCGCCTGGTCCGCCAGTTGCGGCCCTACCTAGACCGGGAGGCTCTCACAACAGTCACTCGAGCCCTTGTGATCTCTAGGCTGGAATACTGCAATGGGCTCTACATGGGGTTGCCCTTGAAGTGCATCCGGCGGCTACAGCTAGTCCAGAATGCAGCCGCGCGAGTGATAGTGGGCGCACCGCGGTTCGCCCACGTTACACCCGTCCTCCGCGAGCTGCACTGGCTACCTGTTGGTCTCCGGGTGCGCTTCAGGGTACTGATGACCATCTTTAAAGCACTCCATGGTAGTGGATCTGGGTACTTGAGAGACCGCCTTCTGCCGATTACCTCCCTAAATCGACCAATTAGATCGCACAGACTGGGCCTCCTCCGAATTCCATCTGCCAGTCAATGCCGACTGGCAACCACACGGAGGAGAGCCTTTTCTGTTGCAGCTCCGACCCTGTGGAACGACCTCCCCGTTGAGATCCGTACCCTCACCACTATCCAGACCTTCCGCGCAGCCCTCAAGATCTGGCTCTCCCAGCAGGCCTGGGGATAGGTTCCCAATTTACCCGCCCGAGTGTTTGATTGCTGAATGAAAGTTGTGTTTTTACTATTTTTTCTTTGTTCACATACTGTTCTGTTTTTGACACTGCACCCCCCTCCCTTGTGGTTGTAAGCCGCCCTGAGTCCCCTCAGGGAAAAGGGCGGCATATAAATCCCAAATCCCAATAAATCCCAATAAACACACACACACACACACACACACACACACACACACACACACACACACACACACACACACACATATATATATATATATATATATATATATATATATATATATATATATATATATATATATATATATATAGTGTCACAACCCCTGGTAAGCCCCAATTATGGGAGGAAGCTAACTGCTTCCATCATCTGTCAATCGGCTCATCACAAGAGTCCATCACGACAGAAACCCAATATTTTTACTGTTGCCTTTGTTATATTTGTGTTTTATTTGTGCTGATAAATAAATAAAGGGAGACTAGTATAGATTATTTCAAGCTATTTAGCTAGTATGGCTAGCTGATGAGAGCTACATACATACATACATACATACATACATACATACATACATACATACATACACACATTTACATATACATATACATATACATATACATATACATATACATATACATATACATATACATATACATATACATATACATATACATATACATATACATATACATATACATATACATATACATATACATATACATATACATATACATATACATATACATATACATATACATATACATATACATATACATATACATATACATATACATACATACATACATACATACATATAATAAAATCAACCATAGATTGATTTGCCTTCCGCAAAGCTATTAAAACCTGGCTTTTCCGGCAGGCCTGGGGCTGTTGACCTCTTGACTGAGGTCCAGCCCCCCTCTGATTGGGTGTATGTTGTGCTTCTTTTTAACTTTGTTGAGTCCTATTGTTTTTAAATTCTTTTTTAATATTTTCATTTCTGTAAACCGCCCGGAGTCCTTTGGGATTGGGTGGCCTAGAAATTCAATAAATGAAATTAAATGAACGGTACTGTTTTTTTATTGTTTTGTGAGTGATCACAGTTGCATTACTGTTTATTCACTTGTTTGTTTATTTCTTTACCAATGCTTCAGTTTTTCTTCTTGACATCCAAAAACCTTTGCTGAGATACATTGAATTGCATCAAACTGCATTAAAACTTCAATCATGTTCCATTTTCTATTCACCACCTTCATCAGAAGCTTATTACATGCCTGCTTAGCAACTATATTGAGCATAAGCAGATGGGGTTGTAAGGAAGAGATTTTTGTGAGAACGTGGCAACAAATCCCAAGGGAAAAAAGTTCCCAGAAATCATTCACAAAACCAGGTCTCAACAGAGCATCCACAGGGCCTGCAATGCTTCATAAAATCAGACATCAGCAGATTTTAACTGAACTTCTGATCCAATGTCTTCATTTCAGCGCTTGGTCCAGGGGTGTCAAACTGGTGCCCTACAGGCCAAATGCATCATGCACAGACCATACCCATTCCAGCTCCGCAAAGGCAAAAAACATCACGATACATCAGGAGACATGATCGAGTTTGATACCTGTGGCTTAGTGTATGAAATTACTCAAGACCTAAAGCATATACATCTTTTTAGTGCTGAACTAGTACTGTTGGTAGGAGAATGAGGACTATCAGATCGGCCTGTTTGAAGATGCAACCTATTACTATCCATACCAAACATGTCATAATGCTGCCAATGTCAGGGATCCAAGTAACACCCCTAACAAAAGAAGACTCCGAGGCTTGAAGTTCCTCAAAGTTCCATTTTATTAGAGATGTCATATTGGCACATCTGGGAAAACCCGAATCTGAAAGTTTTTCCCACCCAAAAGGAAGTCAAAGATCCATCCCCTGCACTCACAAGTCCATCACATGGTCCAATCAATTCATCATCTCAACTGGAGACAATTACCAGTCACTCCCATCCAGGTGCAGGCCAAATGCCCTTGACTCCCAGAGAAAGGAATGATGTTATGGCTAATCCTCACCACTCCTTGCAACTCTCCCTCCTGTTTTCCCAGGCACTAAATGTGGCAGCCCTGAAGGTCCAATGAAAAAGATGGCTTCCAGTGCTAGCAGCCAAAAGATAACCAACAATCATGCCACATATAGAAAGAGCATGCTTAAAGGCTACTAAGACATATTTGTTGTTCTTAAAGCAAATACAATCACTCCTACCTGTTGTCGATTGTAATGACCATTACACTACTTTTATTTCTCCATTGTACTCTTCAAGAGGTAAAACGTAACTATGTAATTGCAAACAGAAAAAAAAACAAGAAATATTGATAAGATATTTTTCATTTTCATTTTTTATGTAGTGAAGCACAGTAAAATGTATACAATATAAATGTAGCAACATGTGAAGCGTTATTACTGTCAAAAAATCATTTCATTGAATATATTTCAGCAGTTCAGTTTTACAACTATTATAAACATGCCAGTCAGACTTTTTTTGGACAATGTCATTTTTTTTAAAGGAATCTTATTGATGGCAGCTGTATTATGTCTGTAAACATTTTTATCCTACAGTAGCTTCTATTCCTTCATTGCATTTTTCTAATTAAATTGTCCGATATGCAAATACATGTTTTGATGTTCTCTGTCTTCTATTTGGCATCTATAAGTTTGTATATATGAAAAAAAAAAACCTCCGCAGTAGAAAGTAAAAAAATCAAAATAATTTATAAAAAGTAGCAATTAGAATGACAATGAAAGCCTAAAGTGTTTAAAAACAGACCAAAATAAAATACAACTAATAAATAGATGATGAGATTCATCACCTCCAAAGGAGTGGTTTTCTTCTCAATAATTTCTGAAAATCTAACAAAGTGGGAACTGATCAAATACCAGGGGTTTCCAAAAGACAAGTGGGTCAAACAGAAAAAGCAAGGCCTATAGGCCTTTGTGTCCCTTAGGGAAAATTAGCAAATTCTCCCAGAACATATATTATGTAATCTGGGTGAGTGGTGATGAGTTATCAGGGCAAGATCCTCATATTCTAAATTAGGACTGGACATAGATGCGTCTATGCAAAGAACCTCCTGGTTATGGTTTCCATCTTTGTTGACTACTTCCTGAGAACATACTTTTTACTCAGTGCCACTGAGTTTTTTTTAGACCTGGTTATTATTATTTCATGTTGACTGTGGTTTCTTCAACATTATCTCAACAAATTCAAGTGTATGCAATCGAGATCTCTTACACAATCTTAGACCAAGCATAAATTGGAATTATAAACAGCATAAATGTGCAATTCCAACAATTTACTATATCATCTGAAAACTTGCATTTTAATGACTCTTTGTTCAAGTGACAGTGAATTTATTATCATATTTGTGTAAATGAAGAAAATAAACTGAAAAATTATTATGAGGCTAATTGGAAAGTCAAATTTAAAACTCTTTGGACACAGGTGAGCAAATGTCCTGCTACGGCTTATATAGATAGCCTGCATAAACCTGTCTGAAGTAAAACAAGACCCAATATGGGAATGTAGATAGTATCTCCCTAAAATACATACATTTTCAATTTTTAAAATTTTGTTCAAGCACACAGAGTAAATTAGAAACATCCCAAAGAAGATACTGCACAGAGACTTTTTAAAATCTATCTTTGATACAGATAGTCCTTGACTTACAACCATAATTGGCCCCAGAACTTCTGTTTGCTAAGCAAAGTGATTATTAATTTTATGACCTTTTTGTTAATCATGCTTTTTAAGCAAATCACTGCAGTTGTTAAGTGAATCATCTTTCCTATTACCTATCTCATCTTCTTATGACTACCCCTTTGTCGTGACCCAACAAATGCGTGCCCGACAAATGTGTGCCGACAAAACTGCACCCACAAAAGTGCGATTAGGGTTAGGGTTATAACGTTGTTTTCGCATCCCACTATGTTGTTTGTGGATAGCACGCTTTTTGTGGGTGTGGTTTTGTCGGCGCACATTTGTCGGGCGCACATTTGTCGGTGAACTCCCCTTTGTTGCTTGTATCTTACAATTTATATTGTTTACTTAGTATCCTAGTATGATTTATGTTGATTGTTTATTTAGTGTCCATGACTATCATTAAGTGTTGTATCTAATTTTTTATGATGAATGTATTTTTACAAAGACTATGATAATGATCTATCGCTATTGTATGCACACTGACAGCTTATGCACTAGACACAAGTTCCTTGTGTGTCTAGTCACACCTGGCAAATAAAGAATTCTAATTCATTCTGATTCTAATTTTAATTCATCAGATCCAACTTCCTTCATTGACATGGCTAAGCATAAATCGGATGAGAAGTTTGCAAACGGTGATCACATGACTTCAGAATGCTGCAATCATTGTAAATACATACCAGTTGCCAAGCACCTGAATTTTGATCATATGACTATGGGGATGCTGTGACAGTCATAACTGTGAAGATCAGTTACAAGTCATTTTCTTTTTCACTACTGTTGTAACTTCAGACACTAAATAAATGGCTATAAGTCAAGAATTACCTATATTACACGGCTGAATTTCTTGCAACAAGAATTACTTCCTCCTTTGACCATGGGCGATATCCAAAAAAGTAATTTTGAAAATAACGATAAAGCTCAAGGACTGGAGAGCTTTCCTGTGGAATGATACAAAATCTTTATTGATGTCCTTAAACATAAACTTTATCAATATATGCCGAGATATCTTAAGAATATTATAATATATTTTTTCACTCAGTGAAGCATATGTTACAATTATACTAAAACCTGGTGAAGCTCGTATTTTGTGTGCCATTAATGTAGATGGTAAACTTTAACTACTGCTTTAGTGAATAAACTTCTACAAGTTATCTCTTCAGTGGTTAAGAATCATCAATGAACTTGATCATACATGAAAACATGTTACATGGAAGAGGGTGTGACTTTATTTTTTTTTCTAGCATCTTATGGTAAGATATGAACCAATGAATGGGCATTTTATGGAGAGACATCCAGGATGGAGCTTAAAAACAAAATCACTGACTATGAGAGCTTTTAAGCAATGAAAAAGTTTGTTTCCTGAGGTGGTGGGTGCCCCATCACTAGAAGTTTTCAAGAAAAGATTGGGCAATCACTTGTTATAAGTTATAAGCCCTAACTGGGGGGTTGGACTAGAAAACTTCCAAGGTTTACTTCCAATCCTATGATTCTATGAACCCAGAGTAATACTATATTTAAATATTCATTTTATGTTATTATGTTCTAGGAAAAAGCAAATGCATGTGTTAAAACTAAAACTTAAAACTCCAGTTCAAAACTTAGTTTAATATTTTTGGAGGCATACGTTCTTTTGAATCACATGTCTACTACATAGAAATTGACACTGAACAATGGAAATGGATTCTCTGTTATCTTATTATTATTCTAATAAATTTGCTCTTCCATATTGGAAAGAATCCCCAATTACATATTGTAGAGAAGAAGTGATATTACTTGCATCCTATTAATGAATTGTCTAATCCCATGATGGCAAACCTATAGCACTTGTGGCACAGGTGTCATGAGGAGCCATTTCTTAGGGCACGTAAGGCATTGCCCTTTCAATGCACTGGACAGCTGATTTTGGCCTTTATTTTTGGCTATTTTCAGACTTCTGGGTTTGCGCATTGGGCAGTTTTTCTCCCCCTGGAGGCCATTCCTGAACTTCCGGGTTGCCCATAAAGGCATTTTTCACCCTCCAAAGGCTTTTAAGGAAGCTTCCTGAAGCCTCCAGAGGGCTAAAAACGGCTCTACGGGCAACCCGGAAGTCTGTTCCTGAACTTCTGGTTTGCACGTTGGGACATTTTCCACCCTCCGGAGGCTTCAGGAGGCTTCCCTGAAGCCTCTGGAGGGCAAAAAAGGACCTGATGGGCAACATAGAAGTTGGAAAATGGCCCATTTCCAACCTCCGGATGGTCTTCAGGGAGTGGGGGAGGCCCTTTTCACCATCCCCAGGCTCCTAGAAAATATCTAGAGCCTGGGAAGGATGAAAAATGGGTCCACCGTGCCATCACATGCCAAAAGTGGAGAGAGGGCAGAAGATCATGCGCATATGCACAGGGGGGGGGGTGTCACACATGCATGTGCAGGGAGAGGGCATGCACATGCAAACCCCCTGTGCTCTCCCCACTTCTGGCACGCAATGGCAAAAAGGTTAGCCATCACTGGTCTAGTCTCTAGATATATATTTTGCATGGACCAATATTAAAATATGATTTCTTCTTACTGAAATAGTTATGTATAATGTTTCTTCCAGATATGTGTGTGTGTTTGTTGTTTTAAAAGTTTATTTGTCTTTTACATTTGTCTAAAATGTTTATTTTTCTTTTTTGTTTTTATTTCTGTAATGTTTTATAAATAAAGCTAAAAACACTGGCGACGCCTCCAAATAAGTGGTTATTTAGTTCATTTTTCCTTCTCAACTATCACATGCCTAGTATTTATCACTGAAGAAGAAGGAACCCACTGCAAAATAGTGCCTCCAGCTGCTTTAATATTTTAATATCATGAACCACCATGAGTAACATGACCCAGCAATATAGATATCAAATCATTAAATTAGATTCATTTTTTTTAAAAAAAGTTACGAATAAAAAAATGTAATTTTCACAATAAACACAAACATTTCAAACATTTCATATTTTAACTAGAATTTTAAAAAGGAATAGAAAAGAGTAAAGAAGGAAGGATTTATAACATATTTAAGCTGCACTTAATGTTATATTTTAAAGAACTGGTTGGAGAAAAAGAAAACATCAAGTTTCATTTCATGCTATTCCCAGAGGTAATGTATGAATACCTAGCTAGCATTCAACATTTCTATCCAGAATGGCATTTATGCAGTTTTAAAAAAAATGTTAATGTAGCTAAGAAATGGTGATCAATGATAAACTTTCAAAGGTCTTTGCTGATTTGTTTTTTTTTTCAATAAAGCAATTTTTCAAATTTTCAAATAAAACTATTCTAAAATTCCTCTTATTAGCGACTATCTATTATCTTATCGCAAAACACTAAGTTTTGTGTGTGTTAAGAACTAATAACAGAATTTGTGTGTGTGTGTGTTTGTGTGCGTGTGTGTCAGTGGTGGGTTTCAATTTTTTTTAGAACCTCTTCTGTAGGTGTGTCCTGCTTTGTGGGAGTGGCTTGCTGGCCATGTGACTGAGTGGGAGTGGCTTGTTAGCCATGTGACTGAGTGGGAATGGCTTGGCAATCATGGTAGGCATGGCCAACTTGTAAAATGTGGTGAAACTCACTTAACAACTTAGCAACCAAAATGTTGGCTCAGAAACTCTGGCATTTGACATACACAAGTCTTAAAGCTGTCAAGTTGACCCTTGCACCCCTAACCCTTTAGAAAAAAAACCCCAGGGATGTTCAAACTTGAAAGCTTTAAGACTTTAAGTTTTAGATAGGACTCTTAGAGGCTGGCGGGGCAATTGGTGAGACAGCCAATTAGTGAGCAGCGGGCAGGGCAAACGTGGTGCAGACAGGCGGGGGGAGGGAGCTGGAACTGGTTCTAAATGGCATGGTAGATTTGTGGAACTGGCAGGAACCCACCCCTGCTGTGTGTGTATGTATACCTACTTATATCAGGGGTATCAAACTTGCAACCCATGAGCTGGATGTGTCACACACTGGCCACACCAATCCCCGGTTTGGCAAAGGGGAAAAAATCACATGACAACAATGCGAGTCTGATACCCCTGCCTTATATTATACTTATATTATATTTGATTTATTCACATAAGAAAGATGGGATGACGCATGCAACATCATGATTCATTATTAGAGATTACTAGGTGATTTTTCCTGATTGGCCAAAAAGAGTAAGTGGGTACTGCCATCGAAGATATTAATTTGCATTGGTTTTCTTGTGACCTGTCTAACACAGTCTAGAAAGGCTGAGCAATTTTGAAAACAGAACATCTGGATATGTAGCTTCTGCCTACGCAGGTTGAAAACTGAATAAAACTTCAAAAAAACCAAGTTACTTTTTTTCCAGTTAGAATCACAATGTGCAAATCACACGCCCACACCAAATATAGAGAAGGAACTTTAGATATCTATTTTATTCCAAAGAGGGATAAGTAATTCTTTTATTCCCCCTTTTATAGTCAGCTTGACGAAATATACTTTGATTCCTCCAAATCCTTGCTATTTCAATTCAGCAAGCAAATTACAGACAGTCCTCAGTTAATGACAGGAATAGGGACAGGAATTTCCATTACTAATGGCAACACAAAGCACAATGTCAAATGACCGCATCACTTAATGACACCAACTCCCATTGTCTCTGTTGCTATTGTTAATCAATTATTGC
This sequence comes from Thamnophis elegans, assembly GCF_009769535.1. Lineage (NCBI taxonomy): Eukaryota > Metazoa > Chordata > Lepidosauria > Squamata > Natricidae > Thamnophis > Thamnophis elegans. The sequence goes on from NC_045544.1 coordinate 23,329,953, forward strand.
TGGTCATTAAGCAAGGATTTTCTTGCAACTGCCTACTGCCTACTTCCAACCAAAATCTATGAGGAAGCCTGAAGGAGGATGTCTAGCGAGCAAACTGGTAGGGAAATAAGTAGCTGCTGTTGTGTGAAGAATGGTGCCAGAGGGTGCACAGAAGGTCAGTAAGTCATGCCATGAGGACAGAGAAGCTACAGGAGGGTGCATAAGGATATGCAGCTGGCCAGTGAGGCTGCAAGAGAGTGCATGAGGATGTGCACTACAAGGTGCAGTGGGGAGGCTGGTGATAGGTGTGCACAAAGGTGCAAGAAACTCCAGAGCCATAGTATGGCAAAAAGTTCCAGAGCTATGGTGCCTCCCTGCTCATGGCTAGAATAGTGAACCAAGCAGGGAGGAAGTGATTGAGGATGATGAAAGTTAGTTGCAGGAACAAGGGTGACAGGGAATCAATTATAAATGTGGAATTTCTTGAATATCACCTGACAATGGCAGCACTGCAAGGACAGGTCAGAACGTTTTCATTCTCGTCATAATTTTAAAGAATCATTGAAAGAATGGAAATTAACTGACAACTACCTGTATTTTTGAATAGGAAAGGTTCATCTACAACAGACAAAGGTCCCAGTGATTGAGATGGGAGAAGGATTTGATCTTTCCCTATTGCACACTCCTTCTTGCAGAACTTTCCCTATACAGTAACACACCTCTTCTGGCTAGCTTTTTATTTGATAAATTCTTGCAGACATCTTACAGCATGACCCCCCTCAGAAAAAAACATATATACAGCAACTAGCTGAGCCAGTTAGCTGTTTCAGACCAGCACGCCCTTCGGTGTAATGAAACAGATTTGAGTGACAAATAGTAAGATAGCAAGTAGGACTTGACCCAATCGGCTGCCTATCCTGGTCTGCTATCTGAAGCATCAACTACATTCTACCTAATGATAGGACCAGCTCTGATTCCATCATAATGCAGTTATTGGCAAGTTGTGAATTGGAGAATGAAAATCAAAGCTATAACATTGCTATAACAATGTACATATTACAAATGTCAGATGCACAATAATTGATTTTCTACCCCTTGCAATTAAGCTATGTTCATATATCAACTCAGTGTACCTTATACAAGATGATAAACACTCCTAATAATTACAATTCACCTTTCCACCACTCATAAGATAAAAGTCGCTGTTAGATGGTATTGATGTATTTTAAACATATAGATATAAAATAATTGACTATAAATTCTTTGCTCGATAAATAGCTTGTTGATATGCATTATATCTATGAGGAATACCATATTGGCTTCAAGATACTTCTTTGATATCTTTCTTAACAAGGTAGTTCTACAAAACAATGTGCAAAACTACAAAACTCAATATCCTTGATTTTTTTTAAAAAAAAAACGTGGCTTGGGATATTTAGAGTATAATCTGTTTTGCAGAGCTTGATCTTCAACAAATCATGAACTTAAACTGTTAATATTTTTATAAAGGATAATTGGGACATAGCAGCCACACCAAAATTAGGAGAAATTATTGAACCATTGACTGACTCTCTCATGCAGAACATAGGAATCAGTTTTCCACTATATCAGGGAGTTACTCAACCGCTATATGGCATGGATTAAAATCATGCTGTAATAAAGATACTCCTCCTATATGGCATGATCTCTATGGTTCTTCATAGAGAAAAATGAAAATAGTAATAGTGAATAGCTATTTGTCCTGGAGAGCCAATTCCTATTATTATTTCAATAGGCCTGATGGCCTTTTCTTTTTATTCTCTATTTGAGAGCAGAGCTGATGAGTGCCTATGATATTTCTTCCCGATCATTGTCATCCTGTTAACTCTCCTTTTGTACATCAACACACTATTTATAGGATAAAGCCTTCATGGATTTGCTTCCCTTCAAATGTCATTCAAAACTTATATCACCCTATTCCAGGTTTGCCATCATTTCCCTATCATTCTTGATTATGTAATGTTTATTTGGAGAAAATCCCACAACATTAATATTATTTAAACTGAAACCGTTTATATATACAATTACAGGTTTGTTTGTTTTTTTCATTCTATTTCTGGAGAAATTTGCTACTTCAGGGAAATTCTTCAGAAAGAAAGGAAGCAAGCAAATTTCTCAGCTTTCTAGATTGGCTAAATTCAAAAGATACATATTTTCCCCAGCATGAGAAAAAAAAGTCTTGTGATATCTTGCTATTGTCTATATGTTGAAGATGATTAATCTATTAGGAGAGAAAAATTCTGAGTCTAAACTTTAAATCCAGACTGCTAAAAAGTAAGCATTCAAAAATACTCTGGCTAGATGAATTGTTATCCAATTTGTCACTTCTTCTATATTTGTTTTTAAAAAACCCTTCTGTCCAGTATAATGTAATCTATTTATTAAGATGGTTTGACGATTTTACAAAATGGTTCCAGTCCTGGAGGTGAACAAACTAAAGAGGTTGATCAGTCAATCTCAATGAAACATTGTCAATGGTCTTGAACTGCCTCAGCCCAGTGCTGTGAGCAAAAGCTTTTCTGAGCCTTCTCCTCGGTGCTGACTGAAATATTTCTACACTGGGCAACTTTAGAACTGCCAAAGCATTACTTGAAGTCACTCAGCATGAATAATGTTTGATGAATGTAGGAGACTTCAGAGTAGCTGCATCTAGCACTTGTCCACTGCTGTGAACTCCGTTGGAAGACTTTAGTGAACACCACAGAGGAGGTGCTGCTTGTTTCCCAATAAAATTAGCAAGCGGTCAAAAAAAGTAAGTACCATTTTCATTGCTGGCCAAAGCTTTCAATGAGAAGTCTGAAGACTCCTGTGTGATTGATCCCACCATTCATCAAAACTGTTCTATGTGTATGATCATTACTGCAACCCACAGACCCTCTAAATGCTACTTTTGGCAAAAACTGAAGGCAAATCTCAGAACATTTGCAAAAGCTGTCCCGCCTGGAGAAAAACTCATGTTAGGATTCCAAGAAATAGCTCTTTTCTTCTCAACCTTTTCGCACAATATGAGTTCTGTAGAAGAAAGCTGAGAGTCAGTCTAGATATCACTTTGCCCTTAAGAAGGAAAGGACTGTGTTTACAATGTAGCTTCAAGAGGCTTTCTTCAAAGACGTATTGGTGAAATCATTATATATTATATAAGAAATTCACTAGTATCTGTATGGGAAAAAAATAAAACCTAAAATATATCTGAAAATCCCAGAATGGCTCTCAACGATGGGATTTGGTAAAATTTGAAAAAAAATGTCACTTATAAAGACATTTTGGACAATGAAGAGAAATTAAAATTTAAGCAATAGCTGGAAAACCAGGGCATTACATTATCATGGTGGTCGCAATTACAAATACAATCTAGACTTGAAAAATATGGCTTCTATAAAGGACAAACATCTTTTGACCAAACACTATTGAACTCTGATGACAAATTAATTAAGGGCATTTTTAGGAAACTTTATAGAAGGTATATAACTTCTTACTAAATTTGAAAATGAAAAAAAAAGATACAATGGTACAATGAGAAAAATGTTTTGGGCATAACATAGAACTAGAGAAATGGCAATATCTATGGGAAAGAAACTATAAATTAACAAGGGCAACCTCTTATAAAGAAAATCTGTATAAAATGTTCTTCAGCTGTGACTGGATGGTGTGGAATGGAAAGATTTACACTCCTTGCAGACAATTGGTCATTTGCATTTATTTTTTTATTTTAAACTGATATTACATAGATCAATATTTACCCTGAATCCCACCATCCACGAAAGCACAAAATAGGAGTCATCAGACCCCTATACCACCAAGCTGAAGGCCTGCCTACCAGCAAAGATGGAAAAGAAAAAGAATGAAAACACATGAAGGAAGCCCTCAGAATGTGTGGCTATCCCAAGTGGGCCTTCATCAAATCTCAAAAAAGACCCTACAGGTGCTCTTTCATAACAGATAATGAAAAGAACAATAAACAAAGCAACATTGTCATTCCATACATTGCAGGAATATCAGACAAGCTCAGGAGAATTTTCAGCCAACATAACATAGGTGCACTCTTCAAACCCAAGAAAACAGAAGCTTGTCCAGACACAAACAGAGGAATATCAGGGGTGGGTTGCTGCTGGTTTTACTACCGGTTTGCAACCCACGTGCAATGGAGAACAATTTACAGTGAACTGTGCATACGCAGTCACTAAAAACTAAAATGGTGGCAACCCAGCAGGGCAGGGGGGGGGACCAATTTGGGGGCTTGTCAGGTCTGGGTCTCTGCCGGTTCTGTGACCCAGGCCTGAATTCCACTACCAGTTTGGCCAAACCGGGCCAAACCAGGGGCAACCCAACTCTGAGCAACATGACATGTGCAGTACAATGTAGTGAGCCATTTGCAGATCTGTACATTGAGGAAACAAAACAACCACTTCATAAGTGCATGGCACAACATAGGAGAACAAACCTACCAAGACTCAATTCAGCAGCCATCTGAGCTGAGCTGAATGGTGAGGGAGATTGAATGACATTATTTTTTCTCTCCGTCTTGATGGATCAAACAGCCTTCTATGGAGAGAATAATGGGATACAGTAGGTCATTCTTTATAAGTACCCAGTAGGAAGAAATATGAGCGTAGAGCAGAAATGCAATGTATCCTAAGTGAATGAACCCCTTTCATTGTTTAAAGACATGTATAGACTGAGAGAGAAGACTTGTACATTTTATTTTCTTAACTAATCTGGTCATTTTCATATTCTGACTCAGTGGTGGGTTCCAGATCTTGTTCCAACCAGTATGGTTGGAATGGGCCTGATGGTGTCCACATGGACCTGAGCAGCACGCACATGTGTCTTAGCGCCTCCACAACACTCCAGTTGCTCAGTGGAGCATCGCGCAGGTGCTTTAAGCACCATGTGTGTGCACGGAAGCACCGAAGACTTAAAATACCAGTAAGGAGCTCAGGCAGGCAGATGGGCCGTACTGGAACAGTATCCGGTGCTCTGGGCAGGCTCCAGTATGCCCATACCGTGGCGTACCTTCTGCAATCCACCACTGTTCTGACTATGCAAGAGGAAAGAGATTTGATTAGTTGGGGCCACCTTTGTCAACTTTCCTATATTTCACCAAAAGCAAAATCACACACCTTTAAGTTAATAAATAAAAATGGAAAGAAGAAATATGATGTTGTTTCAGAGCTCAGTAATATGCAGGCCCAGTGTGTACCTAAGGTACATTAGGCAATGTCACTCGTTTTATTATCCCCTCTCTTCCACTGACAGCAAGGTTGGCAAAGAAAATTAATGGAATAATTTTGCTTTTAAAAGTCTTCTGACATTTATTGTTCTGTACCCTGTGGTAGCATATTTAAGTATTAGAAAGTTGTAAAAGAAGCATACGTGGGAACTGCATTTTTCAAGCCATCTACTTCAGTCAACAGGTCTGTTCTGAAATTCATCATGTAAAACTGTACATTATGTAAATTAAGGTAAATTATGTATTTAGATTAAATATGTAAATTATGTAAATTGATCCCTGATTAACAGCACATATGAGGGTCTATGGGAGGGGTGGACAAGGGAAATGACGACAAATGCATCTCACAAAATCCAAGAAGTTACTTTCTTGAACAAGATCTTGGGATACTACTAAGTGGGAGTGTTGATTGTGTAATCATACCATAGTTTACGTGTCATATTTTGGAATCATTGTGGTTTGCTCCAGATGTTAATTAAGTAGTATTTCCTTTGTTTGGTGTGTGTGTGTGTGTGTGTGCGCGTGTGTGTGTGTTTTTGTGTGTGTGTGCATATGTGTGCATGTGTGTTTGTGTTGAGGGATAGGAGTGGGGAAAGATACTCATTAAGTTCATCCATGAGTCTTGCTGAATGGGTGTTATTTCTATGGCAGTCCATAGGATTGCAGAATAGTATTCTAAATGAACATTTCCAGTAGATTTTACTTCCTTGTGATGTAAATGAATAAAAATGCCACTTTTATTCATAGTGCGGAGGGTTTTTCTAACTAATGGAATGGATGCAATGGAAGCTCAATAATACAATATTATTATATTCCTCCTGGATTATAGTAAAAAGCCAAGGTCAGAGTAATTCAGATTAATTAGTTTGATTAATGCCATTTTATATGAAAAACCTATGCCTAAAATATTTGTATTGCTTTAAAAATGTGTTCTTAATGACTCTACTCTTAGTGTTTTTTTTTTAATTTATAGACCTAATATTTTAAAGTGCCCACATAGAAAGATTAAATTTGTCAAGCTGATGCTTGAAAGCTCAGATGTATTCATTAGAGAGCTAAATTAAATTGGGGACAAAGCTCATATTGACAATTTTATTCAGTTTTCTGCTTTTTAAAATATTTTTGGAAATAACTTAATGTTTTAAGCAATTTTGTCTTCAGCCAGGAGAATTTTGATTATTGGGTGAATTAAAAGGATAATAAATAATAAAACTAAGTATAACATTTGCTGGTACATCATATAACCAGCATGATGAACATTTGAAGATGAGATCTTAGATTAGATTAGTTAAAATAACACTCAGCAAGGTAAATCAATGGTCTGCTGCAGGTAGCTTTATATAGTAGCTAACTTTATATAGCAATTTATTATTAATGTCTTTATATACTCTATGATTATTTCCAATGCAATTTTATCCTGACACTTAGCACTAACTTTTCAAACAGTATTATTAAAAAATGGCAGGTTTAAACTGACTTAAATAGGATTGTATACAGACTTTTGGAATAAATGAAATCTCTTGTTATGATTAATTGTCCTGTTGGTCTTAGATTCATTAAATTAAATTTTGGTCTTAGAAATATCCATTAAAAGTGATTCTAATACTATGATATTATAATAGCCAGAGATTTTTAAGTTTCAGCATCATCTCTAGTACAAAATCCAGTCATGCTTCTATGAATATAATAGTTTCATACATGCAATTGTGCTTAAGCATTACTAATTTAAACCTCAAGGAAACCAATGTGTCTATTCTAAATTGAGCTTTCTGAGTTGTAGGACAAAAGGAAGAAATACATGTATGTTAGGATTAGCTGAAAGATATGCAACACAATGTATTGCTATTGTTTTCAGTAATATCTAAGTGCATTTACCTTGCACACTATGGATATACACTGTAATCTGATTCTAGCTTTTTAAATACATTGAGTTTTGTTGGTGTTCACAATATTATTGAAGTAAGTTTAGCCAGTGGAAGTTTGGATTAGAACTAGTAAAAACATTAGAATGAGGTAATAATGAATCATTAACTATGTGACATGCTTACCAAACCTTGACTAACAAATATACTTAAAGAAGAAATATCTGTGTCTCGGAATTGAACTGTGGGGTCCTTACTGCTCTCTGAGCTTGGTGGTTTTCTTGCAGATTTTCCATTACCAAACTAAGCCACATCATCCTCAATTAAAACTGTCAAAGTGTTCTGGTGTCTGAATTCCCTGAAAACATATTGGTTAAATATGATTTGGCACATTTGTTTAATAATAACTGCTTAGGGGTCAATATTCCTTTCACTCTGATATGGACTTCACCATTGCTCATGTTTTTAAACTCTCAAGGAGTCCTTTATGCAGTGTTTGGCTTGGGGAAGGGGGACCAGCAAAGGGGAAAAATAAGCATTCAGTTTGTTTCAAGGAAATCCTGGTTTTCAGAAATCTTCTGTTTTGTCAGTTTTCCCCAAGGTCAATGCCTGACTCACTGTTTAAAATTTGCATGTAGCTGCTGGAATCTAAGTAGGATTTGTATAAATTTAAATTCTGATAAAATTCAGCAATTGGTTAAAGGCCTGGTCTGCTGATTTTACAACCCTGAATGTCATGCAAAGAGAACGTTGTGGAGGAAATTTTTTTTTTAAAAAATTGAATGTAAATGGAATAGAACCATTGTTGCCAGCTTCATAAGATAATACAACAATGTCTTATGAACATCCTTCTGAATGTATTACAGCTGTGAATGTTATTGTTTCAGAATATGTATCGTGGTAGATTTGATTAACTACTTCAGAATATTTATATAACTGAGAGGAACTGATGCTATATCATGTCTCTAGGCTCATATTTCAATGACAGTGACAGCTGCTATTTTTGAATGCTTTACTTTTGCAGGCATTTTCCAGCTACTATTGCTTAAGGGTAGTGAGGATGGTTAAAATCAACATGTATTTGCATGGAATTTTCAGTAAGCAAATAATTTTAGCAGGCTTCAATTACCAATAAGAATTGTGCCTCATGAGTGAAACTAAAAAAAAGTAAAAAAAGTAAAGAGGGCAATGCTACAGACAGAATGTACAATGCACAGTACAATAACAAATAGACAATCTACGATTAAATCTAAAGTTATGTTTTTTACAGTGTTGACTTTCTAGAAACAACTAGCTTGATACCTTGATTCATACCCCTCTCCCAAAGATCTGGAGTGCTAGGCCTGAAGGACATCTAATTGAAAATGTCATTGAATTACTTAATAAAATCAGCATTGTGTTGGCTGCATCTTGGTCATGACCAACAGAAATCAATATGAAAAAAATATCTGATACTGATCACAAAGGTGCTTTTTACTTCAAAAGGCACCTGGACTCTTTTTTTTTCCTTGAGGAAGAAGAAAACATTTCACTTCTCATCCAAGAAGTTTCATCAGTTTTGATGGCAGGGGGGGATGGAAAGAGAACTGATGAAGCTTCTTAGATGAGAAACAAAAATATTTCTTCTTCTTCTTCTTCTTCTTCTTCTTCTTCTTCTTCTTCTTCTTCTTCTTCTTCTTCTTCTTCTCCTCCTCCTCCTCCTCCTGCTCCTGCTCCTCCTCCTCCTGCTCCTCCTGCTCCTGCTCCTCCTGCTGCTCCTCCTCCTCCTCCTCCTCCTCCTCCTCCTCCTCCTCCTCCTCCTCCTCCTCCTCCTCTTTCTTGTTCTAAAAAACAGCCCAGTTGCCTTTTGAAAGAAAAAGCACCTTTGAGATAACTATGATCTGGATGACCAAGAATCTCCACAGACATCTGATACTGATGTACACCAATTATACATAGTACCAGTGGTTAAATTCAATTTTTTTTACCGCCAGTTCTGTGGCCATGGCTTGGTGGGCATGGCAGAGGAAGGATACTGCAAAATATACATTCCCACCCCACTCCAGGGGAAGGATATTGAAAAATCTCCATTCCCGTCTGACTCTGGGGCCAGCCAGAGGTGGTATTTGCCAGTTCTCTGAACTACTCAAAATTTATGTTACTGGTTCTCCAGAACTGGTCAGAACCTGCTGAATTTCACCCCTCCATGATACTCTTCAAGAATGCTTAGTGTGAGGAAAGAACCAGAGACCCAAGTCATGTTCAGATGACATAAGAACATGAGGCGAGATCATTACTATTTGATCAGTTCCACATTTTTTCTGACAAGACTCCCCCAATCTTCCAGACTGACGTTCATGACCAGCGTAGAAAATAATAGTATGTTTATTTAGGGAGACAGAAATAAAATGTCTGATTTTAAAGCTTTGTTTTTCCCATTATTAGCTCTTCTCACACGTATCTCTGTGTTACTTTCAAATCTGTAGTCATCTAGCTGTTTAAAAGTTTTTCCAGTACTTTCTACATTTTTGTTCTATTTTGTGTGTGTGTGTGTGTGTGTGTGTGTGTATGTGTGTGTGTGTGTGTGAATCTTATTATGCTGCAACTAAATAAAGCTGTACAGTATCTCTATGTAATCAAATGTTATGGATCTCATCCAGGGACGTGCAGTCACTAGAGGCAAGGGAGGCGGGGCCTCACCAGTCTCCTCAGGGAAAGGAAAGGATTTTAAATAATTTTCTTAAAATAATTAAAGCCAGGGTAGTTACTACCAGATTTCACGTCACAGTGGCTTGGTGTCTGCTCTCAGTATTAACTAGGAGGAGGCCAGAGAACTAGGGGCCTCTTTTGCATAAGGAATTTTTTGCCTTTTAAGAGTTAAGCAAGGGTTAACAAGCAAATAATTCCTTATGAAAATGAGGCACGTATTCTCTCACCTCCTGTAGAGGGCATTTTTAGAGGCTTTTTAGAGTTCTCTGGGAGCAACTAGCTCAGTCTGACAGAGCTCTGGCTTTTCAAGAGGGGAGGGCAGGGCAGGGAGAAGCAGAGTTGAAATCGTCTCTGTAACAGCTGGAAAAGGTGCATGTGGGGAGAGGGGAGGAATTCAAAAAGTTTGATCCGAAGGCAGCAGGGGAAGGGGGGGGGTATGGCAGAGGAGCTGCTTTCAAGCCTTTGGAAAATATATCCAATCCAACTTCTGTGTTTGTGTTTGAGAGTGAGTGAATGAGAGAGGGATCGAAGTTCTCTGTGTGCGTGTGTCTGTTTGAGAGAGGGGGGAAGGAGGGAGAGAGGGAGGAAGGAGGGGGAGGGAGAAGAAAAAGAATGGGAAAACTTATTTTGCAAGGGGGAAAAGTGCTGTCGCTTTAAATTGGAACTGAGCATGCCTGCCTGTGGAATTCTGGGAGTTGAAGTCCACAAGTCTAAAAAGTGCCTCACCAGGGCTAAAACTGACCACATGTCACTGATTTCATCTTATTATTCTTTGCCTTGTCACAAAAAGAGAGCAATGAATGAGAATGGGAAGTTGGGAAGAATGGGAGAACTTGGGAAGTTGTTGCCAATTGAGGTGATAGCACTAGACTAAATGGACTAATAAATGGAATCCATTCCAGGCAGCTTCACATGTTCAGTCCAAGATCCAACCAAATATTTACATAATAATTCCAACTTTTTTTTTTTTGCTAACCTGAGTTTTTCTGAATATTACAATTTGCCTGAAAGTGCACAATAGTGCTTTTATGTTCTGCAGAGTATACTTTAAAGTAAATTATAACTACTTTTCTTTCATAACACCCATTTCCATATTGTTCTGTCTCCTTCTTTTGGCAATAAAAAGACAAATCCACAAAGAAATACCACTTTGCACCCCTGAAGTATTGTTTACATATGGCTAGCTTACTAAGACATAACATTTAGATTTCATTATATTGAACTTTGTTAGTTATTGGTGCCTTAGAGCACAATAATACATAATTTTGCATTAAGCTCTCCGTGCTCAGTTTTCTTTATTACTGTGGCAAACATATGTTACAAATTAGCACTCATTTTGAAACTTCACTGAATGCACAGATTACATTTACACATCAAAGTTTTGCCCAAAGCTTTTTGAATTAAACGTAGAAATCCTTGCCTTTGATAAGAAAATCCAGAATCAGGGGTTCTTTTTCTGTCCCCCAAAATGGCATAAATAGTGAACACAAAAAGGCAATTGAGGAGAGAAATGGTTCAGTCTTCCATAGCCTTCATGGCATGTTTTACTTACTGGGATTGGTTTCTAGGTTTCTAGCTTTATTGGATTTATATGCTGCCCTTCTCCCAAAGGACTCAGGGTGGCCTACAACATAAAAACACATATTACAAAAGTTAAAAGAAAGATTATATTGGAGTTTGTCTTCCAACTGGAATAAAAACATTGAATAACAAATTTGAGGAAGGACCCAAAACTTTACTGGTGTACATCAAGGAGCTGCTGCAAATAATAAACTCTTTTGGTCTTCAAGGTATCATAGGCAATCTTATACAGTAGGGATGGGTGCATTATTTGATGTGATGCTTTGCTTTGTGTATTTTTGAAAATAATAATTTTATTGAAGATTTTAATTTTCTCCTTCTCTAGAGAGCTTTGAAGGACTGTTGTCAGCATTCCAAATATCATGCAGAATTAAATCAGAGTCGAAGGCAAAACTATGCTTAAAATTCCAATTTAATAAGGCAGGCATGTTGGCATCGTGCTGTGGGATTCCAACTCTGGAAGTTACATCAGAATCCCACCCAGTTAAAAGTTCATGATCTTGTCTCCACATCCACAATCCATCACATGGTCCAATCTTCTTCTTCCACGCTGGCGTCTCCACCCAGCTGCTTCCGGTCAGGTGTGAAAGTGCGGAGACAAAGGGCCTTGACTTCTAGTAAAGAATGAAAAACAATACATTCCACAATTCTACTCCTTCTATTCCCCCCTCCCATCGACTATACTAAAGAAACAGCATAATGAAGTAAGAGAAAGTGTGGCAGGCCAAAATTCTAAAAGGAATATAATTGCAGCCCTGACAACTGGTTTATTCACTGATCTTTTGTTCCTCACACTGAAATCATCTCTGCTAATTCATGGAGGTGTCTTGAGTCAGCCATGACTCACAATGGAAGCCTGAAGTGATGATTTCTTTTGATGAAGGGTCAAACAAAGCATCCCCTCGGAACTTCTTTGAAAAACAGTATGGCCACTTTACTTGAAAACCTACACATTGCCAGCTTCTCCTAGGCTTTTTGGAGTAACTATTCATGCTTTGATAAATCTTAAATCACTTACACAAGCAATGTGATCTCATGACATGCTCAGCATGAAAGTTGATCATGCTGAGCATGAGACAATGATTTGTCTTACTATTTCTCCTGAATGATATTTTAAACCCAATCTTTGCTCCAGTTTTTCATCTTAATACAAGATGTCAACAATAACCCTCTCCAATTAGAGAACATGGATCTCTTGAAATTATTGTAGTTTAGATAGGCATAATGAACTCTGATTCAGTAGTCAAAAGTCCATGGAATGATGTGATCACTACCAAAAATAGAAAATACAGAAAATAGCTCAAGCTAAAGTCATATATTTCAAGGTTACGTTCTACAAAGCAGCATAAGATATGATCAATGGCAATATAGATACAAAATCTCACAAATCCAATGGAGCCCAAAACTCCCTAAAAAAGGGTTTGACTCAATTGAAGAGGATAATTGTTTTAGTGAGAAGATAATCTTAATTCAGCACTTAGTTTTAAAGCAATGCCACAAAAGGATGAACTCTCTGACCATCTTTTCTATCTTTTGAACTGCCATATCCCACCTTTGAAATCATTTACATTTGGCCAAGAAAATTTTGCAACATTTTATTATTTAAGTTTATTATATTCCACTAAATTCAGATTTTTTAGGGATTTGACTGTCTAGCTAATTTTCTTAGCAAGGCTTGAAATAGTTCTCTATTCATTAAGCTTGGTAGGCTCAGTGGAAAAATAGGGTATACTGTCACTGGGATGCTGCAAACTATATCTCACTAGACTAGACATTGGTCCAATTGGCAAGTCTGAACAAAGAAATGGGAGCTAAATTGAAAAGGCAATAACTTCAATTCTGTAATTCAGAAAAACCTGCTGTCCTTCCAGGAAACTACTAGGTTACTTCTCCATTAAGTGACTTTTCTTCTCCTCTCCTCTGCTCCTCTCCTCTCCAGCCGAAAGATGACAAGGTTGCTTGGGAGAGCAGATTCATTTTATTGTTTATTGCTTACTCTGTATTCTATTCTATTCTTCATTGCTCAGAAGGTAGTGGGACACATTTATTTGGACCCCACAAAGTAATAACTGGATACTTTCTGCACAGGTCACACAAGTCTCTTAAATCTGAACAGGGAACAACCCACTTTTAAAAAGAGAAATCATCTTTACTATATGAAACAACAGTTTTTCCTCTTGAGGAAAGGGTTATTATTTGAGTCCAAAGAAGGTGTCTATTACTTTAGAGTTTAAAAACCCACACGTTGTTTCTAGGGGAGAGAAGCAATTACTTTTTACTGCTGTGCTCAGCATGGAAACATCTGAGCGGGAGGGGGGGATGTGTTCCTTTAATCATGTTTTGATATCTATAGTTAAAAATAACTTCTGATAACAAATAGAAAATGCATGTAAAATCTGCGTGGAGATTGAAAATCTATAATAGGAACAACTAATGTTAACAGATTAAAGAGAAAATTAAGGATTTTTCCAACTCTATCATATTTTAAATGTACTGGTGTATATGTAGGATTAAAATCAGTGGTGGTTTCCTACCAGTTTGGACAGATTTGGCCAAACCAGTAGTAGCCTTTGCCACCTGGGTCGCTGGAACCAACAGCGATTCAGGCCTGCCACCATTCCGAACCAGTTCTCTATTTTCTGATCCAATTTGATACCATACTAGTGGGGAAGCAAATTGCTGTGTTGGTATTCTGGGTGTACAGATCCAGGATCTAGAATTGTTTTCATTATTTGGCGCAAAACAATATTTAATTTTTCAAATCAATTGCTTGATGAAGACTTTCCATTTATGCTCTGGTTGCCAGGAAGGAAGGAAGGAAGGAAGGAAGGAAGGAAGGAAGGAAGGAAGGGAGGGAGGGAGGGAGGGAGGGAGGGAGGGAGGGAGGGAGGGAGGAAGGAAGGAAGGAAGGAAGGAAGGAAGGAAGGAAGGAAAATATAAAAGGTTATACTAATGTTCTCAAATCCATTGCCCTGATTTGGAATAATTCTTAATATGTTCAAGCAGTTTGACATAATAGTAGTTAGAAACTTTTGAAGTTTTGCACCCAATACATCTGAAAGGCACCAGGTTGGAAAGGCTGATATGTCGAGTTGCTTCAATTAATATAAGTATATTCTATAAGGATTTGTATATCTCAAAATCCAAATGCCAATTTTATATTTAAAATATAAAATTATTTATATTAGAATTTAGAACTTTACTTCCTATTCATGAAACATTTTTTCACCTGCTGCATTACTGCAAAGCTTGTTTTCCTAGGTTTTATTTTGGTTGTATATACTTTTCCCTGGTGTTGTTTTGACTGCCAAAATAATAAAGTTCAAAAAAAAATCAGTAAACATGTTTTAGTCTATGCTAGCTTTCATAAATTAATGAATTAAAAATGTGAGAAAGTCAAATCAGTACTTGAAATGTTTTGACTGTTTCCAGGAGTAATTGACAGAAATGGGCATGCTAGGTAAGATATTTCTTCTTAATTCTGCCAGTAGACAGGATAATACACTTAAATATATCTTTGCCCCAGTAGAATAAAAGACACCCAAATAGTCTGTGATTAACTAAGAACATTTTGAAAACAGTCTGCAACAACAGTTGAAGTTTAGTAAGTTAAATATGTGTATTTAATTAAACTTTAGATTAAGTAATCAGAATGCTGAAATATTGAATCAATATGACTTTTTTTGATACCTCAAGTCAGTCAATTCCCACCTATTATCTGGATATACTATATCCTTGTTACTCTTCTGGCGAAATTTTCCAGAAGTAGTTTATTCTTGCTTTAGTCCTAAGGCAGAAAGTTAGTATCTGACTCAAGGCCATCCAGTTGGCTTTGTATTTAAGGCAACACTAAAACTCACATTCTCCAATTTTCTAACTTGGTGCCTTTAACCACTGCACAGACTGAATCTTCTAACTTAGTTTAGAGTAGATATGTATGGAATAGAAGTGATAAAATACATCATACACAAAACAAACAGATCAGACTCTTCCAGTAAATATGCAACAGCATTTCAACAAGCTCAGCCAATTTTTATGGGGAAAAAAAAGATCTATCATGCCTTTATTTAGGGCTCTAGCAAGGAAATATTATTGGCTTCACTTTGGTTTTAATTTCCTTATATTTTTGTGTTCTTTTCTAGTATATATAGTTTTTAACTTGCTGTATTTTATAAGCTATCCTGGAAGCTTTGACTATTGGTTGATATATAAAATAAAGCAAGCAAGTAATAAACATGCTTAGGTATATAACAAACAAATATAAATCAGTACAGAGCCAAGAATTATGAGTCAAGCTCATCTTCTAATGATTTCATATATTTTACTTGGAAACACTAGAAAAGTATTTGTCATTGGCAATTCGTAGGATTTTCTTTTTTATTTATTTACCAATCGGAAAGTCCTGAGATGTCATTTTGGTGAACAACCAAGTACTAACCTGGTTTAGCCACAATTTTCTCTTCAGAACTCTCAGTGTTAGCTAAGGACTGCTTACCATTTGCCATACAGATTTACTGTGATCTGTCTGGACTGACTCTAAGAATAAAAGCTGCATTCTAGAAATGAACTTAAAAAGTAATATCAAAGTATTCCTCCAAATATTAAAGTTACTTAACATTGAGGTAAATTAAAGTTCTATCCATCAGGGAAAATCTTGAGTGAATAAATAGGTGTTCAAAACTATCAGAGAGGTGATATTGATATTGTTGATGTATTTTTGTAGGCTACAGATTCTGTAAGAATTGAGCTACAATGGAAGAAACTCTTCCCTCTGTTGAACAGAAGAAACTTGATTTTAGTCTATTAAAGGCTATATATATATATATATATATATATATATAGATAGATAGATAGATAGATAGATAGATAGATAGATAGATAGATATAGATATAGATATAGATATAGATATAGATATAGATATAGATATAGATATAGATATAGATATAGATATAGATATAGATATAGATATAGATATAGATATAGATATAGATATAGATATAGATATAGATATAGATATATTTAAAGTCACAACCCCTGGTATGCCCAAATATGGGAGGAAGATCACACTTCCATTCTCTGTCCTTTGGCTCGTCACAAGAGACCATCCAGACAGAAACCCAATATTTTTTACTGTTGCCTTTTTGTTACATTTGTTATATTTGTGCTGATAAATAAACAGGTTCGATTCCCAGCAAGGGTATGGCTAGCTGATGAGAGCTAAATAGCTTGAAATAGATCTATACTAGTCTCCCTTTATTTATTTATCAGCACAAATATAACATCGCCCTGCCGGGCGAAGGAGGGGTGGTGGCGGCGGCGGCAGCAGCTGCTTTAAGTGCTCCCTTGTCTCACAGCCGGGGCTGCTCCAGGCTGCCGGCAGCTGACACGTGCTCCTGCAAGAGCCTCTGCGCAGCGCCGGGAGGCCGCAGAGAAGCTTCGCTCCACTTCTCACCCAGCCTTCCCCCAGAGACGATCCGGGACTTCCAGCGGCGGAGCCTGGAGAAGCAGGCCGGGGCAGCGGGCGGCAGCATCAGGGATGGTGGGGCACTTTGTATCGCGGGAGCCGCCAAGCGCCCAGGTCTGCAGCAAAGAGGCAGCCTCCTCCTTCTCGCCCACTCCTCTCTCCTCTGAAGCACGCCCCGCCCAACGTAAGCGTGCTCAAGAAGACACGATTGGCTGCTTCCAAATCAGGAGGCGGGAGAATTAGTGCCTCTTTTCCATCTGAACTTCTTTGCCTTTTAACTCTTTATTAACTTTTAGAAGGCGAAATATTCCTTATGGAAAAGAGGCCCCGAGTTCTCTCGCCTCCTGCTTTGGTTAACACTAAGCAGACATCAAGCCACTGTGTGCTGGAATCTGGTAGCAACTATCTTGGCTTTAATTATTTAAAAAAATATATTTAAATTTCTTTCTTTTTCCTGAGGAGACTGGTGAGGCTCCGCCTCCCTTGCCTCTAGTGACTGCACGTCCCTGGTATGTATGTATATAACTATAGTATTCACTGGAGTTAGTAGAGGACAGTGGTGAATTCAAAAAAAATACTACCGGTTTTGTAGGTGTGGCTTGGTGGATGTGGCAGGAGAAGGATACTGTAAAATCCCCATTCCCTCCCAATCAGCTGGGATGCAGGAGGCAGAGAATAGATAGGGGCAGGGACAGTCAGAGGTGGTATTTACCGGTTCTCCAAACTACTCAAAATTTCCTCTACCAGTTCTCCAGAACTGGTTAGAACCTGTTGAATACCACCTCTGATATAGAAGTATGGGAGTCTTCCAATCATAACTTAAAATAGACAGACTATCTTCAAGAATCAGCCCAACACAATAATCAAACATAGTCATTATAGACAATGCCAGCATATAAATAAGTGCAGCAAACAAGGCCAATTTATTTGGATTGGTCTGTAGTTGGTCTACCACTTAAGATATAGGTAAGGGGAGGGATACAGTCATGTTGAGCTTTTCTAGAAGCATAGAACCCAGGATTCTTTCCTAAATACAGTGCTTTGGATTTCAGGAGACTTTGGATTGCACAGTCTACAACCTATCTAGATGACTTGTTTCCCTTAACTATGATACTACATTTTTTTCTAGAATAAATTGCAGTTTATTCACCCTCAAACAATCCCTCTAACAAGTCAAAGGAACTGTTAGAACAAAAGTAAAATTAAGGACAGAAGAGCAATGATGCTGGATGAGAGAAATCAAAGTAAATTAAAAAAAAGATAGGTGTACAACTGGAAAGTAAATCAGGACCATGCATCATGACCGTGGAGACCTCAGTTCCAGAAACCTGATTCCAGACACGACTAGAACAACTTTTGCCATGGTTTATGCACTTAATGGATGGTGAAAAGTTTCCTCACCGATCTGACTGTAAAATAGTTAAGCTAGAAGGCTTTAAAACAAAAAACAAAAACAGAACTGATTAAAACGTGAAAGGACCACTCCTGGATTTGTTTAGAGAATCAAATGAGTTGGGAGGGAATTGTTTAAATTAGCAGGACTTAAGCTTGATTTCCAGATATAGGTGATCACATTTAAAATTAGCATGCAATAACACACATCTATCACACTGAACGTTGTTGTGCACATCCTGGTTATAATCTCTTTTGTGTGCAAAGTAATTGTTTTGGTTTCTTTCTTTCCTCTCTGAGTTTCTGACAGCCACTTTGCTAATATTATTTTGATAATGTGTTTCTTTTAGATTCCAGTAATATTCACACCAGAGCCATATGGATTGGGGGTTAGAGCTCCCTACTGTGTAGCTCGCTACATTGCATCTGTAACTTCAACCAGTTCCAGTGCCTGCTGCCATATGGTGTGCCAAGCTCAGTGCAAAATGCTTCCTGCTCTCATTCCGGAGGTCATTATTAAAATTACCACTGTCCAATTTGTGAATTGTAACCAAATAGCTTGGGGATGGCAGGGAAAGATAGCACCTGTTTATTTCCATATCTTTTCATTTGTTATATCTGAATTTCGTCCATAATTATTTTAGCCCATTAGCTTTCTATTTGTATTCACTCTTGATAGAGTTGTGGTTTTTGTGTCTGTGATGGTCAGTTATGTACTGCTTGTTAATCCCTTTTGTGATTTGAAACATGCCTTTTACCTCGATAATCCTCCCAACTATTCTGGAGATCTCCATTCAAGCCATGAGAAATTCATTGGCATCACCTACCCAATATGACTGTTAAGGAGATAAAATGAAAGGCAATTTCTATGTAGGTGGTTTTCAGCTCCTGGAGGAAAGGTAGGCTAAACATCTAATAAACACATGCATACACACATTCATAGAAACCCATTAATCTGGGGGGGATATGCAACATTTTGAAAAATGCAAAAAAGGAATAAGACAAAATGAGCAAAAGGAATTAGAGGCATAAGAAAATAAATAAATATAATATTGTTAAATCTAGTTTACACCACTACCCACTTTATCTTTTTATCTTCACAAACATCGGCTCCATATACCGTTGCATATATTACCTTTCATCCTTTAAATTCCTCATCTTTCTCTGTTTGATGATCTCATCAGCTTCATCCAGCCATGACTTTCTTAGTCTTCAGCTCCTTCTTAACTCATTAACCCTTCTTGTTTTCACACACACACTTCTTAAAAACACCTTTCCCATTTCATTCAATTTACTTTTATATTTCTCTTGAAAGACCTATCCCTTATTTCCATTTAACATGATGGGCCAAAGCATGCTCATATACATAACTATTTTTGCTCTTTTCAACAAATATTCCCTCTTCATAGCAGAGTACATGTATAACCCATATCTTTTCACCAGCATTTGTAGATTTTATAATGTTCCTAATTTCACTAAGTATTTTATTAATATATAAACATTCATCTATCTGCTCTGGTTTTTAGTTACACTCTAATATCACCCCAAACATTCCTTATACGAGCTTGTTAATCAGAAAGGTCGGCAATTCGGCAGTTCAAATCCCTAGTGCCGTGTAATGGAGCGAACACCCGTTACTTGTCCCAGTTTCTGCCAACCTAGCAGTTTGAAAACATGTAAAAATGCAAGCAGAAAATAGGAACCACCTTTGGTGGGAAGATAACAACATTCCATGCACCTTAGGTGTTTAGTCATGCCGGCCACATGACCACGGAGACATATTTGGACAGTGCTGGCTCTTAAGCTTTGAAACGGACATGAGCACTGCCCCCTAGAGTCGGGAACAACTAACACATGTGTGCAAGGGGAACTTTACCTTTACCTTATGCACTTTATACAAGGAGGTGAATATCACACATCCTTGCTATATTCCTTGCTCAACATTTAATCATTCATA
This sequence comes from Thamnophis elegans, assembly GCF_009769535.1. Lineage (NCBI taxonomy): Eukaryota > Metazoa > Chordata > Lepidosauria > Squamata > Natricidae > Thamnophis > Thamnophis elegans. The sequence continues at coordinate 23,350,146 of NC_045544.1, forward strand.
TTAATACTTTGTTCATCTATATGGTTTCCTGTGCTCTGATAGGATAGCTAACTAAAAGTCCTAACTTCGATTTAAAAGCCTGGCTATAGTATATATGGCATTCAAATTTGCCTGTACCACTGAGGCTTGACTACAAGTTAGGAAAATTGTGGAAGAAGGGTATGGCAAATCATCCCTGCATTAATGCTAAGGCGATTAACATCCCTGTTCAGATTGCCACCAGGAATCAAATGGCAGAGATCACAGGAATATATTCAAGGTTTGCCTTCTTTAAGAATGATTCTTGTGAATTCTCTGATTTAAACAAAGAGGGAAAAAGCCATAAGGAGCTTTTGATGGAATTAAAACTTCCATGTCCTTCCATCATGTTTTAATTCTTCGCTCAATGTTTTTACTTTGCCGCTTCTTCGTGAGTTTCAAGACATCATCCAAAAACCCTGCAGAAGAACCAGAAGAAAATCCTGTGTGACTGCAGAACACCTTATGAAGCAACAAATCAATATTGAAGTTGTATAAGATGACCAGGCTGAGCCCGAGGGAGCCAAACACATAATCTGTCATGAGTTCCTGTGAGGATGTAAGAGAGGTATGTCCAACCCACCTTGAATCCCTTTGATCTACAGCCAGATTGCTTTGGCGTCAGATTTTTGTAGAGAGCTTATGCTCTATATCCATTTGAACTATCCTGGTGTTCCGATTTCCCTGCCATTTGATAATTGTTTCCTTGTTGCTGGCTATCTGTCATTGTCACGTGAAATCAAGATCACATCATTTTATGCAATGGAAACCCGCACCTATGTTCACTATGCACTCCCATTTTTTCTGCATACTGTATATCAGTAGACTAGACTAGACAGTAGCAACAAGAACAAAGCAAGGCTTTCCACAATTAAAAACACTTGAATTCATTTCAGAGCCATGCTTCTGTTAGGCACAAGGCAGCATTCACATGTTTTTCTTTTTCCGTTATTTCTTTTTAACCTTCCAATTGGGGTCATGTGATCTAGGGCAACTTATGATCCAGGAGATGATTCCACTCTTTCACACAACAAACCTCCATTTGCAATATTCTTGTCTTAAAAAGAGATGGACTCAGTGTCAGATCAGGAAATATCTTGTAGAAAATGACATGGCTGAGGAGGGCCAAATGCACCATCAGTCATGAGTCCCTGTGCACCCATAAGAGATCTAAGTCCAGCCCACCTTGAATTCCTTTCTATTCTTAACTCCCACTAATTTCCCTTGACTGTTAGTAGTTCAGATTCTTGTAGAGAGTTTAAGCTTACAATATTTTTATACACATTTGAACTTCCTGGATCTCTTGATTTTCACCTGGTGCTTGACACATCTATAAGAAGAGGCCAGTTTTCTTCTTAACTAAGTAGAGGAAGGCAGTTGATTCCTCCAAGATTTCATGGTATTCTGTCCTGGGAAGCCAAAATTTTGCTTTGGCTTTGAATTGTCTGAAATGTTAATAAATGAACATATGTATGGAGAGTAACTTCATGAAAACTAAGCATCAATTAAATATTTTCTTTTATTACATTGCCATTTTTTCCAGAGTAGTGCAAAGAATAGAAATGTTTGTGTAAATACTATAAATCTGTCTCATTGCTTCTTTCCCAGCCCCTTAATTTTTGTAACATGTTGCCTTCCAGGTTTTGCATTAGACTCACAAATTTCTTTTTTATTACATCCCAGAGCATCTTAGCTAGGCTTCCTGCTGATCCCAGTGTGATCAAATACTTGTTACATTTTAATCACTGCTGAGGATTTTGTTTTAATTACACACACACACACACACACACACACACACACACACACACACACTTCCAGATTTCTTTAAACAACATTCATTTCACCTCCTTCTCTAAATATAGTACTCTTAAACTCACCAATGGATAATGTAAGGGTTTTTTGGGGGGGGAGTTGTGGGGGAAGTATTGCAGATTTTTTTAGAAATAAAGGTCAGTTTCTTGGCCTGACCTAAAAATCAGAGGATGGCACTCCCTATCTTCTCCCCCTACACACACACACACACACACACACACACACACACACTTTTTCTTGTTCAACCTAATAACAAGTTTTAGTCATGAGACTTATGGGTTTCTAACTGGAAAACAAAAGGCAAGATAAGTTAAATAAAATAGTCACAAGGAACATCCAGCTGGGTTGAATCCCTTCTATATCTAGCAGGTTTGGAGAAAAGGCACATAAAGGACACCATCAGTGAGATGTTTTATATAAACTGGCAATAGGAGATCTCAACAATTGGCGCTTTAAACCAGACTATCTCATCAAGTCAAATTCAAAATAAAATAGCTGTAGCACTGCCTTAGGTGCAGAGGGCGGATAAAGAGATTAGCTACGGCAATATAATCACTTCAGAAGAAAAGCATCTAATTACTTCTTAATTACACATTCCAATACTTCCAGTAAGCTGAAAGGAGGGCCGCCCGGCAGAGAAAAACCAGATGTCAGCCTGGATTTGGTGGAAAGATCTTGATTGTACAAAGGTCCTGATTCTAGGATGGTAGTGGATTTGGAGTGAGAATAAACATCTCACAACATAATCAGATGCTACCAGCAGAATAACTCTGCCTGCCAAATGCAGAGCCAATCTTTTGCATAATAAGATACTCCTACACTGACATGATGACTTTGACTTATTATTTTATTTAGATTTGATTTGAAGTTACCATGGCACTGAAAAAAATGACTTGTGACCATTTTTCACACTTAGGCACATTACAACATTGCAGGGCATTGCGGGTCCCGTGAACACAATTCAGGTACTCAACAATTGACTCATCGTTATGACGGTTGCAATATCCCAGGGTCAGGGGTTCATCATTTGCAACTTCCTGACAAGCAAGGTCAATGGGGAAGCCCAATTCACTTAACAACCATGTTACTAATTTAACAACTGTTGCAAGAAAGGTCGTAAAATGGGGCAAAATTCACTTACCAAATGTCTTGCTTAGCAACAGAAACACAACAGCCTCAGTTGTGGTCATAGGTCAAGGACTACCTATATGCAGATTGAGTTCTCTCTGCCCTGTGAACTTCAAGATCTTCGAAGGCACAGAGATGCCCCCTAGGATAAGACAAGTATTCAGTGAAGCACTAAGCACTGCTCCATGTATTTCAGTTCTTGTTATTGGGTAGGTTAAAGATAAATGGATCACTTACCTGTTCCATAAAGCAGTCAGGGCCAGCATTTTAAATGTCTTGTCAAAGCATGTATAACTAGTTTTGTAATATCTTTCGATCATGCAGAAGGTAAATGATTTTTACAATGTCTTTGGCTTTCCCGTACTTGATTTTGTCAGGTTGACAGCATGCGGCTCCCTCTGAAGCAAACACATAACAATCTGTGTCTTATTGCATATGTCTCATGGTAAAAGGCAGAGTGAAACCAACTATGGGACATGAATGGCCAGTGATAAGCAGTGACAAGCAAACATTGGTAAATCTGGTTTTTATCCAGTTTTGATTCCATCTCATACATCAATGATGAGGATGAAAGCTGTTGAATATTCTGCTAAGCAAGAACGGTATTAGTGAGAATAACATTTAAAATGGCTGTGCATTTGATAATCCTTGACTCTACCTTGTTTAATGTCCTTACAATATACAATAGTAAGAATATTGAAGGAGTATAAATATGCATTATATTGAATCCTTGAGATCCACTTATTTGGAATTATTTGTAAAACAATGACTTGAAATATTGCTATCCACAGAGGTTTTGTAATATTGTATTCAATGCAACATTGAAAAATGAAGCACCGGATTCACGTTTCCTACTATTTTCCTCACTGCTCACCTGAATCTGCAAAATCAGGAGAGCTCAGATGAGGACGGCACCTCATCCTGAGAATGTTGGTTTTATGAACGCAAGGTATCAAACCATCTAAAAGGTCCACGAGGTATATTTGAGGCTCTTACTATTTCTTGGTTATTGATTTTATGCAATTTTTTCTAGTATTGATTCTTTAACAGCTTGTAGGTGTGTACTATGGTGGCTTCCAAATAGACAACATTTCTCCTTTCTGCTGATTGACTTCCTGAGTTTTTTAAAATACATATAGAGCCAATGGAGCGAAATTTTCAAAAAATTAGTTTTCGTAGTGACTTCCATCTTGCCACACCTCCAAATAAGTCAGAACAAATTAAATAGCATTTATAGTACTGATGGAGAACCTTTTTTGGCTTGAGTGCCAAAAGTGGAGGGAGCGGATGGTGGTGGTGTGCAGCCATGCCACACCCATAATGCAATGTGTGATCTCCCCAGCGTGCATGCTTGCATGACAGGTACTCCCCCATTTTTTGCATGCTTTCTTCACCCTCCCCAGGCTCCACAGGCTTTATAGGAGCCTGGGGATGGCGGAAACAGCCCCTCCGGCCCCTCCAGAGGCCCTCCGGAGGCAAAAAAGCAGCCCTATGGGCAAACCGCCAGTTCAGGAACAGACTTCCGGTTTGCTCGAAGGGGCCTCTTTAAGCCCCCTGGAGCCCTCAGGTAAGCCTCCGGAAGGGCCCTGAAGGCTCCGGAGGGCTTAAAGCGGCCCTATGAGCAAACGAGAAGTTAATTGCTGAACTTCTGGTTTGCCCATAGGGCCAGTTTTTTGTGCTCCGGAGGCTTCAGAGAAGCACCTGAAGTCTCCGGATGGCCTTTGGGGGAGAGGAGGTTGTTTTTGCCATCCCCAGGCTCCTATAAAGCCTCTAGAGCCTGGGGAGGGTGAAAAATGGCCTCAAAAAAAGGCATGCATGCTGGCCAGCTGACAGGGCAATGCCTTGCATGCCCTGACAAATGGCTGTGCGTGCCACCTGTGGCACACGTGCCATTGGTTCACCATCCCGGATCTATAGGATTCTCCTTTTGCTACTTCATCCTCTCCTCTCCTCCCCTCCCCTCCCCTCCATTGCTGGGATTCAACCGATGTAACAACTGTTTCACTTTCTGCATGCATGCATCAAACATGTGCTGCATGCATGCAAATTGGATTTGAAATTAGTGTTAAATCTTACCTTTTCCTGCAGCCTCAGTGAGTAAAACAGCTGAGACGTGGCAATTCACTCTGCTGCGTTGATCAGCTGGGTTTCAAACCAGAGGTGGGCTTCTGAGAGTATGCTAGAGGTTCGGGAGAACCTCTAGCTAAGATTCTGTACAGTTTGGAGAACCCCCAAATCCCACTCCTGGCTGGCCCCACCCTGCCCTCCCAGGAGTCCTCACGCAGCCTGTTTTGGATGCAGATAATTGCAGGGTGCTTGGGGAGGTTCAGGGAGGGTGAATAACAGTCAACCAAAAGTTTGATAAGGCCAGAAATGGCCTTGTAGAGTTTGGGAGGCCATTTTCACCCTCCCAGAGGCTTGAGCAAAGCCTCTAGAGTCCGTGGAGGACAAACCCCTCCTCCATAGCATGGTACAGGAGGCTGACTAGGCCACGCCCACAATGGCCATGCCCACCCAGCAACTGGGCAGAGAACCTCTTACTTCCATTTTTGAAGTCCATCCCTGCTTCAAATATAGGATGGAATAGAGCAGGGGCAGGCAGGTGGGCCCACCTGATCTTCAGAGAGAACCAGTTCACTCATCAGAGCTACCTGAATCAGTCCAAACTGGTAGAATCCCACCCCTGCATCCTTTCCCCTCTTCCCTCATCCATAAAAAAATCTAAAGAAGAACCAACTGGTTTTATGGAAGGAAAACACTGTTTTTTCCCCCTTGGAAATAAGCTATCAAGTATTATCTCAGTTCAGGAATAGTAGGAATAACAGCAACCCTAACCCTTTGAATTTTAGTAGCCAGGGACTTAATTTATAGTATCATTTTACTTTACCATTGTTCTGTTATCGTATAAAACATGTCTTCAGAATCATAAAGACATTTCAACCATATCAATTGAAGACAATTGGCAAATTAAAACTTTAAAAAATCCTAACACTAGAAAGACACTTTGAGGACTAGACCTGGTTTCTGGGTTTCTTCTCTGCTGATGTATTAGTCCAGAAATTTACTTTCCTTGATTTTTGGAACTGCATGCTTGACAGTGGTGGGTTATGCCCTGGTATGGGCATACCAGTGACTGACGGGAGCACCGGGTACTATTCTGGTATGGTGCTCTGGAGGGCCCACCTGCCCGCCCATGCTCCTTACCGATATTTGAACTCTTCACTGCTTCCACGCACCTGCACGGAGTGTACTAAAGCAGGACGTAAAGTGAGATTTGGACATTAAAGTGTGAAACCTATTGTGTCAGGCTGGACAGCCTCTTAGAGCCCTTTACTTCTATATTAAAGCCACATAGGCAGAGTTGCAGCTTGCAGCTTGCAAAAGAACAGGAAGCAAGTGCCTAACGACAAGATGTCCCTATGTCAAAACCTATGTCAAAAGTCCAAGGTTCAATTAAAGTTCGTTAATGACACATACTCCATAAACAAAAGGAGAAGTAAGACCCCATGTCCTTATAAGGCTTTCTCCTCAAGGAAACCACTAAGAAATGTGTTAAGTATTTCTGTGTTGCAATGCTTTTGAGAATGTATAAGAATGTGCACTTCGATAATGAAGGTTGTTCAGAACTTGCAATGCTAGCCATGGGCTAGCTTTCTGAACCTGGCTGCCAAATAAACTTTTCCTGTATCTTGAGCAGTCTAAAGCCTATCATTTTCTGCAACAGTACGGCACCTGCGCAATGCTCCGCTGAGCAGCTGGAGCATCGCAGGAGGTAAGAACGCATGTGCATGCTGCACACGGGTGCGCACATGTGCACACATGCTGCACACATTCATGTGGTGGACACCAGGCCCCACTGCACCATACCAGTTGCAATGGGATCCAGAACCCACCACTGATGCTTGAGTATTCTTTGTTTGCCTTAATTTCTATTTCATGTGAATGAAAACATTCTTCTTTTAAAGCACTCAGAAATGTTGTAGCTCTTGGGATTTCAGATTTCTTTGCTATGCTTATTTTTAAAATAAAACATTGTTTTAATTATTAACATTTAGCAAACAACGACAGCTGTTAATGTAAAACAAATTACAGTAAAATGGACTGAGATTTTCCACTTTGCATGAACTTTAAAGAAAAAAGAAAGAGATTCAACATAAGGAGATTGAAAGGAAAATTCCAGTCTGGATATCAACGATGGAGGCAATGACATATACAAATACTATAGATGAAAGCAAAATGGTAAATTATGCAGAACTGTTAGATGAAAAAGGATAACTAAAATCAGTACAAGATCTAAAAATACAAGAAATAAATACGGAATGGTGGCCCTATTTACAAATTAAAACAAGATTCAAAAAAGATTGGGAACAATAAGGAATACACGAGAAACAAATGGAATTAGATAAAATATTATTAGGAATGGGAGGAAAAAATGATTATGAGATTATATAATTTGGAGGAAGAGACGGTAAAGGAGACAATGGGGAAGAAAGTTTGGGCATAATATAGAGTTAGAAAAATGGGATAAATTATGGGAAAGAAATTATAAATTTACAACGGCAATAGTTTACAAAGAAAACCTCTATAAAATGTTTTATAGATGACATTTGCCAACAGCAAGATTGGCCAAAATGTACCCAAATTTATCCCCCAAATGTTGAAGACATAGCCACAAGTCTGGAACATTCTACAATATGTGGTGGACTTACCCCATGGTGCAAAATTCAGAAATGGTTGGAAGAAATTACAGAGTGAAAAATAGAACTGAAACCAGAAGCATTCTTATTAGGACTATTAGACCAAAAATGGATAAACAATCTCAATACATAATCATACACATACTCACTGCAGCTAGGATTGATTTCGCACAAAACTGGAAACAAATCAATACACCTGCAAATGAAACAATAATTAGAAAAGTACTTGAATGTGCTGAGATGGACAAAATGACAATAGAGCTAAAAGAAAGAGAAGAATCGGATTTTTATAAAATATGGAATAAAATTTATATGTGGCTAGAAAACAGAAGCCAAAACAGAAAATAGAGAATGTAAACATATGGTGATATAACTAATCAATATTATTATAAATATTAGCACTACTGTTGTTATAGGAGAAGGTTAAAGCAATAGGAAGGCAATGCAGAATGGAGAATTATAAAGGCTAAACAGGAAAGCTGATACAGAAGGCTGTATTATTACTTTATATTGTTATGTATGTTTTGTGTTTTTTTGGTCTTGTGGTGTTTTTCTTTCTGTTTTCTAAGATTAAAACATTCAATAAAAATATTATTTAAAAAAAGAAAAGAAAGGAAACAAGAAATGTGTGAGAGATAAAGCAGTAGATAACCCTGCCTTTTGGAGTCATGGATTCCCAATCATTGGAAACTTTCAAACAAAAGTTAGACATTTGTCTAGATTTTCTTCCCTGAGCAGGTGGGACAAAAAGATTTCCAAGACCATTTCCAACTCTATCATTGTAAGTTTTACAATTCTATATGATACCTATTTCAATTGTACTACGTATCATGGGAGCATCAGGGGAATCCCATTGCAACAACAGTTATATACCACTTCATAGTGCTTTACAACACTTTTTGGATGGTTTATAATGTCAGCATATTGCCCCCAACAATCTCACTTATCGTTTTACCGACCTTGGAAGGATGCAAGACTGAATCAACCTTGAGCTCCATCAGGATCAAACTCCAGGCTGTGGGCAGAGTTGGCCTGCAATATTGTATTCTAACCATTGTGCCACCAGGGCTCCTTCCCATCAAACACAGGCATGGGTTTGTTTAATTTTACTAAGATTTCTCTTCAGCATTCATATTATTTCTTTGGTATCTGAGGTAATTTGATTGAGCAAACCAATGGGCATACCAAAGTTGCTACATATTCCTGGGTATGCCCATTCTTCTTTTGTGAGGTGCTTCAAAAGTCCGTTTCAATCAATATTTTGTCAAAGCTTTGTTTAGTTACACTCAATTGTGTAGCTGAGTGGTGAATTGTAGCTCAGAAGGATTTGTAAGGTCACAGGTCTCTCTCCCCACAAAGTATAAAGCTTCACTATCAATTTACTATTCAGACAAATTTCCATGGAGCTTAGCAATACTTGTTCGAAACAAACACATTTTTCAATAAGCATATATTGAAAGTTGATAGATTAAATTAGAAATTTTTTCAACTCTCCCATGTTATTTTTCATTATTATTTTGTTTTCATGAACTCTCCTTCCAATACTTTATATGGTAATCCATTTCTAGAGTTTCATCCTTATGATTACATACAGAGCAGGTTTTGTCAAAAGGAATGGGATATTCTTATTTGGATTGTAACATTATTGAACTGTGGATAGATGGATGGATGGATGGATGGATGGATGGAAGAATGGAAGGAAGGACAAAGAAGAAAGAAAGAAAAATAGAATGAATGAATGAATGAATGAATGAAGAAAGGAAGGAAGGAAGGAAGGAAGGAAGAAAAGAAGGAAGGAAGGAAGGAAGGAAAGACCAATATATAAATGATACTCAAATCAACTTACAATAGTTAATTTAGTGACTGTTCAAAGTTACAATGTCACAAACAAAAGTGACTTATGACCATTTTTCACACTTACAACTGTTGCAGCATTCCTATGGTCATGTAATCAAAATTCATATAGTTGGTGACTAACTCATATTATAATGGTTACAATGTCCCAGGATCATGTGATCCCCTTTTGCAACCTTCTGGCAAGCAAAGTCAATGGGGACACCATATTCACTTAACAGCCATGTTACTAACTTAACATCTTGCAAGGATTCATTTCACAACTGTGGCAAGAAAGTTGTAAAATAGAGCAAAACTCACTTAACAAATGACTCACTTATCAACATAAATTTAGAGTTCAATTGTGGTCATAAGTCGAGAATTACCTATATTCTATTGTCACATTTGTTGTGACATGTTGTGATGGTCTCTTGAAGACAGCTATGAATCAAATCATTGGTTCCATGCAATTGTACAATTAACATATAAAGACTTCCAACCTTATGCAACTTCCCATCTTGGAATTTTACAGAGAGTAAAGCATTTGCTTTTACAAGGAAAGGACTTTTACACTGCTACTGCATAACATTAAATACCAACAGAGTCCCTATGGTGACATTTGCTTATACGACTTCTGTGTTGCCATGTTATTCCATATCTTGTCAGGAAATGCTGAGATTTTGTCCTTCTGCATGCAGCTTAGTTATGACGGCTGATCTGCACAAAGTGTGACTTGCTAAAAGTTAGGAAATGGTGTGTGTGAGAAAGAGACAATGCTCTTTATATTGATGGTCCTGATGCCACACTCATTTGTGAACACTGACAAACCTGGGCAATCATTCCAGAGAATGCAGAGTGCTTCCTTCAGACAGGAAGGGAGGTAATTACATACTGCCTGACATGCAATTTTCCTTCTGTGTCAGAATACAGATCTATTTACTTTCTTATCTGCAACTCTCTTTTTTTATGCATTTTTGCAGGGCCAGAAAAGAAAGGAGCCAATGCCTTTCTCTTTAGGGAGGACTGCACTTAAAGACAAAAGTAGCTGCCAACCTAGATTCTTCTGTCATTCTGTTCATAGCCATTTTATTGCTTGAGTCATGTCAGCATTTACCCACAGGTCACATTACTGTAGCTACACGCTCATCCTATCTCTCTGTGAATCTCTGGTAGCTAAATGCATTTCTTAGCCCAGCACAGCGATCTCAAAATGGTCTGTCCAAATGACATAATTTGCCTTTGACATATTTGCTCCCCGAAGGCCCTTTAAAAAAAAGTTTGAGCCCAGTCAATGCAGAGAGCAATGTAGACATGGCAGTCACTGCTAAAAAAATCCTAGAGATAGGGAATCGATGGGATAACAAAACAGTCCTGCTGAGCAGTCCTTTGAAGAAATTTTCTATTGAACAGAATGCTTCAAAGCATTTCACTTTGGCTATCACACAACCCAGATGAGAGGGCTTTCATTTTTGCTCCTGGAATTAATCTTCCAGCTTCTCCTTTCATCAGAAGGTGAATTCAGAATAGTGAGAGCTGAAAGAGTATTTGGTAGAGCTCTTTTCACTGGTAGTGTGTCCATGCTTTGAAAAGTTCTGGGTTTATTTATTTTCTTTTTAAAAAACCCACCAAGTGTTGTTCCATCTTTTTTCGCTGGCCACGAGCATAGTCTCTGCTTTATATAGCTTTCATCACCATCTGGGAATGAGAGAATAGAAAAGACAAATTGTCAAAAATAGAGTTGGTGTCGCCAATCACCAGCCGAGTCCCCCTCCCAACAAAATTAAATGTCCAGTATTTGAAGCCAGGCTGACTATCATGGAGCAGATGCAAATTTTTCACCCAAACACAGCTAAATTTGAAGGTCCTATTAAGCTGAAATTTCTCACAAACATTAAGAGAGGCAAATGATAGATCAATGATCTATCATTTGGCATTCTTCAATAGGCATCCTAATATTAAGTTCTCAGAAGACCTTCCATCTCAGTAACCAATTAGTTGCAAGCTGCTTTGTTTCATCAAGACTCAATATATTTCTTGTAGCTTGCCAAATGTTACCTGCCATATTTAAAGCTAAATACTATTTTTTTTAAAAAAAAGCTTTCTGTTCTTAAATCAGGAGAAATAAGTTTTATGTTTGTTCTGTGGCTCTTAAAGGTGACTTTGAAGAAGAAGGAAAATGTTTTGCTTCAAACGAGACCCTGTTTATCCACTGAGCAAAGTAGGGTGTGGAAGTATTTAGGAATTGCTATTGATTTTTAAGCATCATTTTGGCCAGAGAACAGACTGCAAGTGACCTTCCGCTGTGATAACAGTATCTGTAATCTGTGTGTGGTATGAGTGTGTAGAAAGCAGATTTTTTTTTATAGAGAAGATATGGTCACATGAAAATAAATAGGAATTTGAGGTCATTTTTCAGTCCAAAATAGTTGTTCTGGACAATATTTCAGCGTTTAAATCAAGAGGACTCAGTATTTCATAATCAGTCATGTTTATTTTACCCAGTAACAACTGTTTTTCACTACCACTTAATTCATATAATAGTTTCATGATGATAGTTCTAATGTCAAATCTTTTCAATCTTGTATTTCAATGAATTTCTTCAAAATTACTTGCATATTTTTTTTAAATAGATTTTCTCCCCAAAAATGTTTTTTTTTTTTAAGTAAGCAGTTCTAATCTTGGAATATCCTGGAATATTTTATTGCCTTTATGAGAAACTTATATTCAGTTAAAAAGCTACATCCTGGATACAACATAGTGAAATAGGCAGGCAAAGGAATTTGGTAGGGCTGTATCAACTACCGTTATTTATTCAATTGATTACGGGAAACTGGATTGGAAGAAGATGGTTTAAAACTGAAGGAAGAAGCAACAATGGCATGCATTATGCTGATTGCAATACCTTGATAGCTGAAAATACAAAGGACCTAAAAAGTCTGCTAATAAAAGTCAAATACACCAATGGAAAAAAATGGACTGAAATTAAATATAAACAAAATCAAACTAATGACAAGAGTAAAATAGAACTTGCAAGAAGTTATAGAATGCTGATAGCGTCTCCCTTTTATGATTAACTAATAACAGTAAAGGAACAGGTAGTCAAAAAGCTATGAAGGCCTTTGAAAATATATTCATATACCATGGATGTGTCTATTCCTACAAAGATCACAATCATGCAAATCATGATATTCCCTGTCACACACTCTAGAAACAAAAGTTGGAATTTGAAGATGCATCATAGGAAAAGTATTAATCTTTTTTAGCTATGGAGAAGATTCCTGTAAAGTCAAGAAAACAAACAAACAACAACAACAACAACAGATCATCAAACAAATCACCCCATAATTCTTACTTAAGGTAAAAATGACTTGGCTCAAATTATCCTACTTCTGACATATTAGGAAAAGAAGTGGCTCTTTGGAGAAAGCTCTAATTCTGGGAAAGATGGAAGAAAGGAGAAGAAAAGGACAAGTAGCAGTAAGATGATTAGAGTTTGTTACAGTGATAAGAGATGTGCCATTGGAAGACCTAAAATCAGGTTAGGGATAGATCATCATGGAGAAAATTTATTTATATGATCATTCAGAATCAGCACCTCATTGTGGTACATAATCAGTCAATCAATCTTGGAATATAGATTGATTGGCCCTTCAGATTTGGAAGGGCCATTTTCATCACAGTTTAATCCTTTACTCATTCCAGGAGTCCAATTAAAAGCATTCAGACTAGCCTCTGTGTGAATACATCTGGTGAAAGGGGATTGGATCCACTTTGAATCCAATAGCTCTTCCTGTTAATTGTGATCTGTCTTCCTATAACTTTTAAGCCATTATTCATTATGCTGCTTTCTGAAATAAGAGGGGACAGGCCTTAGTGGTCTTGGTGATGTCCTTTTATGTATTCGAAGAGTGATATTATATTCTGCTCCCCAGCTTCTTTAAATTCTTTTTTTTTGCTTATAGGCCGCCCTTTTCCCTGAGGGGACTCAGGGCGGCTTACATAAAATAAGGGGGGGGGGTATACAAACAATAGACACAACAATACATAGAAGTAAAATAATAAGCAACATTCATTCATCATTCGGGTGGGGACAGTTATCTTTGTCCCCAGGCCTGACGGGCTAGCCAGGTCTTAAGGGCTGTGTGGAAGGTCTGGATGGTGGTGAGGGTACGAATCTCCACGGGGAGATCGTTCCAAAGGGTCGGAGCTACTACTGAAAAGGCTCTCCTCCGTGTAGTTGCCAGTCGGCACTGACTGGCAGATGGAACTCGGAGGAGGCCTAATCTATGTGATCTAATTGGTTGCAGGGAGGTAATTGGCAGGAGGCAGTCTCTCAAGTACGCAGACCCACTACCATGAAGGGCTTTATGAGTGATAAGTAGCACCTTGAAGCGCACCCGGAGATCAACAGGTAGCCAGCGCAGCTCGCGGAGGATAGGTGTTATGTGGGTGAACCGAGGTGCACCCACAATCACTCGCGCGGCTGTGTTCTGGACTAGCTGAAGTCGCCGGATGCTCTTCAAGGGCAGCCCCATGTAGAGCACATTGCAGTATTCCAGCCTAGAGGTCACAAGGGCCCGAGTGACTGTTGTGAGGGCCTCCCGGCTCAGGTAGGGTCGCAACTGGCACACCAGGCGAACCTGGGCAAATGCCCCCCTGGTCACAGCCGTCAAATGGTGGTCAAAAGTCAGCTGTGGGTCCAGGAGGACTCCCAAGTTGCGAACCCTCTCTGAGGGGTATAAAGTTTGACCCCCCAGCCTGAGCGATGGAACACTGATCGAATTATTGGGAGGAAAGCACAACAGCCACTCGGTCTTCTCCGGGTTGAGTACAAGCTTGTTAGCCCTCATCCAGTCCATAACGGCCTCAAGACCTTGGTTCATCACGTCCACCGCTTCATTGAGTTGGCACGGGGCGGACAGATACAATTGAGTATCATCCGCGTATTGATGGTATCTTATCCCGTGCCTCCGAATGATCTCACCCAGCGGTTTCATGTAGATGTTGAATAGTAGGGGGGATAAGACCGAACCCTGCGGCACCCCATATGTTAGGGGCCTAGGGGTCGATCTCTGCCCCCCCACTAACACCGACTGCGACCTGTCTGAGAGGTAGGAGGAGAACCACCGTAACACAGTGCCTCCCACCCCCACCTCCCGCAGTCATCGCAGAAGGATACCATGGTCGATGGTATCGAAAGCCGCCGAGAGGTCGAGGAGAACCAGGATGGAGGCATGGCCTCCATCTCTGGCTCTCCAAAGATCATCGGTCAATGCGACCAAAGCGGTTTCTGTACTGTAACCGGGTCTGAAGCCTGACTGGAAGGGGTCGAGATAGCTTGCTTCCTCCAAGGACCACTGAAGCTGGAAGGCCACCACCTTCTCAACAACCTTCCCAACAAATGGGAGGTTAGAGACTGGACGTTAGTTGTTAAGGACAGCTGGATCCAAAGATGGCTTCTTCAGGAGGGGTCTCACCACCGCCGCTTTAAGTGCGGCGGGGAAGTACCCCTCCCGAAGGGAGGTGGTAACAACCACCTGGATCCAGCCTCGTGTCACCTCACTGCTGTTAGCAACCAGCCAGGAGGGACACGGGTCCAGTACACAGGTGGAGGCACTCACAGCTCTCATGGCCTTGTCCACATCCCCAGGGGCAACATCCTGAAACTCAACCCAGAGGTGATCTACCAATTCATCCTCTTGTGCCTCGGCTGGAACTGCAGGGATGGAGTCCAAATCCGACCGAAACCGAGCAATTTTGTCCGCTAAGAATTGGGCATAACCCTCAGATCTACCCTGCAAGGGTTCCCCCGTATCCCTCCTATTTAGGAGGGAACGGGTTATCCTAAACAGGGCGGCTGGGCGGGACTCAGCGGACGCAACCAAGGTGGCAATGTGAGATCTTTTTGCTGCCCTAAGTGTCCTTGGTGCTGGTTGTTAGGATTGCTCGGTTCGACTCGGATTTATCGGACCTCCATAGGTGCTCTAGGCGTCTCCTCCGGCGCTTCATCTCCCGGAGCTCCTCGGTGAACCAAGGAGGCCTCCGGGATCCACCGCCTCGGAGGGGCCGTAGTGGCGCAATCCGGTCGAGGGTCTCCGATGCTGCCGAGTGCCAGGCAGCAACCAGAGTCTCCACCGGACTGTGGGCGAGAGTATCAGGAATAACCCCAAGCTCCGTCTGGAACCTCAGAGGCTCCATAAGTCGCCTGGGGCGGAACCACCTGGTCGGTTCCTCCTCCCTACAGTGGGGGTTTGGTCTCCGGAAGTCGAGCCTCAGTAGGCAGTGGTCTGACCACGACAGGGGTATGATCTCATTACCCCTCAGACCAAGATCACAAGTCCACTGCTCCGAGAGAAATACGAGGTCGAGCATGTGACCCGCTGAGTGGGTTGGGCCCCGAATTACCTGGGTCAAGCCCATGGCCGTCATGGAAGCCATGAACTCCTGCGCCCCATCAGAGTGTTCACCGAGCGAAGGCAAATTGAAGTCCCCCAAGACCATAAGTCTAGGGAACTCAATTGCCAGCTCGGCTACCGACTCGAGGAGCGAGGGGAGGGCTGCTGCAACGCTGTTGGGAGGCAGGTACGTTAACAGCAGACCCACTTGACCCTTGAGGTCCAACTTTATCAGCAGAGACTCACACCCGACAAGCTCCGGAGCAGGGATCCTACGAGGTGCTAACGACTCCCGGATAACGATAGCCACACCCCCACCCCTTCCCTGGGCTCTCGGCTGGTGCAGCACCTGAAATCCTTCTGGGCACATCTCTACGAGGGGAACTCCTCCCTCCGGGCCCAGCCAGGTTTCAGTAATACATGCCAGGTCTGCCCTCTTGTCTAAAATTAAGTCCCGGACGAGAGGAGCCTTGTGAACCACAGACCTGGCATTTAGCGACAGCAGCCTGAGACCAGGGTCCTGGTTACTCGCGCCATCTGGCCTCGGAGTGGAACTCATAGGGCCGGAAGGAGGGATCTCTGTAACGTAGCGAACCCTCCTTCCCCGGTAATGGCCAGCCCTAAAGTCCCCACCATATCTGCCCCTCCCTGTTACGACCGTAATGCTCCGGCCCTCTCCCGTGTCTCTGGTCCCCCCAGCCACCCCAGTGCCCCCCGCATTCCCCAGCAGGTTCTCCGAATCAGACATACTCATTCACTCACCCAGGCAGTCCCCACGTAGAGATTAAAACACAGAAAAAATACAACAATATTGGGCAGTAAAAGTGGGAGCATTCACTCAATCACACACATATCTCATGTATATCCCATACAAAGGAAGGAAAAAGGAGAGAAAAGAAAAAAGAAGGAAAAGAGAGAAATTACGCAGTCGTTAAAAATGAAGTTCAGGTAGCTGTGTACCAGCCGTGGGATACGGGGGTGTAGCAGTGGAAGTCCAAAGTCCAAGGGTCCAATGTGCCCTCTTATAGGTTTTCCATCTGATGGTAGGATGGTAATGGTAGTCCGAAACGGTCCTCAAAGGTTCCCACAGGCCGGGCCACCGGGTGGGCATAGAGAGAAGGTATTGCAATTTCCAAAAGGTCACAAGGGATGCCGCCATTGTACATATGCCACCCGCAGCAGCGAGCAGAGAGGAGGGGTGCACCAAAAGCAAGGAGGGAAGAGGCTGGAGAATTAAGGTGGCCGAGGACCAGCCACTAAACTCAGTCAAATAGGTGTAAACAGTTCAACCACTCCCTCTTTAATGGGGTGCTGGTCTAATAAGCCCACATCTTGATCTAAGTCTCTCACAATGGGGAAGAGCGCTGGCCATCCACTAGCACCACCTCCCACTCACCCACACCAATTCAAGCTGCAGTTGTCTGAAGCAGCTGCCACCGTCGTCCCAGCTTATAGCACGCTGAGAGGCTGTGGTCTGTGTGAGGGGGGGGGGCGCCCGACAACGCTGGCAGACTCCGAAACCGTCACCCGTGTGTGGAGGGGGGGGGAGGCGTCCAACGGTGCCGGCAACCAAGCTGCCGTTCATGCAGGAAGGGGGGAGGGCGTTCGACACCACCGAAGGCCACCTGCGACTGTCCAGTTCTTCCTAGCTCAATTATTATTATTGAATATTATTTTGTCTTCTGAAGTATTAGCTATTCCACCTACTTGGAGTGATCTGCAATTTTGATAAGCATTCTATTCACTTCACCTCTTAAAGTCATTAATAAAAATGCAGCAGACATCATTTGCGAAACAGAGAGAGAGTGCGCACGAAAGAGAAGTGTTTCTTTTAGAAGATTTCAAATTATTAGATGCCTTGGAGAAAAATGCTTTTCTATTCCTTCAGACTTCAATTAAGCTTAGGCATGTAATGATGACTTTAAACAGATTCTACTTTTAACTCAAATGTGCACCTTTCTAACTTGTCTGACATTCAATTCCAAACATATGAATTTGTATATTCCATAGCAAATAGGGTGATATTAAAAACAGATGCTTACTATTATTATTAACATGTATTATTGTTGTGTTACTTACCCTAGCAAACAGATGATGCCATATGATAGGTATCAACAAACGTATCCCATGACTACCTGCAATTTTCTACATCTTTGTTTTGCTGACCTGATTGAAATTTTGCCAATAAACTGCAACATGTGGCAAGGCATTCTCCCATCATTTTGTAGTAGCTGGCTAGGGAATTCTGGGAGTTGAGGTCCACACATATTAAAGTCATTGAGACTGAGAAACACTAGTGCATACAATAATAGATAGAACACATAGGGCAGTTTCACACCCCATATTTACAGTACCCCTTTAGTTTTCTCCCCTTATTATTTGATACTATTGCTATTTAGCAAGTTAGCTGGTTTATTTCTGGTTCAGCTGTGGTTTTGCTCCAAATATTGTAAAAGCAGTTTTCAAGTTCAGCTTATGAACTGTTCTCTTTGGTTTCTCAACCACAGTTTAACAAGCACCAGTAAGCAAATATAGTGTTGAAAGGAGAAGAGGTGCTGGTTGGGCACCATTTTTAAATGGTCCCATTTGATCATCTGGAGAACTAATGTCAGCTTGTCAGGATTTTGTAGTTCCAGGGAGTCAGTCTAAAAGTTTCTGATGATTTGGAGAAAGAAACCTGAGATGTTATAGAATTACCAGTGGTTGTTCTACCAGTGGTTCAATCTTTTGAAAAAGACATCACATTTTTATTCCAAATAACCCACAATTTTAATGAATTGTCTAAATTAATAAATAAAATAAGGAAAATGCAATGTAATAGATCAAGGTAATTTATCAAGAGTGCAAATCTTATCTCATCTGAATTTCAGGTCAGTCACAACCTTTTGTGTTAGTGAATGATCTGTGTGATGGGATGGTGAGATTGGTGTTTCTCAGCATCAGTCTGATTTCTTGATCAGAATTCCAGAAATCAGACTGATGCGGAGAGACACTAATCTCACCATCCCATCACACAGATCATTCACTAACACAAAAGGTTGTGACTGACCTGAAATGTTACATTTTTAGAAATATATTTCAATAGTTTTTAATTTAGGTAATCATTCCTCTTTAGGTCAAAGCCATCCTCTCCAGCTCTGCACACTGTCTATGAACATCAATTTCTATGGCAGACAGATGCTGGTGAGAGTGTTTTGCACAAGGTAGAATAGGGCACCTACTATGGTAGCTGCAAGACTCGCTCTTCACCTTCTGCTACGTTTCCCATAGGTGTTCTCTATTGTCTCATGGAAGAGAAGCATGCATCTGCCCCTTTATGCATAACTATTATACACAAGACATAACAGTAGTTATACTACAATAATAGTAACCATGAAAGGGATTTTCAAGTACTAGTGGACAATCACTTAAATATGAGCCAACTGTGTGTTGCAGCTGCCAAAAAAGCCAATATAGTTCTAGGTTTTTGCATTCTGTCTTGATAAATAGTTGCGTTTTTGTCGCTGTGATGGTCAGTTATATACTGCATGTTATACCTTTTGTGATTTGAAGCATACATTTTAAGTTGATAACCCTCTAATTATTCTGGAGATCTCCATTCAAGCCATAAGAAATTCATTGGCATCAACTACCCAATAGGATTGTTGAGGAGATAAAATTAAAGGCAGTCTCTATATGGGTGGCTTTTGGCTCCTGGAAGAAAGGTAGTCTAAAAATCTAATAAATACATGCACGCAGACATTCATAGAAACCCATCAATCGGGGCGGGGGGGATATGAACATTTTGAAAAATGCGAAAAAGGAATAAGAAGAAATGACCTATGAACCTCTGGCCTAATTCATACTTCCTAAACTAATAAACAAAGTGGAATTCAGTTATTCTTTATTGTCATCACTTTTCAGAAGTTGATGATACAAGTTGTAATAATACATATTAAAGGGAATTGTGTATAAAAATGCACACAATACACAAACTTCATATGTAAGCATGCATATTAAAGGAATGTTCCATATTAGATGCTTTCAAAAATTTGAATTATAAATAAAAAGTATTGTATTATTTGGAGTATAAGACACACCTTTTTTCCTCAGAAAAGAGGCTAAAAATCTGGGTGCGTCTTATACATCAAATACAGCATTTTTTGCCTCCCAAAGCCCCGTCCCTTCACTAAAATAGCTGTGCCTAGCCTTATGGAGGCTTTCAGAGAGCTCCTGGGGGCTGGGGAAGGCAGAAATAAGCAAAATAAGCACCCCTTACAGGGCAGGGCTGAGGAGTATGTTCAGTTCTTGGCGGACAAAGTTGCTCGGTTTCGGTCGGACCTGGACTCCACCCCCGCAGATCCAGCCGAGACACAAGGGAATGACTTGGCAGACCATCTCTGGGTTGAGTTTCAGGATGTTGCCTCCGGGGATGTGGACAAGGCTATGCGAGCTGTGAGTGCCTCCACCTGTATACTGGACCCGTGTCCCTCCTGGCTGGTTGCCAACAGCAGTGAGGTGACATGAGGCTGGATCCAGGCGGTGGTTACCGCCTCTCTTCGGGAGGGGTACTACCCCACCGCGCTTAAGACGGCGGTGGTGAGACCCCTCCTGAAGAAACCGTCCTTGGATCCAGCTGTTCTTAATAACTACCGTCCAGTCTCCAACCTCCCCTTTGTGGGGAAGGTTGTTGAGAAGGTGGTGGCCTTCCAGCTTCAGCGTACCTTGGAGGAAGCTAACTATCTTGACCCCTTCCAGTCAGGCTTCAGGCCCGGTTACAGCACAGAAACCGCTTTGGTCGCATTGACCGATGATCTCTGGAGAGCCAGAGATGGAGGCCACGCGTCCATCCTGGTTCTCCTTGACCTCTCAGCGGCTTTCGATACCATCGACCATGGTATCCTTCTGCGACGACTGCGGGAGGTGGGGGTGGGCGGCACTGTTCTGCAGTGGTTCTCCTCCTACCTCTCGGACAGGTCGCAGTCGGTGTCGGTGGGGGGGCAGAGATCGTCCCTGAGGCCCCTAACTTATGGGGTGCCGCAGGGTTCGGTCTTATCTCCCCTGCTGTTTAACATATACATGAAACCGCTGGGCGAGATCATTCGGAGGCACGGGATAAAATACCATCAATACGCGGACGATACACAGTTGTATCTGTCCGCCCCGTGCCAATTCAATGAAGCGGTGGACGTGATGAACCGGGGCCTTGAGGCTGTTAAAGACTGGATGAGAGCTAACAAACTGGTACTCAACCCGGACAAGACCGAGTGGCTGTTGTGTTTTCCTCCCAACAATTTGGCTGACGTTCCATCGCTCAGGCTGGGGGGTCAAAATTTATACCCCTCAGACAGGGTCCGCAACTTGGGAGTCCTCCTGGACCCACAGCTGAGTTTCGACCACCACTTATCAGCTGTGACCAGGGGGGCATTTGCCCAGGTTCGCCTGGTGCGCCAGTTGCGGCCCTACCTGAACCGGGAGGCCCTCACAACAGTCACTTTAGCCCTTGTGATCTCTAGGCTGGAATACTGCAATGTGCTCTACATGGGGCTGCCCTTGAAGAGCATCCGGCGACTTGAGCTAGTCCAAAACGCAGCCGCGCGAGTGATTGTGGGCACACCACGGTTCGCCCACATAACACCGATCCTCCGTGAGCTGTGCTGGCTACCTGTTGGTCTCCGGGTGCACTTCAAGGTCCTTCTTACCACCTATAAAGCGCTCCATGGTAGTGGATCTGGCTATTTGAGAGACCGCCTTCTGCCGATTACCTCCCTTCGTCCCATCAGATCGCATAGAGTAGGCCTCCTCCGAATTCCATCCGCCAGTCAGTGCCGATTGGCGACTACGCGGAGGAGAGCCTTCTCAGTTGCAGCCCCGACGCTATGGAACAATCTCCCCATGGAGATCCGCACCCTCACCACCGTCCAGGCCTTCCGCACAGCCCTCAAGATCTGGCTATCCCGTCAGGCCTGGGGATAAGACTTTACTCTCGCCCCTCCCGAATGTTGAATGAATGTTGGGTTTTTATTGCTAATTATTTTTATTCACATTTTCTTTTTGTGTTTTGTCCTGCACTTCCCTCCCCTATCATTGTAAGCCGCCCTGAGTCCCCTCAGGGAAAAGGGCGGCCTATAAATGCTAATAAAATACAAAAAATACAAAAAAATGGGCTGTTTTTGCCCCTCCAGTCCCCAGCAGCACTCTGCAAGCCCCCCCCCCCAGGCTATTCATGCCTTTTTTTGGAAAAAAAACCCAGGCCCATTTTCGCGAAAAATGGGCCGTTTTTGGGAGGTTTGCAGAGTGCAAAAACTTTTTTCCCTTTTGGAATGCTCTTTAACTGAATGATGAGAATTAGATTGTTCACGTGAAACAAAGTCTTAGATGCTGCAGATTGTCAGTAATTTCCTTCTCCAGAACATGGATAAATACACCTGGAAACATCTATCTATTCTCTCTCTCTCCCTACCTACTGTATTTCTCTCTCTCTCTCTCTGTCTCTCTGTCTCTCTCTCTCTCTCTCTGTCTCTCTCTCTCTCTGTCTCTCTCTGTCTCTCTCTGTCTATCTATCTATCTATCTATCTATCTATCTATCTATCTATCTATCTATCTATCTATCTATCTATCTATCTATAACCCCTTATCTACCTACATACCTACCTAACTACTCTCTCTCTCACTATCTACTTACTGTATTTCTCTTTCTTTCTCTCCCTCTCTATCCCTCTATCTACTTACTTTTTTAAAAAAATTGCCTCTTCAAAACCTTGGTACGTCTTATACTCCGGTGCATCTTATACTCCAAAAAATACAGTATATAAGATAACATAGAAGAAATGAAAACTGACATGGAGGAAAATAGATTCCTCTATAGTAAACTGGATCTTTAAAACAAATGAAACCAAATAAATAGTTTTCCCTTTTTTATATTCCCCAGCATTTCTGATACTTTAATTTCTGTATCTTTTCTCCAAATATTTGAACAATAACTGCACTGGGAATATGCAATGCTCAGTAAAATAAATAGGCGATCATTTGCTTTTTCTTATTTTTATTATAATGTATAACATAGAAATGGTCTGGCAACACTTTCTTCCCTAATTTCCTTTTAAAATCCAAATCTAGTTTACCATTTTTGGATTTCCTAGTGGCATGGTGTCCAAGTATTAAACAGGCACAACCTATAGTACTCAGAGTTTTTAAATTCAGCCAAGGTCAGTTAGGTCCTGCCAATCAATATAGACCACAGTTAATTTTTAAAATATCCTTATGGTCTCTCTCTCTCTCTTCTGTACACAAGCATTAATATTCAGTGTGGTACGTTACTTTTAGTTTCATAAAAATATCTATCATACGCTATAGGCAACTTTTTTCTCTTCTTCTCCTCAAATGTAGGCCAGTGTCCCATGTCTTGTTGCTATGCAATTTATCCCTAGCAACCAACACACACAAAAAGCTGTGGTAGTGCAATTGCTCTTTTTCCCTTTGAGGCAGGTTTACCTGGCCAAAAGAGACATGCTAGAGATAGTGCTGTCAAAATAGGTGCAGGATTTCCTCTGAGAGAGATGTCAAACATCTCACTTTTCAAAAGATTACATTGTGCAAAAATGCTAAGTAAGGAGGTGGAGAGGTTGTGCCTCAGCTATCCATGGAACCTGTTTTGATTTTATTTTTTTTTGAGGAAGTATGCAAAAGAGAGACTCAAGGATTTTAGCTAGATGCTTATGGTAGAATAAATATTTAAAATAAAAGCTAAAAAACAGTTTCTTCTTAAGGCCTTCTATTGTAAAGACTGGTCATAGACCATACTACAGATATTTAATTTCATTTAGGCATTTTATGATGTAGGAGAGTTGATCTGTTAGGGAAACTCAGATCTATTTCCATTTCTGCTCAGAAGGAATAACATGTGATTGATCATATTCCTTCATGTCATTCTGCTATTTTATATCAGCGTTAATAAACTGGGAATTCATGCATCAAAGGAACACTATCCTAGAACTTGCCTTTAGCAGTAGAAGCGGGCTGATTCCCAAAAGCTAAGAACCATTGGACTGTGTAAGAATTGGGTAGGAAGAAACAACCAGGAAATAATAGAGCTGTAAGCTATATTCAGAAGTTTAAAAAACATCCCAGAAGAAGACAGTTACAAATGATTTCCATACTTCTATCAAGAAAACTCTAGGAGGCTTCTTTGTAATCAATAGGTTTTGAGCTCAAGCAGAACAACTCTCTACTTTCACAATTTGTAACCACTTCATTTGATTCAAGGTTGACCAAATAAAGTTTTACATCTTGCCACGATCCTAGTTTCCAAAGTTCAATGTCCAGGACAAACTGAGCCACCTTGACTTCTGTCTGTGGAGACAAGGCTGTGAGGATTCATATAGCATGAAATTGTCATTATAGTAAACACCCAAGGTTAAGAAGGTCACAGGTTGATAAAGGTTGATCCTGAAATTGTCAAACTGATCAACAGATGAGGTGAAGAACTCTGGATAAGAGGACACATTCCTTCCCTTTCTCTGTGGACATAGTTGCTTCTGAAATGCAGCCTGGGTAGGGATGAAAGGACTAGCAAGAGTTTACAGCTTCCTCTTAACAAAAAACTAGCTATTGACATGATACTGCCCTTCATAGCCACATGTATTGTGCACTCTTAAATTACACTGCTACCTATGAGAAGAGAAACATTTTTTAAAAAAATCTGCATTCATCCCTCTTCTTTTTCTGACACCCTCATTGACTTAAAAACTACTTGAAAAACAGGTACTGTACAATGTATTCAACCATACTAGAGATAGCTGAATTTGACTGCTGAAGGTTTGGACATATTTTTAATCAGACCCACCAGAGCCAATTCTTCCTTCTGCCCAAATAGATGGAAAGAAATGGAGATTTGGGAAATGGAACGGAAAAATGCTTGTGCATCTGTCTGTCACCAGGAAACCTTTAACCTATTGTAATCTAACATGCATTCAGATGCTTCACCTCAAAATCTGATTCAAAGACTCACCAAAATATAGCATTTCAAAATGCTCAGTATTTCTGAGTCCTTGCCATCAAACTGAGGGTGAGGTGATGGAGGAAGAAGGAAGTAAGTTTTGATGAGATGGAATATGATGGTTACACTACATGGTAACTCTAAGTGACATGTAAAAAAATATCTTGTCCTGAAGTTGATGAAGTATTTAATATTTCTTATGTCACTGTAACATGGGATCAGAGACACCTGAGTTAGTGTGCTGGGCAAGGTTGCAGAAAGTAAATCTGCTAGATTAGGTAATAATGTGTCACTCTCTAATTTTATATATCATATATTTAGTGCTATGTTTCTTACTTCTTTCTGATATGTCTGTCCATCTAAATTGTTTCCTATAATTTTTATGGAACATTTTCTTTCTCCTGCTCCATAATGACTTCTCCATATATTCACTGCACCCTCAGGACTTATGATATCAAGGCAAATTGCAAGTGGGCAGACATCCTGATCTTCCTTCCAGTTGAACAGACAAGGATTAAAGATGAAGATCAGGTTTAATTGAGGCAGGGGATGGCAGGGTGATTCCATTTTGTAGTCCATGTTTTCTGAGAAGGATACCTTTTGAACCATCACAATGTCAAAATGTGAAAAGAAGGAATTCTGAAATATTAATAGCCTTTAGTCTCTCTCTCCAGAACACCAAAAAATATAGGACAAGAGGAATCCTGTTGGAATGGCGGGGGAGGGGGGGAACCATTCTGGTGCATGACTCTGTTACTGCAGAAGTCAAGCTGGTTCAAATTATAAGAAATAAACAGGATACACATGGTATACTCTGTTGATCATATTCTCTAGCATGTCCTACTGAGAGGTTTACTTTCACCCTTTATAGAGATAAAATATAGCCATCAGAACTAACTCGTATTAATAGCCTTCCTTAAAAGTCCACCAGGTTGCTGACCATCATTATGACTTATAATCACAACTTCTATCCATTAATTATACATTCCTTAATTTACTACTTTCTGGTACCTGTCTGGAATCTCCCATCATTTATTTCTGTTGAAATGACCTTGGAGGGGAAAACAGAATTGTGGCTTCTTTTAGCTGCACCCAACTGCAACTAGCAGCATATATCCACAAACATTTGGTAGGAAAGATTATCTTTCAGTTTCAGCCTAAGATTGGTATCCCATGAAGCAATGGTCTCATACTTTGCAATAAGCTTTCCAAACTTATTAGACCAAACAAATTCAAAAGTTTTTTTTAAAAAATGCAAGGGGGGGATGAAACAAAATCAGTAGAAAATGCCTAAATAGGCTTTGCATTATTAAAGATAGCATAAACAACCTCGCCATCAGTGACAGTGTTTGCTTTTCACATTGTGAAACTGTATGCAAATACAAGAGAGAGTAAATCATTTGCAAATTAAGACAGGCCAAAAAGGCTAATAACAGAATACTATATACAACAGTTCATCTACAATGCTTCTCAGGGTGAGCTGATCGCCAGCAAGGAGCTTCAGTCATCTAATCCTTTCTTTTTAGCTTTCCAGTGACTGGAGTCGGGGGTTGAATTGAATAAACAAGTCCAATAAAGCGGGTGGGGAGCTGTGAGAAGTTGGTATATATTCCTTTGCTGCAAGAACTCATCTTCTGAGGAAATTAACTTGGCGACACTCTACAATGTGTGCCATTAACAAGAGCATTCAAATCATTTCTAGTCTTAAGTACTGTTTTAAGCTGCTTATCTGATTTTCATTTCTGAATCCATTCAGTTGTCAGGCTTACATCTTGGTTCTTTATTGAAGCTCACCCGGGAATCCAAACCTTCTAATTTTCTATACTGATTCATTTCAGAATCAATTAGAGCTGGTGGCAGCTAAGTCCCTCTATGCTAAGGGGATTAACTGGCCACTCACCCCATTAAAGTTACCTTTGAGTTGTACATTCAACCTTCCATCATGAAGGAGATTTCTTTCTGCACAGGCCTCAGAGGCAACAGAATGACTGTAGACAAACAGATGGCATGTAATTGTTGGAACGGCCTATAGATTTGTCAGAGAAGCAAAATGGGTATTTCTGTCCTTCTCAGAGACTTACAGGATTTAGAGCTATCTGTCTTGACACTTACTTCATAAACAAATAGAGAATTGAAGCTTTTTCTTGTCTAAGAAGCAACCAAGGGAAAATGAATGTTTCTCAGTCAAATCAATGTAGAACTTCAAAGAATTTCTCCTTCAGCTTTCCTCCATCCAAGCTTTTGTATGTCCTTTTTTAAGCAGGAAGGACTCTCTGACAAATCCTTCCCAAGTGTGGATTATCCCATGATTTGTTAATTCCCATGGACAATTGGCACCTATGACACTTGTTCTCTAGTAAATGCCTCCATGAAAGAAGTCATCTTGAACCACCATCCAAAATAGTTTTCTTGATATCTACTTCTCATACAAGTAAAAAACCCTATTATTTTATAAATAAATGAGTAACAAATAATCAAGAAAATAAATAAAAAAGTAAAGTCTTAGATTAGATATGCTACAAAATAAAAAGGCTGTGAATGTGCCCTGGACAAGTTGTAATTTAGGAAGACTGGTACATTCAAACAAGCCATGAATTTTCTTCTGCCAAGGTTGGACAACTTCTATTTGTATTTGTCCTTTCAGGAAAGCAGCAAAAAAAAAAAAACCAGGTCTACTAAGCTCTAGGCCAGTGTTTTTCAACCTTTTTTGTGCAAAGGCACACTTTTTTCATGAAAAAAATCACGAGGCACACCACCATTAGAAAATGTTAAAAAAATTTAACTCTGTGCCTATATTGACTATATATAAAGTAATTTTCCCACGGCACACCTTACACTATGTCACGGCACACTAGTGTGCCGCGGCACAGTGGTTGAAAAACACTGCTCTAGGCCACCAGAATATAAGGTTAATTAGTAACAAAGTTAATGCAAACTTCCAAGTAGATGAATAGCAATAGCAATAGCAGTAGACTTATATACCGCTTCATAGGGCTTTCAGCCCTCTCTAAGCGGTTTACAGAGAGTCAGCATATTGCCCCCAACAATCTGGGTCCTCATTTTACCCACCTCGGAAGGATGGAAGGCTGAGTCAACCCTGAGCCGGTGAGATTTGAACCGCTGAACTGCTGATCTAGCAGTAGCCTGCAGTGCTGCATTTAACCACTGCGCCACCTTGGCTCTTCATCTCTTCATATTGTGCTCTACCAGGGTTTTATCCAGGAGAGAAAATCTTCCGATATTTTACCATTCTACCTCCTCATGATTACTATATTTACACAATAGGAAATTAAAAGATTCGACCCCACCCCCAGATAAATTATTTTTGTGCCTTCTCTTATATTTTCCAGAAGAAAGAGAGTTCCGCTGAAAACAAATATATCAGTAAGACATGCAAGTGACAATAGATGTCTATGGATGCCTTTGAATTTTGAATGTCACTTGATTGCTGCTGGCTCAATTAATTTTTTATAACCCCTGGCAGGGCTTTTTTTTTCATCTCTATTTTGCTCACTTTTTCTGTTACACACACACACACACACCACATACACACATCTAGTGGAAGGGGGTTAGTATACGCATTTGAGGATACATTTGTTTTACATATTTTGTTATTAGATTTAAATTCAGGTTGTGAAGCAAAGAACAGCTTAAGATAGCTTTCTTGAAGATGTCTTTTCATCTTTATCCCCACCTTAGGAACCTGTAGAGGTAAATCAGGCTAAGAAAGAACAATTGTTGCAAAATCACCCAGTGAGTTTCCATGGCTGAGAATGGCTTTACATTTCACAGCATGCCCACTTCCTTCATTATGTTAAAATAAAGAACGTTCAGTTTAGTGATCTTGGTTTACAGTAAAACCAGATGGCCTAAAATGTCACCTTTGGGATCCTCTTTCCTCTCATCTGCCATACATCTGCATGGGCTAATATTACAAAAGACATTAAAAGTTCCTGGAAATAGGCAACTTATTTTCCAATGAAAAACCTGTGTTTCTTTTGGAATATTCTCTTCGAAACTTGGTACATTGATTACTTATCTTCTGGAAATAACTGTCAATAACTGTGGGGGTAAGACACCCCTGATCTTTGTGTGTGTGGTGTGTTTGTGTGTGTGTGTGTGTGTGTTCCAGCATAACTCTGAAAAGCCTGGGCCTAAGGAGAGCGAGTGTGGCATCCTAGAGTGGCAATTGCTCATGATGTCATGGAAGGGGGAAACGAGCCTGATTAGACCAGTATAGAGGCCTTTGATTGAGCATGCCATGATCTAAGCAGATTGCTCGACCCCACTTCACTGTGGTGGACCGATCTCGCAGGAAACAGCTTCAGCCTGTGTTCCCAGGATCATTCTTCTCTCCATACTCAGGCCTAGGCTTCCCTCACACAGTAGGACTATGAAGCAAAGGGAGCCTGATTAAGCCAGTACAAAGGCCTTTGATTGACCATGCTCCCTCACACAGTGGGCCTTTAAGGCCTAGGCCTCCCTCCCACAGTAGGCCAATGAAATTCCAGGATCATAGACAGGCTCCCTGTCAGACAAACACTTTGACATCTCCAGGCAACACCAGCTAATAATCTATAAGAGGACAGAAGTAAAGAGTGAATAAGCCTTAACAAAAAGTGTGATGAGACAGAGCTTGACAACTTCCTTCCCTCCTTCTGACTTCCCCTGTTTCTCCTCTTTGCTTTCTCTTTCTTCTCTACTTTTCTCCAAACTGCAGGGTAAAACAGTGGCCGTATGAAAAATGGACACGAACAACAAATGTATAAACTAATTTCTTCTTCTTCTTTTGGTCCACTGCTGGGAGAAATTGGCAAGAAGGTGACAAGCAACAGGGAGAAAGCAGAACTATTTAACTCATGTTTTGCATCTGTCTTTACAAAAAGGGATAAAACAGTCCAACCTATCAAAAACAGCACCACAAAAAATCAGATTAAGAACACAAATTGAAATAGGGAAGAAAATGGTAAGTGAGCACCTGTCTACCCTAGACGAGTTCAAATCACCAGGACAGGATGGATAACACCCCAAATTTCTGAAGGAACTGGCAGACAAGATCTCAGAATCACTGAATTATATCTTTCAGAGATGCTGGAGCACCGGGGAACTGCCAGAGGACTGGAAAAGAGCTGATGTGGTTCCCATCTTCAAAAAAGGGGAAAAAATAGATCCAGGAAACTATAGACCTATCAGGCTGACCTCAATACCAGGAAAGATCCTGGAAAAGATAATCAAGCAACGAATTAGTGAACACCTAGAAATAAACAAAGTAATAGCCAAAAGCCAACATCTCCCTTCCTCCTTTCCCACCAGCAGCTGTCACTTATCTGCCTGCTGGAAAGGGAAGGGGAGGCAAAAGAAGCGAAAGGATGGACCATTGCTTTGCGAGCTTGATGTAATATGTCACAATGATTTGACTGCTTCAATGAGTCATGTCTGGTTATAAAGGGATAGATCACGTGAAGTGTTAATGCCACTTTATAATGCCTTGGTAAGGCCACACTTGGAATATGGCATCCAGTTTTGGTCACCACGGTGTAAAAAAGATGTGGAGACTCTAGAAAGAGTGCAGAGAAGAGCAACAAAGATGATTAGGGGACTGGAGACTAAAACATATGAAGAACGGTTGCAGGAACTGGGTATGTCTAGTTTAATTTAAAGAAGGACTAGGGGGGTCATGATAGCAGTGATCCAATATCTCAGGAGTTGCCACAAAGAAGAGGGAGGCAAACTATTCTCAAAGGCACCTGAGGGTAGAACAAGAAGCAATGGGTGGAAACTAATCAAGGAGAGAAGCAACTTAGAACTGAGGAGAAATTTCCTGACAGTTAGAACAATTAATCAGTGGAACAGCTTGCCTCCAGAAGTTGTGAATGCCCCAACACTGGAAGTCTTTAAGAAGATGTTGGATAGCCATTTGTCTGGAATGGTATAGGGTTTCCTGCCTAGGCAGGGGGTTGGACTAGAAGAGCTCCAAGATCCCTTCCAACTCTGATATTGTGTTCTTCTTCTTCTTCTTCTTCTTCTTCTTCTTCTTCTTCTTCTTCTTCTTCTTCTTCTTCTTCTTCTTCTTCTTCTTCTTCTTCTTCTTCTTCTTCTTCTTCTTCTTCTTCTTCCTGCTGCCACTTTCATAGCTAAAACAGGTATTCCCATTCACTATCCAACCTGTTAATAGACATAATGCAATTTTTTTTAAAAAAAAGTCACTGCTCAGAATTCATTTAAATTTGATGAAATGTAAATCCGCATAGCTACCTCCCCTTCAAAAGCTTAAGTAATTAGCCATGCTCTGTCCTACCATTAAGCAGAGTGGATCAACCATCTTTAGTAGCAGATGCTAAGAGGAAACAACAGCAGCTGTCCTGGCTATTTCTCCTGAGTCCATCTATTTTCCTCTGTTGAAGTACAGAATTAGATGTTCTCTGAAATCAGCCTCACAGTTTCTAAGCTGACTCACTGACCTCTAGCATAACAGAAAATATTTAACACATCTCCAATATTAAAATAGGATACTAGTCAATTTGGGTACACATTGTCTCTTTTATCCATTCTATCATTTCTTTTCTAATCTTGATGTAGCCAGAAAA